>NC_064306.1:57396303-57762674 GCF_023373825.1 Bactrocera dorsalis | reverse complement strand
GCGTATCACAACCAGATAATTTGCATAATTAAGCGATTTCAACTTGTTAGCGCCAATTGTTGTGAGCACCGCTATCTTTACTGTCATCGCTGGCTTAATAACTCTATTAGCTATAGATTGAAGACAGGCGCTGGAGGAGACAAAAAGCGAGCGAAAGGTGCAATGGGTTGATGATGCTAATGACGATCGCGTAAAAATAAAGCAAACACATTGAAAAGACTGGAGGAGTTTGCGCAAATGTCCACACCACCCGCCTCTATAGCACACATTTGGATATCAACCCATACATATAAATATATTCAGGTACTATATATTCCAGTATCTGTGTCAATTAACGGTCGTTTGTTTACAATACCACACGGTGGCGGCAGCTGGAGTTGTTTTAGAAATTCCATTACTCCAAGTGCGGAATGCACCATGACGACGCATACCTAGGGATGCCTATACAATGAGGAAGCATTCTGTAAGTTTGCGTATTTGTTGTTTTCTAGCCGCTCATTTGCATGCCAGCGACCAGCTTTGTTGTGATCTTTTGTTGGTTGAGCTCTTGCATTAATGTATGGTTTGTACGTGTACGCGTTGCTGGATACTTCAGTATTGAAATCTCGAAAGTCTGTGCTGTTTAAGCAGTCAATAGAAATGTCAATGTGTCTCGAAATATTCGCATGAAATGCGTGGGTGTGGCGTTAGGTAGCTGAAAATCATAAGGAAATTTTAAAAAAATATAGCAATGCGCCAAAATGTAGGCAACACTATTTGTAGAGTGCTTAATATGCATTTTTGGCGGTCTGAAGTTAAGCAATAGAAACGCAAGCGCTGTTAGAAACATTTTTTTCTTTCGAATAAGTATATTCCGTCAAAAAGTACGCAATAGAATGAAAATTTCTGATAGAAAAATATCAAAGAAGTATAAAAATTTTATGTTTTACTGCTGTTTGGTAACAAAAGAAGTAGAAATGTATGACGTTATTGCTTTTCACACTAATCATTTCTGTAGTTCAACGAAAATATGGCATATTTTACTTTCGCGCCTAAAGGTAGGCAACATTATTTGTACTGCGGTTAATATGCATTCTTTTCTGTTTAAGGTTAAGCAATAGAGACGCGAGCACTGTCAGAAATATTTTTTTTCTTTCGAAAAAGTATACTCCGCCAAAAAATATGCAATAAAACGAAAATTTCTTTTAGAAAAAATGCAAAGAAGTATGCAAATTTTGTGTTGTACTGCTGTTTAGAAAAAAAAATATGTAGAAATTAGTGACGTTATTCTCTTTCACTATAATTATTTCAGTAGTTAAACGAAAATATAGCATATTTTGCTTTCGCGCCAAGAGATAGGCAACAATTAGTATACAAGGCTTGTAAGTGATAGTTAAAAAAGTTGTTGCATATAAAAAATAGTAGTAATTACTGATGGCATTCCCTTTTGCTATAATCATTCAGCGAAAATATAACTGATTTTGAGTGCACGCCAAAAGGTAGGCAACATTTACTGTGCAATGTTTTCAGGTGATAGTTGAAAAAGTTGTTGCATATAAAAAAACAGCAATCAATGAAGTGATTCCATTTTATTATAATCATTTGTAGAGTTAGTAGAATACGACTTCTTTCGATTGCGCGCCAAAAGGTAGGCAACAATTACTTGGCAATGCTTATTAGTAAAAGTTAACACAGATGTTGTTTATAAAAAAATAGTTCAAATTACTAACGGCTTCTTTGCATCATTAAAGAAAAATATAACTGATTTCGCTTGCTCGCCAAAAAGTAGGCAACATTTACTGCATAACGCTTTTAAGTGTTAGTTGAAAAGATAGTAGAAATCCATGGCGCTATTCTCTTTTACTTTAATCATTTAGGGAGTTAAACGAGAATATGACTTTCTTCGCTTGCGCTCCAAAAGGTAGGCAACAATTTTTAGGCAATGCATTTAAATGAAAGTTAAGAATTTGTATAATAAATAAATCTTGAGGGAAGAAGGAACCAATTTCGATTATACACCGAAAAAGGTTGTCAAAGTTAATACAAGCCAATAGGATCTCTCAACTGTGAAAGTTCAGGGAGAGAGATTACCAACTCATATCTTCAAAAATAGTAATACTCCAGCACATTTTCATATTTGAAGTACTTTAATAAATCATTTTGTGTACCAAAAAGAAAGACGACAAAAAATAGAAAATTTATTTAAAAAAATAGTTCTGAGTCACCTGTTGCACCACCCTTTTATATTAAGTTTGCCACGCAAAGCACCAGGCAGTCACAGATGACTAAGAAGTTGAGCATGTTGCCGCGAGGCATGTTTTCTAGTCGCATACCAAAACCAGATAAGTCAAATGTGCAGAGACGCAGATCAACATGCTGACCGCCAGCACTGGAGAGGCACAAGACATGGCGCAGACTAACTTACAACATTACATTCCACATATATTGCCACAGAGCTTTGTATGTGTTGACAAATAAACATATTTGCACTTACTCAACGCGGCAGCCGAAGAATGCTTACAAGTTATCAAGCGCGTAAATATTGTCATATGCGCACACATGTCGCTTAGTATCAAGTACATATGTATGATGTTATGTGTGGCAGCAGCATGTAACTTGCCCTCGAGCGTGCTATGTGATCGAGCTAGCGGTTTCTAACCGCTGACTTGGTATCTAACGAACGTGCGAGCATGACGCGCTGCTGAAGGTAATGTGGCGCTTGTGCTTTCGATTTATTTTCTACTTAATAAATAAGGAACATTCTTGACGACCCTCACAGAAATAGATATACATATGGCACTGGAAGCAGAGTGAAAGGGCGCAAGCGAACTGCGGACGGTAAACCAGCGCGCCCGCGAGATCGGCTAATGCGCAGCGTCAACGCGCTCACCTTAAGGCCACGATCACTTGCGTACGTGCAATGCGCTGTTGTATACAAACATATATATTTACAATCTATATACATATAAGTATGTACATAGTCACCTCGAAAGACAGTGGTATGCTTCGATTGACCATGATGGGTTTCTAGCATTTCTGCCGATGAAGCCACCAGCCACCAGTCGCCATCCGCCATACGTCGTACCTTGCCAAGTAAAGTGTGTACAAAATACAGCAACAAATCACAAATGTGATCGCATTTTTTCATGTCACGAACGCATACAAGACGAACTCGTTCGCAATCGTAATCACAATCATCAGCGCCGTACATCAGTGCGTCCATACGTACCGCCATCCGCACCGCTGCTCGTCAGTGCGTCCGTCAGCCAGTCAACAAACAACACAGAGCGCAACATCATTATCATCCACATTGTTGGCGATCTTTTGTTTTTTGCCGAGCGCCTATTGTGTCGTCGTCGTCGCCCGCTTCATCGCTCACAAGCGCGCGGCGGTGGCGCGACGTTGGCGCGGCACTTCGATGATGTATTGCGGATTTACGCACATACCGATCATTTTAGTTCACTTCAATAGCGCTTAGCTGAGAGCGGCGGCGGCGGTTCTGCGCGCTGAGTCGCGCTTGGCGCAATTGATATTTGATGGGCGCTGTTGGCCGATATGGCATTTGTGGTGCACATTGTAGGGCGCCTTCGGATGAATTGTAGCCGTGGAATTTCTGCTGCCAATTAGCATACGAATGGGAAGAAGAAGACAAATTCCCATTTGACTTGTTGCACGTTTCATGACAATCGCCACATGTGGAATGCTAATGTGTTAAACGCTATTGTTTGTTGTTACTTTTTTCATACGCTTTTTTTGTTTTTGTTGCTGTTTTTGCAAATAAGCGCGACGACAATGCCTACCGAATGTAATTGTTTGTGCGCCGCGTTGGGAGTTGGTGTAATCGCGTGCTTTGCAATTGACCTTGTAACGAGGGACTGTGCTGCATACATTTGAAGGCTGATGTAATGAGGCGGCGAAAATGTATTGGGTGTGAAGAAAACAAAAAGGCGAGTTACATAAGTTGTAATACGCTGAACGGGCGAGTGTAATGACCAAAGGCTTAGAATTTGTATGAAGAGAATTCCCCAATCGATGACGATGGAGTAGACGTTCCATTGCCTGACCATGAAAAAGTTCGAGTAGGAATTACCCGTTAGAACAACAAGGCGAGCTATTCAATAAGGGTGCCGAGATCATCATGTTATCTGGCAAAAGAAAGGTTTTGGAATTTACCTAGATTGTACGCTTGATTTATAGGAATACAAGAAGACAGATCCATAGTTCATCCATTCCGCTGATCTATGAGAATGCAAGAAGACAGATCCACAGTGATTCCGCTGATCTATGGGAATACGAGAAAACCGTTTGAAAGAGGTAAGATTGGCATTGAAACGAAAAGCTCTTGGCTTACTTTTTTGTCGTAATTTTGTAACATTTAAAGACTGTTCCTGAACTGAGTTCATTCCAGTGTTCTTCCAATAAAAAAGGAGAAAAAGTTGGAGCCGATCGCTAGAAACACTGCAGGCGATAGTGATAGGACAAAAGAGACTCGAAAAAGGTTCCATAGTTTGTATAGCGATTCCTGAGTTTTTTTTAGAATTGCGACTGCTTGGCGTCTAGAGCAGAACTCCAGTATTTCGACTTTTTCTTTGTAAATCAAAGTATTTTGTTGTTGTTGTGGAGGCATACCAGTATAATCACTTAGTTTGGAGAAGTTTTGTCGAGAAACGAAGGTACGTTCGGATTTGATTGGGTTACATGGAATTCGTAGTATAAAATCTTCCAAAATCAACATAATCGGCCCACCAAGCGTACTATTCTCAACACCATCACCCATCTTGAGACCCAGAATTCAATATTGGATAATATTCGACCGAATCAACCACGTCCAGCACGAAGAAAATATAGCAACCGCAAAGAAAGAGGAGAGTCGATTCGACGCCGTTTGCAGCAACTCGGACTGACGTATGGGACAACTTGGAATTCTTTACATCGAGATCGTATGCTTTTCTTACAGCTTGTGCAAGGACTGAAGCTACTCGACCTTCCCAGCCTATCTATGGGCTCTTAAAAATTTCCAAGAAGATCCGACGTGATTGAGCCAAATTTTGTTCGCATTTGGGACGAAGATCAACATGAAGAGATTCAAGAGCTGCCATTTCATCCATAAAATACAACAGTTTTTTGTAGTTTGTATGCCGGTGGAATCATCGGTCTATATTTCCTCAAAAATGATGGCGGTGAGAAGGTAACCGTCAATGGCGACCGTTATCGCGGCATGATAGCCGACTATTTGATGCCTGAAATTGAAGCTCGCGATCTTGGCGACATTTGGTTTCAACAAAACGGCGCCACTTCCCACACGCTGAATCAATCAACGGATTTATTGAGATTACACTTCGGTGAGCAGATAGCTTCACGTTTTGGGCCGATCGATTGGCCTCCAAGATTGTGTGATATCGCACTTCTAGACTTTTTTTGCGGGGATATATAAGTCTAAAGTCTATGCGGTCAATTCCGCCTCGATTCAGGCCAGTTACCAGTCGAAATACTCGAACGAGTCATCGTAAATTGTACTCAACGGATGGACCATCTGAGACGTGTGTGACGAAAGTCATAATCTTCAAAAAATATATGCCAAAGAATGTTCTTCCGAATGATACCTAATAAATATTCCCCATTAAATTTGAAGTTTCTGTGATTTTTTCTTTAAAAAAAGTTGCGAACTTCTAAATGGATCACATTTTAGTACCAGAGAACTTTGAATCTTACGTGAGCTTGGAAGGAACTTGTCAACGATCAGCTCGTAAGCGATTGTAAAATTCTTCTGGTCTAAAGTAGAACATAGGGAATATGCTAAAATACTTACTTTGTCCTGTCAAAGTTCATCTTCCCGCAATCGTTGGTTTTTACCGGACATTCTGCAATAGACCATCATGCGGTAGGACTAAAAAAAACTTTTCGGACGCAAGTTGTTAAAGTTGTATTTAGGGAAGTAAAGTAGAATTATCAAAGCACTTTCTCCTTTATTTTCCAGCTTTTGTAAGAATGAGATTGAAATATCTCTGCAATCATACTTCCGGCGAACCAGGAGAGTTGAGCAAAAATGATATTAGCCTGTTCAAAAAAGATGAAACAGGCTCAAAAAAGCACTTTCTCAATTTATGACAGTATTTATTATTAATATATAGGAGTTATAGGTGATACAACGGACTGACGTTCTAAGCTGTCCAAGTGCGATCCCTGTATGCGCTTGTGACAGGATTGATCATTTAACCTAACATGATTTAACCAGAGAACCTTTGAGGCAAAGAAATAACCTTGTGACCATATAAAAATTTACTCTGGCTGCAAGAATATTTCTAAACTGTTAGCTCAAGCTCCACTTTTTTTTTCAAAATGACTTGAATTTAGCAACCAAAAACCCGAACTTCCGCAATGGAAACTATTTCACCATCGCCAGCACCAACAGCAAGCATGGTTTGAGACCTTGTTCGGCTAATGGACCAACTAGAATAAGTTAACCTCATTAATCTCATGTGTAACTTGCGGCAAGGCCAGCCGAGCGGCAGCTACAGATCGGCGGTTGAGATAAAAAAAAAGCTGCCGAACTATACGATAGTACAACTATACTAAAGTACAGCAACAACAAACACTTTGGTTATGCCAAAACATTGCGTTAATTAATTCTTTTAGGCATTCGAAAAATCAGCGAACGCAGCGAACCATTGAACAGCGTGTAAAGCGCGGACTAACCACAAGCGATTCTTAATGGATTTCACGCAGATACCAAATATTATGCAATCACTGTGTTTTTGCTGTTGTTGGGTTTTGCAATTATTCCACGCAAAGAACAAACAAAATAAAATATGAGCGAAACGCACACACAAAGAACGATTGACATTGAAAATAACCAAACAGCAGCAACAACAATGTGGAGCAGCGAGATTAAAATTAATGCGCCAGCAAAGAATCAACACGCGGCGCGCTCGTTCGAGGTTGTTGGTGGCCGATGGCAGGTGGCGGGCGGCCTGGTGCTATAATTTACATTCACCAAATTATGTTGGACGTTTTAACCACGTTTTGGTGTTTGGTTTTCTCAGTAGCGCGCAGTTTAAACGCGCTCGCCGAGCAAACAAAAACAACACATATTTGCTTTTGGCTTTGCATTGTTGTTGTTGTTGTTTGTTTCGGTTTTCGGCGTAAGTGGGGTGGCTGAAATATTATCGGCCAAGTAATTATGGGCAATATAAACTGAAACCATAGAAATCATTGAAATCGAGCAGCAGCAAGAAATCCAAAGCCGAACACCTCGAAAATCAAGCATAGCTTGCAAGCCGCAAAGAACAACGCAAGGTAAGAACAACATTAGGCCATAAAGCAAGAAAAGCGAGAAGAAAAAAATGCCAAAGAAAAAATACCAAAGAAAAACGATGCCGAAGAAAAGGCGAACAACGTGCCAAAACCGAAACGAAGCGAAGCCAAACCGAACCCAGCTTGAGCCACTAATTAAAGTTGTGAACGGACGGACGGCGATAGTTTATGTAGTCAAGCGCTGCGTAGGGACGGCAACAACAACATTGAACAATGAAGCATACCAGGGACACGATAGGCAATAAACTTGCAGACAATCAGATACGCATAATCAGGCGATAGATGGATGCATGCGGGTAACATGGAAATAGACGGACATAAATATTATGTATGTATATATAGAGCTGAAGCTAGAACTGGAGATGGAACTGGAACTGTAACTGGAGCTGGAGTAGAGCGCTAGAGAAGAGCGTAAGTGAAGGCTAACCAACACAAAGCCCAACATATGATGCGCGGCGCGGCGCACGTATTATATATAGACTTTGAGCAGCTGTGAAATGCGCGAATTCCTGAGAGTCAATACAAACATACACATATATACACATACACATGTATATATAATATAGACAACGGAGAGAGTGGCGCGCTGCAAGCTACAAATCAACGCTATATGCAGTCGCCAGCCAGCTGTTTGTTTTTACCCAGCCAATGGCTGAAAGATTGGATCGTGAGATTTCCTTGACGACGGTTGACTGCAGCGCGACAGCGCTAACTGACAATTGCTGACAAAAAATCCTAAGAAATTACAAAACAAAAAAATTATATACTTAAGGTATGCAATAAAAATATACAACTATATATAACATATATGCACACAGCGATACGTTCATGGCTTTGGATGCGCTGAAGCGCGTCGGTGTCGCTGAACGAGTTTCTATGCGCTTTGGTTGCAGCTTTACTTGCGCGACGGTATATTATTAGATTTCTGCTTCTTCGCCTTATACAAGTTACAGCATGCACACACACACACACACGCACGCGTTGCAATGTTGCAGCACACAACAATGCGCGCAACAGCATTGAAATGTAGTGCACTCATTTGAAACGACCTTTGAAAATATTTGCTGCTGCGCGCTAAACCGCGCCGCGCCGCGCTGCTGCATTTAAACACTCGACGCGCAACCCACTCGGCGCGTCGCTGTGCGGTTGGTGGAGCGGGTGTTGCAGGCGCTTACAATGTTGCCATAGACTTGGCTTGCGGTTTCATTATTATGCGCTTTGGTATGTGATCGAAAGCAAAGAAGGCAAAATTTGGCATGGACGCGACGCAACGCATAGCAACCGAGGCTTAGACAAGCACACACATTTATAAATAGTGTAACGCATGCGCAGGCGCGCGGATTAGTGTTGGTGAAAATGTGTGCGCATGGAATTTTTATCACTGCAGCTGCGCACAGCCGTTGTCGCGGATAGATTTGTAGCCATACAAGCTGCAAGCTTTTGCAGTAAGTCTCCAGTGATTTGCACACGCATCCGCTTGGAGTTGTGCGGCCAAGGCGCACATATAAAGAAAATAAATATGTATGTGTTTGGCAATCAAACCATACATACATACATTATCATATATTTCGCCAAAGATTTGAATGGACATGGAAATACGTTCAAGCGCTAATGAGAGGTGCCTGAGATCCGGCTAATTGCCTTCTGTTGTCATTTGGCCGAAACGTAATAAATTTGCAAAAATCGAAGGAACGTTAATTGGTAATTAAATGATATTAAATTGAAATGATTAAATGAGAGAGAGTCATAAGCAAGTACTCAGTTAAATAAGTTATTGAATTAGTTAATTTAGTAAATTTACTATTTGAGCAAATTATCTAAATGACAACATTAACTAATTGACCAAATTAAGCTTCTAATAGACTTACTGACTGTTTTCGGATTTATTTTTTACTAAAAAAATCTATTAATTAAGTCAATTAACTAATTTAGCCTTTTCAATAATTTAGTTAATTAGTTAACTGACTTAATTTAAATACTTATTACGTATTAAATCACTAGTTAAATGTTTTAAGACGATTTAGCAAATTTAATTATTACATTAACTAATTGACTAAATTTATAATTATTTAGTCAAAAAATTAATTTAATTTAGCTAGCTAAGTAAATCAATTAACGTAGGAAATTAGTTGGTTAACTGAATTAATAAATTAATTCACTAATTAGATATTTTAAGACTTATTATTCAGCAAATTTAATTATTAATAAGTTAATTCACAAAATAATACTTACAATCATGTATAATAATTACTTAGCTTGCTAAATAAATGAATTAGTTAACTAATTTACTTAATTAATAAATTAATGAACTAATTGCATGTTTAATAACTTATAATTTAGGAAATTTAATGTCAATTAGTTGATTACAAAGATGAAATTGATAATAAGGCATTCTTAAGATGCCTCGCTGAGTTAATTGAGCAAATTAGCTAATTGACTAAATTAACTAATTTACTTAATTAACAAATTTATTAATTAAATTACTAATTCAACGTTATAAGACTTATTATTTACTAAATTTAATTAATAATTAAGTCAATTAAGAAAATAAAATTGACAATAGGGCTCTTAAGAATGCACCGAAAGGATATTTGAGCAAATTAACTAATTATCTAAATCAATTAATTCATTTAAATAACAAATTTAATTAATTAAATGACTTTGAATATTTTAAGCCAAATTTTTTGGTCAATTCAATTATTAATATAGTCAATTTACTTATAAATAAAAATAAAATTTAAAATAAGGCTGTCAAAAGTGCTTCGAAAAATTAAATAAAACTGAGAACAAAATACAAAACTCAATGAAGAATTTTATAAATCAAATGAGAGCGATAAAATATGTCTAAAATAATGTCAAAAATTCATTAAAAAATAGATTTTCTAAATTTCAAGTCAAACTAAGGTAAGAAAATACAGATTTTAAGCCATCGACTAGGGATGTTTTAAGTGAAATTCACCAAAAAAATTAGAAAATTTATAATTGCCGTTATACAAAAAAAAATTTCAGAATTTTTCGATAAAGTTAACTAAATTTTTATTTCTAACAATTTAGCAAAATTTTTTCAATTTCCCAACTAGAAATATGAATTTCGTAAATTTTTCATAATTTCTTAAATAGAATTTATATTTTCAACTTCACATAACAGCTAGTGACTTTCACGACTAATTTTTGTTACAACAAGCGCCTGCTCTCAACTCTCTTCTCACCAGCAGGAGGCCGATTCTGTGTGTCAACCATTTACGGCGACTCGTAATAATAACCCAATTATAACGCCAAAGCCATATGGGAAATCAGCATGGCCAAACATTGCTGGAAAATCCGTCAAGTCACCACCAAGACGGCACATAAACTTTCACTGTGTGGCAATTCTTTGTGCCAATATTGGCGTTGCTCGCTGAGCACAAGGCCGCTGAGGCTGCGTAGAATATGAATGCTTGCAATTATATGGCGAATAAAGGCGACAAGAAGAGTTGTCTGCACGTGTATATGTACTATATGTGTGGAGACAAGAAAGTACACGGGCATGCGCTGCTGTATGTGCGTATGTTTGTATGTAACAAAAGTCGTACGCATTCCGATATCGCTTTTTATGCGCCAATATAAGCCACAAGTAAACGCAAACCAATATAATTATGTATGTAGGTATGTTGTTTTTGTAAAAGCCACAACTTTTCAAGAAAACTCCATAAATGGCAGAACGAAAAATTCCACAGCGCAACAACAATAGACTGGAGTAATGAAAAGAAACTTTATAGCAGCGCAAAAAAACTCAAAACATTATAAAAAGAAATTCTTTGGCGTCTAAGAACGCTGCGCATCAACAACAATGACAATAGCAACAACAACACGCAGTGAAAAGAAAAATACACAAAATTTCCGCGCAAATGAAAGAAAGTCCATAAAATTCAGGCGGCAACAAGCAAACTCCAAAGCAAGAAGAACAAGATTGTGCCACCTTCTCATTGCTGCCCTACACACCACATGTTGCACACGCCATAAGAACGACTTAATGAGACAACATATGTGTCGTCGTCTGTGTAGCTGAGAAGGTAAACTTTGAACCGCTCAGCCAAAACCAACGCAAATAGAGGCCATTAAGCGTATTTATGCATGTATGTGTGCGTATGTGTCAAAGCTGCGATAGTGCTCAGCTCAACAACCCACTTGATCAATGAATGGAAAATTGTACAGACACACAGGCAAGCAAATTGCAGATTAGAATTCAAAAAAAATGAAAAAAACTATCAGCATGTGTGGGTATGCATGTGCGTGTGTGCGTGCGCGTGTAATACAACCACTCAAAAAGCGATAAAAGAAAGTGCCCAGTAAACTAATAATAATGATATAAGACAATGGCAGCGCAACTAAAGAAAAAACGGTAAAAGTCATCAAGATAACTTCTACATGCTTTGGTGCTTCGTGGCCCAGCAGAAGCTTCCAAAGTTCTTTGTTGCTTTTGTTGAACAAGTATGCTATTATCTGCGCTGTTTTCGTGTTTTTGGTGAATTTTTCTTGTTCTACGTTTTTTGTTCGGCAGTAGCTACGCAATCTGAGATTGTCAGGCGTTTTGTACCGTAATTGAATCGAGTGTGATTGATGTGATTGAAAATTAATTTTCCTATTCTTTGCAGCGTTGGCACATTTCCCTCTCTTTCCCTGACACTTTTTCGTTTTATTCTTCATTGAAATGTGTCTGATACACTGAGGTATTGGGGATGTGTTGTTGTGTTGAGATGGAGTCATGGAATTCGAAGCTTCTGACAATATTCTTCTATAAATATTGATGGACTTATAGAATTCTGTGAGCTGGTATGTATAGAATTAGTAATGAGAGAAAGGAAATGAAAGTTTTTTGAAGAGAATTAGAACTTAAAAGTGAACTGCGGGTATTATTGATTAAACTGCCTCTTCATTTATTTATTTTTTTTAATAAAATTATTTATATATTTTTCTATAAAACTTTGTACATAATTTTTTAATATGTTTTTGAAGAATTTTTTAGATTTGCATACTTTTTTTAAATTTATATATGTATATATTTTGTTAGTTTTATTTTTTAATTAAATTTTTATAATTTTTTTGCATTTTAATTATTTAATTTTATTTTTAATTTTTTTTTTATATACATATTTTTTATATCTCTTTATTATTTGTCTAATATTTTTTACAACTTTTCTTATTGTTTATGTTTTTTAATATTCTTAGTATATATTGTGTTAATTGCGGGCATTGTTAATTATTATTGTCATTTCAGTTATTTATCTTTTATAAATTGCTTTATATATTATATATATTTTTCAATAAAATTTTAATGTTTTAAATTATTTCTTTAGATATGTATTTTTTTAATTTAAAGATATATATTTTTTAAGTTTTATTTTTTAAATATTTTTTTTTTCACTTTTTTTTATTTTTATATTTTTACAATTTTTTTATATTTTTTTATTTTTTATAATTTTTTAATTATTTTTTATTTCTTTATAATTTTTACATTTTTTATTTAATTTTTTTTTCTATTTTCTATAATATTTTTATATTTTGTTTTATTCTTTTTTTTACTTATTTATAATACTTTAATTAAAACGATCTAGCAACTATTCTATTTGTTAAAAAGTACATAAGCTCAGTGTTGTTTCTGTAGCTGCAGAAAACATTCTCCATTTGAAAATTTGAGGAATACTGCCCAGAATACAGTGCTTAACCGGATAAATATGTGAACACGATCCGCTTTTAGAGACCCGAATGTCACAGAGACGGAACGAGAACTTAAAACTGTGCAAAGCTTTAGACACAAAATGATATTTTTAGAGAAAATATTCAGAGAGTCTAAAAATCGACCTCGAAACTGAAGTGGAGTGCCGACTAAAGATTAAGAAAGCAATAGCAAAAATAGAAAAATATGTTCAGATACATATGTATAACCTCCAAATAGTTAATAATAATCAAAACAGCAGAGCAAAGAAGTCGAAGGAAACAGCAATTATTTTCTCTCATAAGAAAAAGTATGGGAAAGAGATTTTCACACAGATTTTTAGTTAAAGCCTCGATCATTAGTTTTTCTCACTATCACAGTTAGTGAGTTATGGTTGGCTTTTTTCTAAGTCTATTTTTACCCTAGCTGGCCAATAAATAATTATTTGAGCTCAATAGAAATGCGAAAATGGAATTTTTTTTAAGTGTGGGCAATAAATTGCTATTTCCATGAAAGACTCATTAGGAATTTATTAGATTGTGATCTGTTGGGTTAAAGGGCGCTTAGAACTCAAAATTATCAAGCAATATATTTAAATGTAGAAATATATGAAGGTTCTTCAACATAAAGCTTCACAGTTTTATTATATCTTCGAGCAAAAAACGCAGGTACAACTTTCATCTACATAACCTCAAAAAAATTAAATTACGCTTGAAATTGTTTTAATATCGGCACATTGGCGGTAATTTTTGAGTCATCGAGCTATACAAATGATCCTGTGAGATATCTTAGCAGAAATTTTTAACTTGAGGTGTGTATAGAGGGTCTAACAGACCTTTCGGGTTCTTGTGCATCAAAAAATGTCTGTATGGAGGAAAGGGCCTATGGGACACTCAGAGACCTTTCGAATTCTCGAGCTTCTAAAAATGTCTCTATGAAAAGGATCTCTGGTACGCAAATATATTTGTATGGAAAGGGTCTCAGCGGCCATTCCTGTTATGGAGCGATAAAAAATTTCACTATTTTCTCCAGTATATGTATATTATATTTAGTATATTTGCATTGAAAATGCGTTATTTTTACTTTATGACTTTTCACTTGAGATCTATGCAACTGCTTAGTTCTTTTTTACCAATTTTCGGTCAATATGTAAACGGACTAAAGTCTAAAGAGACCTTGCGCGTGTCAAAACTGAAATGTCAACATCTAAGATCTGCTAATGATTATTTGACAAATTTTGTGAAAATTTTAAAACACTTTTTCGACAATACCATGGTTAGGAGTTGAGGCAGTCACTCAGCCTCAAGTCTTCCCCAAGCTCCAAGTCATAGCTGAGTACTTTTATGCCACTTATGTAAATGCTTATGGCTTCAAACAAAAAGGCAAAAAAAAGTTTTAAAATGATTCTGTAGCAATGATTCTGTGGGCCATCATACCATCATAGATCCTAATGAAACTTTATAAATAATAGCTTTTTGGATTTTCAAATATTTTTAAAATTAATTTTGACTAAAATTTAACTAACAATTTACTATTATTACGAAAAAATAAGGCTTTAAAAAAATTTCATCAGAAATCATAAACAATTTAAAAGGTAAATATATCAGCAACACAAGAATTATGAAGGTTTTCAACTTAAAAGTCTTGAAAACAAAATAATTTAAAAATTAAACACCATAAAATACGCCATATTTCTTTCAATTTCACTGGAAATCTGCAAAAACATGCCAAAGCCGTGCTGCCAGATGAAATATGTGTGTTTAGATGGGTAGAAGAGTGTATGTGTGTTTGTGATTGGCTACATAAATCTGTATAAGTTGTTAGATTGTTTGCTCAGCGCTGATGGGCGTACGTGAAAATGTGGAAATTTATGCGCATATGACAACACGATTTTTATGCATTTTTATTTTATTTTATTTCATTTTTTTGTTTTTATTTTTTTTTATATGAGCGTTGACGTTGACTTTGTGCAGCAACCCCGAAAGCCGCTGATGGCCAGGCCGCGCGCTAGGCCACTCAGTCAGTCGGTGAACCAAACAATCAACCAGCCAAGCAAGCAGCCACGCAGCAAGCAATTCGTTCCGCAACACCAGCACACACGCACACAAACACACCAACAAAAAAAGCGAGCAACCAACAAAAACAATAGAACAGCGACGCGTTTGTTGGACGCTTTGGCTTATTGTCGCTACCTCGTTTTTCTCTACATTGTAGTTTATTGTTGTTTTTGTGTGTTGGGTTTTGCTTTTTGCGCGATTGCAACAATATGTCGCACATTTTTATTGGCATTCAATGACAACAAGAACATGTCGCTGTGGAAAAAAGAGTGGCAAACTGCCGGCAAACGCATAACAAAGCGACCCAGCAACATGCGAGCGACGCGTCGGCTTCTGTGCGCATTACCTTTGATTTGCGATTGTGTTGTTGCTGGTCGCTGATTGGCGACGGGCGGACGTGTTGGCAGCGACAGTGCCAGCAGCAGCAGAGTCACAATTAAAGTCGCGGCAACAAGCGGTGGTGGCGTGTGTGCACACCAAGCGTACATACATACATACATAATCGTAGATATTGGCATAATATTTGCTGTTGCACTGTCGCTATCCATCTAACAGCAATAAATTGTTGTTATATTGGCGCCAATGTGCGCAGAGTGACGGAGGATGGGGCTTGTGGTTGAGTTAGTTTTTCCAAAGGCCGCCACCGCCGCCAACGCTCACAGTCACTGTTGCTGACAACTAGACCGCCGCACACACCACCGCAGCCACCACCACCACAACCACCACAATTGCCGTCAGCAACACGCTTGGCATGGCCAACAATCGTTTGTGTGCAACTTTTTTTTTCTATTCTTGACAACAATAACACACATTTAACGACATATGATCAGAAGAACATGACAACGACAAAATGTGGTCGACGACGACGACGTCGGTCTTCACGCAATTTGATTTTGATGGCAAGGCATGCAGGCATTTTACACATTGCCATTTTGTATACATTTGTTGGTATTTGCTTTGCTAATTAGAATTTTATATAGACATTTTTAAGGTATGCTTTTTTCATTTATTATTAACTATTATTTTTTTGATTTTTATTTCTTAATATTTTATTATTTAATAATATTATTTATTACTATTCTTATATATTCATTATTTTCTTAATTATTTTTTTTTAAGCTTAGTAATTTTTAAATAAAAAAAAATATTTTTATCTTTATCCATTTTTTTTAATTTTTTTTTTACTTTTTATAACTTTTTTGTTTTTATTTTTTAATTTTTTTAACTTTTTTTGTTAATTTTCAAAATTTTTATTTAGTTATTTAAATTTTTTTTTAATTTTTATTTATTTTTTTTTTATTTTCTTTTTATTTTTTTATTAACTTCTTTCATATTTTTATTAATTTTTTTAACATTTTTTATTTAAGGAATTTATAAATAATGCATTTCGAAATCATTGAAATAACGAATAATTTTATGCTTAGAGATACATATGTACATATATATTATATTTTTTAATACAAATACATACACAATTTTGCTCCGTAGATATTTCTTCACATAATTTGTAGTATTTTGATTCCATTTGGTTAAAGTACATACCTGAAAATGAAAAAAAAAAAATTAATTAATTTATATACTATAAAAATAAATATTTTTTTTACAATAAAAATAGTGCTCTGGTGTGTCAATTCAATAAAAATAATAATAATCAGAAAAGTTTCTTAATTAAGTAATTAACTAAATGAAGCTAACTAAATTGAGTCAATTAAGACCAGATACACATTTAACTGACACAATTAACGAATTAAATTTGTTCGACGGCATTCGAACATTCACTTAACTTAATCAATTAACAAGATAATTACTTTCATATAACCATTTAATATACTAAATGAGATAACAACGTCAACTTAACTTAATTTAGTCAATTAAAACAAAAAAAAAACAATTTCTGCCAACCACTTGATTTAGTTAAGCAGCAAATTTAATTTGGTCATTGACATACTGACATTAACTTAATTTAGTCAATTAAAAACTTAATTGAGTCAATTACCTACAAGAAGATCTTGAGTGTACAAACTACCAGTTATAAACAGCCAGTGTTTTTTGTAGGCTCAGACTTCGTAACAGTGCACAACCACCAAAAAATGGACCTTGAAGAATGAAGAGTTGTCAGGACCTCCTTAGATTTACGAAAGCCTCTCAGCCTTCCAAAGCGACATCGCTTCGCTCTATGCGTTCTTGAAAGGTTTAAAGAAGATCTGACGTTTTCGAACCAAATTTTGTTCACCGATTAGGCCCATTTCAAATTGCCGCATTTGGAACTAAGAACAACCTGCCATTTCATAAAAAAAAACAACGGTTTGGTGTTGTTTGTCGGCCGGTGGAATCAACGTCCCATATTTCTTTAAAAATTATGCCGGTGATAACGTAATCATCAATGGTGACCGTTATCGCACCATGATAATCGACTATTTGATGTCTGAAATTGAAGCTAGTGATCTCGGCCACATTTCGATTCAACAGGACGGCTACACTCGCATCAATCAGTAGATTTATTGAAAGAACATTTCAGTGAGCAGATAATTTCACGTTTTGGGCCGGTCGATTGGCCATCAAGATCATGTAATATCACACAGTTAGGCTGTTTTCTGTGAAATATTTGAAGTCTGAAGTCTATTCAGACAATCCCGCTTCGATTCAAACCTTGGAGCAAAATCTCACATGTGTCATTCGCCAATTACCAGCCGAAATGCTCGAACGAGTCGTCGAAAATTGGGCTCAATGGATGGACCATCTGAGACGTTACCGTGGAGTATATAGATATAGAGATACAATCTGCAGAAAATTAAAGCTAAAGAACGTTTTTTCGAATGATAGCAAAGATTCCCCATTAAATTTGAAGTTTCTATGTGGAGAACCTCGATCGAATGGATAGTTCAGCTGACTGTATAAATACATATATAGCAATATATGGATTTCGCTTCCGTCTATCTCAACTATCGATTTTTATTTAATATTTGCAGTAAAGCGCATTTAAAGAAATATTGAGTTCGTTTACTTATTACAAAGATGTGTATGTATGTGGGTGTATGTTCGGTCACAATATCTCCCTCTTCCCTTCTTTCTGCCTATATCTCGCTCTTTCAATGATGACTATCAACATTTGCTCAATATTTGTATTTTCCCAATATTCAGCATTCCTATCTTGCCCTCAGCGATCATTATCTTTCACCCTTTCCCTGCCCAACAATTTATAACACATAAATAATCAATAATTATTTTTCTAGAACAACAACAAATTAAGGCACAAAATAGATAAACAGAGAGATATTTGAAGGGCAAAAGGCGACCAAAACGTCACTGCAGGCATCAGACGCCTTTGTAGATGAGCCGATTCGAAATGAAATTTTTTTCTTTTTCTTATTGCTGCACAATACACATTAGAATATATATACATAATATATATATAATATGAATATAAGAAGCGACAACATCAAAATAATCTAAGCATGAGCTAATGCAACTCTAAGAACCTAGAATTATTCGAAACAAATATCTAATGATTGAAGTGTGCTACTGGCAACCATAGCATTACTCGCGCCGCTGTCGATAGAGACGAATCGCTTTGCCATCCAACACTTCGACACTTCGACGGATATGAACGCACAGCGCTGTATTTCGTAGAAGTACGGTAAGGAATGCGCGCGTGGAGCGCTTTGGTGGCAATACAAATTAATCGAAATTAGATTAAATGGAATTTGTGATGTGGTGATTTCATGGAATGTGCTGAATAATGGCGTAATAGATAAAAATGCTGGAGATGTTGCTGGTGGGGATGGTGATGCTGATGATTGTGGTCATTGCTATTTAAAAGAGTCGGCATAGGTACATTTATAGACACATGAACAGCTAGAGATCGCACATTTGCACTTGAGCACTGTTTTGTGGCGCTATAAATTCGTATTCGCGAAGGTTTGGCGTTTATAAATTTGTTGCACACTCTTCACTGCCGATTAATTAAAGCAAAAATCGTCAGATAAACATTTTGAGCAATTATCTGCATTTTTTCACTTCACTCGTTGCTTCACTTGCTGCCATTTTGAATTTATGGCAGCGTTAGCCTTGAACTGTTTACGATTTTATTCTTTTATTGTTTGCATTTCAGCAGTCGTCATCACAACCCTTTCGTGGATTCGCCAATTTGGCGCAAACATAATAAAATTGGCTATAAAAACGGTGAGTAAATGTGGTGAATATGTGTATGTATAAACGAGCATACTGGATTGTATTGTTATTTTACGATTTTTTGGTGTTTTCTTTTAATTTTTTTGTTTGTTGATTTTTTGAACGATTTGTTAAAACTTTTTTTGTGTTAATATATGTAGTTCAATTAATTATAATAAATTATAAATTTACATTTAAAGAGGTAATGGTCAGGAATTCGGTAGACGATGGGAGTGAGAAAATATTTTTGAAATAAAATTTTTATTTCATTTTAATTATTTTTTTAACCTGCTTTTATTTTTGATTTTCATCTTATTCCATTTTTTTAAAGGTAGCTAATTTTTAAACAAAAAAAAAATTTACCTAAATATTGTACCTACTTAATTTTTTTATATATTTTTTTTTAACTTTTTTCACTTTCTTAATTTTTTTTTAGTTCTTTTTTTAATTTTTTTTAGTTCTTTCTTTAATTTTTTTTAATGTGTTTTTATTTCTTAACATTTTTTAACTTTTCTACATTTTTTTAATACTGTTTTTTTAAAGCTAACTAATTTCAAATTTTTTTTACCTATTCTTAATTTTTTTTTATTTTAATTTATTTTAACTAACTAATTTTTTAAATAAATTTATTATTTTAAATTTTAAATTTTTAAAAAAATTTTTTTTTACCTTTAAAATTTTTTTATTCTTTAATTTTTTATTATTTAAAACTAACTAATTTTTAAATAAATAAATTTTAATATTTTTAATTTTTTTTTAAATCCTTTTTTAATTTTTTTTTAAATTTTTTTATTTTTTAATTTATTTAACTAACTAATTTTTAATCTTAACTCTTTATTTTTATTTTTAAATTTTTAAAATATTTTTTTTTTACCTTTTACCTTTATTTTTTTTTTAATTTATTTTTAAGTAATAAATTTTAAATAATTTTTTACTTTATCCTTAACTTTTTTTTTAATTTCAATTTTTTTTATTATATTTTTATTTTATCTTTAATATTTTTTTTTATTATATTTTATCCTTAACTAATTAATTTTTTTTAATTTTTTTATTTTTTTATTTTCAATTTTAAATTTTTAAAACACGTGTGTTTTCCCTCTCACAGTTATCTATATGATAATGTATGCTTAACTAATGAATGTGCAATAAGGGCTGACACCCTTACTATTTTCAATTTTAAATTTTTAAAACACGTGTGTTTTCCCTCTCACAGTTATCTATATGATAATGTATGCTTAACTAATGAATGTGCAATAAGGGCTGTCGCACTAGAGCAAGTCTATACCATAAATACACATCACATAACCCAACAAACAGAAATTATTAACAATCGCTTCTTCTATAGAAAGCTCTAATAAATACTGTCTCAAAATATATAGAGCAGATTAAAGGGTATTAGGTGATCACTTAATATTTGCTTATAAATTCACGTAACAGACTCATTAACAGTTTCATAAAAGGATAAAGTTTGCAAAAAATAAATATTTATAAAAGCCAAGTGATATGATGTAAAGGTGTAAATTACCCTATATAAGTACTATTAGCGCTGACCACAGCAATACAGTACGTTCAACGCCGCGATCGCGTACAGATCACCATGAGTTTAGTGGGCAAAGTTGTAATTGTAACCGGAGCCAGTTCGGGCATTGGTGCTGCGACGGCAGAGGCTTTTGCCAAAGCAGGTGCCAAAGTGGTGCTCATAGGACGAAATGAAGCGAATTTGAAGACTACCGAAGCGGCCTGTAAAGCTGCCAACAGCAAAGCGGAACTTCTATTAATCACTGCTGATGTCACAGTGGACGCAGAACGCATTATAAATACAACAATTGACCGTTTTGGACAATTGGATGTGCTGGTCAATAACGCGGGTATTTTTGAAGGTGGCAACATATTAGATATTGATGTCGATCAATTTGATAGACTTATGAACACAAATATGCGTTCCATCTTCCTTTTAACTAAACTTGCAGCGCCACACTTGATCAAGACCAAGGGTAATATCGTGAATGTCTCTAGCGCCTCAGGTTTACGTGCTAACCATGCTATGTCCACCTATTGCTGCTCGAAGGCAGCAGTGGATCAATTCACTAGATGTATCGCTTTAGATTTGGCGTCGCAAAATGTACGTGTAAATTCGGTTAATCCGGGTATTATTGTGACTGACATTTTTAGATATAGTGGTCCGTCGCCGGCGGAACTTGATGAATTTTATAAGCGTCTTAAGAAAATGCATCCACTTGGTCGTGTTGGAGAACCAAAGGAAGTAGCTCTTGCTATAGTTTTCTTAGCTAGTGACAGCACTAGTTTTATAACGGGAGCAAATCTGCCCATCGACGGTGGCAGACATGTCGTCAGCTCTTTGATTGTTGATTGAAATGTCGTTTTTTCGATTAAATTCATAAATAAATGTGAAATATAATTAACAAAATTGACAATGTGTCTTGTAATTAAGATTAGTAACGGTTACTTTTACATATATATTGGGTAGTCGAAAAAGTCTTTTCGTCTCATTGATTTTTTGTTAATGAAATGGAAATACATATATAATTTCTCAAGGCCTAACGAGCAAGAATCTCTTCATCGCTGTCGAATGAGTCTTGTTCTTGTAGAAGCTTGTTTTTGCTCATTTCTTTCTATTAGTCCGATTTATATACAATCTTTCGATTATTATAGCATTTAAATCCAAACAATGGCTGCTATTTTTAGAACCATCAATTATTTGTAGAGCCATGGAGTGAAATCTCAGATTCACTTTTAGCCATAAAATAACACAAAGAAGGCCTCAAAGTGACTGCAATTAAGCATAAAAACAAATACAAACGCGTAAAGATTTTTCTTTTTAGATTTTTGCAGACATTTATTCAATGTGATAAATTGCTTTGGCGAGATAAAAATCGCAGAACAATTGAGTGATTGGAAACGAAGAACATACACACAGATGCTTATATGCAGACTGACTGTGAATGCAAAAATTGTGGCTGCAGCAACAATGGCAGCAGGCAGCAGCTGCTGACCACAAACATGCGCTGGAAAAAATATGCGAAAAAATTGCGTTTGGTGGTAATGGCAAAAACACAGAGAAAAATGGCAAAAAATGAGGAAAAAAATAACAAAAAGAAAACATGCAGAAAACGACAAGCAACCAAGACACTGCAGACGCACCTTAAAGAACCCTCAGTTAGCTCAGCGGCGCGGCTGCGCAGCTCACCTCAATGCGCACTCAAAGGTGCAAAGCAGTAAAGGTCTACAAGTCCACATACCAAGCCAAACCAAACCAAATCAAAGCAAAGCAAATGTGCTATCGCATGTATGTGTGTGTTGTAGAAATAACAGCTCGAGGCAGGATGGTAATTTTTCAAGCTCAATACAATCTGAGTGCGCGCTCTGCCTTTAGCCGCTGATAATGCTAGGCGATTATGTTGCTGACCATTCAACTTCTTTGCATCTCACAGCCCATAAAGCAGCTGAGCATGGCAGAAAAACAAAGGCAGCAGCAAGCAGCTAAACAACACATGAGCAAGAACAAGAACAAGCAGAAGAACAAGAACAATGGAATGTGCAGCAAGTCGGTCTGCAGCGCTAGTGCTTGGGTGTGTATGCAGACGAGCGGCAGACGTCTGCAGCGGCCAAGCAAATAAGCTGTAGGCCGGTGCTTATTTTTCGGAACGCCGTTGGACGACGTGCGACCTTGAAAGTTTTTTCTCGCATTCAATTCTACTTTTTTTCTTTTGTTATCTATTATTATTATTTAGTTGCGTTTATGTGTGTATGTGAGTTGTTTTTTTTTTACTTTTATTCAATGGTCATACCTAGAATCTGTGGCATTCTTCAACAAGTTCTGCACGCTTGCCAAGTCTGAGGTGGTTCTTCGCCGTTTTATGCAACATTATTTAAGTGTATTTCTTGGCGTGGATTTTTTTGTTTGCAATTTCTCGTTTGCTTATTGTTTTTGTTGTTGTTTTTTTTTTATTCTCACACAGACAATGTGTTGTAGTTACGCCATAGCTTTAACGCTTTAACATTGGCCTTCTTCTCCACTTTTTCACTTTTGCATTATGCGATTTGTGATTTGCATTGTTGCTGCGCTGTGCTGTGCTTGATTCTGTTTCTTGGCAATGGCGGCGTCCAAGAATGCAGACTACACACATCGGGAGGCACCCTTTTGGTAAGTGCCACGTATGTATGTGAGGGGTTTTGTTTTGTTGAAATATAAAATATCTAAGCGGATCGGCAGACGTTTTGCTCGAGTGTTTTGTGTGCGACAGCAGTCATAAATCAATTGGTCAAGTAATCGGTGATCCCTTTTTTGTTGTGCTAGATGCGTTTGAGAGATTGAAGTCGGAGTGTATTTCATTTTTAGAACGAAGTTTTTGATTTGGAAGAATACTTAAAATATAGAGGAATTTTTAATGCTTAGATTTATTTTCATGAAATTTATTGAAAAAAATGCAATAAAAAATATACATATATAAATAACTTTGATAGGAAATATTTTTTTTTTTTAATATTTAAGAAATTTCAGAGCTAAACAAAAGAAACTAACAATTTTTTTTTCAAATTTATTATTATTTCTAAATTTATTTTATTTTATTTTGATTATTTTTACATAAATATTTTTATTATTTATTTTTTATTTTTTCGCTAATATTTTTTTTTTAATTTTTTATTTTATTGTTTTATTTTTTTTATTAATATTTATTATTATTATTATTTTATTTTTTTGATTTTTTTATATTTTTTATTCTTTTTTTATTATTATTTTTATTATTATTATTTTTTTCAAATATTTTTTTATTTATTATTTTTAATTTTTTTTTTATTATTTTTATATTATTTTTATTTTTATTTTATTTATTTATTGTTTTATTTATTTATTTTATTTTTTATTATTATTATTTTAATTTTTTTATTATTTTTTTTTGATTTTTTTTATATTTTTTATTATTTTTTTATTATTATTTTTATTTTTTTTGTAATGATTTTAATTTAGCAAATTTGTTATAAATTCCTACTTTTACAATTTTTAGAACAAAATTTCATTCACAAATACTTTTTAATTTAATCTTTTTTTTTACTTTCTTTTTTTTTATTTATAATATTATGTTTATTTTTTGCTTTTTTATATTTTTTTTATTTTGTTAATTTATTAGAAATTTGTATACACAAACATTTTTTTTAATTATTTTTTTTTTAACTTTTACTTTTTTATTTTATTTTTAATATTTTTTCTTAATTTTTTTTTTACTTTTTTAATATTTTCTATTTTGTAAATTTATTATAAATTTTTATTTACAAATATTTTTTAAATTTAATCTTTTTATTTTTTACTTTTTAATTTTTTTATTTTTAATATTTATTTTATTTTTTACTCTTTTAATTGTTTTAATTTTGTTAATTTATTAGAAATTTTTATTCACAAACATTTAATTAATAATTTTTTTTTTATTTTTTTTTTGTTTTGAACTTTTACTTTTTTATTTTATTTTTAATATTTTTTTTTAATTTTTTTTTACTTTCTACTTTTTTAATATTTTCTATTTTGTACATTTATTATAAATTTTTATTCAAAAATATTTTTTAAATTTTTTTTTATTTTCTTTTTTTATTTTTTTTTTTTTAATTTGTTTTATTTTTATTTTTTAACTTTTTATTTTTTAATTTAACCTTTTTTAAATTTTTTTATTTTTTTTTTATTTTTTTTTTTAAATTTTATTTTTTATATTTTTAAATTTTTTTTTAATTTTTTTTATTTTACTTTTTTAATATTTTTTTTTTAATTTTTATAATTTTTTAATTTTTTTTTTTTTTTTTTATTTTTTTTTAATTTTATTTTTTTTAATTTTTTTTAATTTTTTATTTTTTTTTTATTTTTATTTTTTTTTTAATTTTTTTATTTTTTTTTAATTTTTTTATTTTTTATTTTTTTTTTAATTTTTTTTTAATTTTTTTGTAAAATTTCTGTTTTAAATTTTTTTATGTTTTGTTTTTATTTGAAAATTTATTAAACAATTCCCATTTTCAAAAACTTAAAAAATAGTAGTTTAATTACTAAAATAATTTATTTTCACAAAAAATTTTCATAATATTAATTAATTTAATTTTTTTAATTTCAATTTTAATAAAAATTTTTCATTTTCAAATATTTCCATAATATTAATTAAGTGACGACATTTAAGCACAAGCCACTCAAATAATACACACATATGTACATATTTTATATTTACTATGAAAGTGTCGGCATCGATTGCCACTTGATTATCAATTAGCTGTCAAATGATGTTTATTGTTTAATCAATCTGTTGTTATTGTTTTTGGTTCTGAGAATTGCACGTTGAAATTATTTGTCTATAGATATGTATGTATATATTTATTTTTATATATTATAACACATATACCTTTTTGCTTCAGGTAATTACAAGTATTTATAAGTAATGCTCTCAGCAATTTCCGGTAGGTAGTTTTAGACAAGAAAGGCAAAATTAAATTATTATATTAAAACGTAAAAAATTTTAAGTAAAATTATATTATTGAAGGATTTGAAGAGGTGGTAGGTGAAAAAAAATATTTTTTCGTTTCGTTTACAGTCGTTTTTTTTTTTTCAAAATTCGCAAAAATCGTCATTTAGAGGCCTTCACACTAAGTGTGCCCTTAATTAATAACTTTAATATAACTCATTTGCTATGAAAAAAGCTTGTCATTTTGCTTTCCACTCTAATTTTACAAGAAATAGCAAGCTTGCGTAGAACTATGTTTACTTCACATCAAAGAAATAATGGTAAATCACCGACCTTTGATGCTCCGAATTACTTTTTTACATAACCACATGTCAGACAAAACCAATTTGTATGCACAAAGTATATTTCATTAGTGAATTTCCGCGCAATTAATTGACAGTCGGTCATAAACAAGAGTACTTTTTATTGAAATATCTAAAACAATAAGAGCAAATACAAAATTTTCCAGTCATAACATTACTAGTAGTAAAATAACTGTAGCAAAATAATGGACGTGTGACGAGTGAGCTGTCAAAACTGACACGAGCAGTCAAAGCAACGCGGCATAACGTCATAAAAGAGAGCAACGAGCGTGTACGTAGAAATGCAAATTGAATGTAGAATGTCAAAAAAATAATAAAAGGATTGCAAAATGACAAAAAATTATTGAAGATTAGAGAATTTGATTATGGAACACTGAACTAATTAATTAAAATATACTAGAAATAATAATTATAATTCTTAGTAATCATGAAGCGACTTATTAACCAAAAGTTTAGATATTTTTCTTTTTTTCTAGCGATACAACGATGTTTTTAAAAAATTAATAAACAAGTACTCAAATGCAGCCCTAATGAGCAGTCATGTAATTTGCATGAGATTCATCATTAGAACTAGTTCAATTTTTTTCTGTAAAAAACAACACACTCATTCCACAATTATCAACACTTTTCATTTGTCGTTATAAATTCCAATATTTGTTTCTAGTATCTGTAAGGCACACGTGTGACTTTCTTGTTATTACACTAATGTGTTGGAATAGAAATTTATGGCCCTAGCACATGCCCCTTATTGCGATGACAAAATAATAAAAAATACGTTTGCAATTTTCCGCAATTCACGCCGCAGACAACGGATGCTCCACAGGCTGATTTTGTAATTGTAGCAAATAAAATGCTGGTAATGAGTGAATGAATGAATGAGAAATGCGGTAATATTTATTTAGCACGCCATAATTTATATTATGATTGAGTAAAATTGTTGTTGATTTTTATTTGTTGGCGTAAAGTCGTAAAATTTTAACAGTCAATATGAAAATCTGCGTAATTTACGAGAAAAGCGTTAAAAGTTTTTTATTTAAAATGTAATAACAATAAAAAAAAATGTAATCACAAAGAAAATTTAAAATAAAAATTTAATTAAAGATTTAAGCAGGAAGCAATGTGGTGAAAAGCATACGATGCCAGCGACAATCTGATCAAATTTGAGCCGGACAGGTACAATTAATCATTCATACAATCATCAATCCTTACAATTCATTTGAAATTATAGGGATTTAGATGGGTACAATCTTTTTTATGTTCATGTGAAGTTTGAACTCCATATGTCAAATACTGTGTCTTTTGTAAGACGCAAAAAAATTTGTCAGGCGATTTTTCCTACGAAAAAAAAAACTGGAACAACGAGTTTGCTTGAAGTTTTATGTTTCCAAAGGTCGTGAAGTCATCAAAAACTGAAAATCGTTGTGTGTTGGTTTCAAAGAGATAGAAGAAGATCTCAACATCGCTTATAGATAGACTCAACACACTTGGGTTACAGTTTGGGTTAAAGTTTTGGTTAAAGTTAAGTCATCGAGAAGTTACCGCATGTAAGTCGTCCAGTCCATTCACCTCTGTTTGTGACGATAACATCGAAAAAGTTAAGGAAGCAGTGCTTGAAAATCTTCATGTTGGCAGCAGAGAGATAAAAGAGAATCTCAACACATTTTGGTGAAAGATTCGGTTACAGTTTTGGTTAAAGTTTCAGTTTAAGTTTTAGGTATAAAATACCACAATATATTTCAAATACGATGTCAAATAGAAGCAGCAAAAGACAAGCTTCACAACGTACTTAAGGAGAGGTTACAGTTTTGGTTAAAGTTTCAGTTTAAGTTTCGGTTTTTAGATATAAAAGATCTGAATATTTTGCAAATACGATGATGAGGTATAGATTTATGAATGCGACGTAGAAGCTTTCCAACGATCTGGCGAATGGCGCACCAAAAGTAAGCCGAAACCGAAAAAACAAAATTTACTGAAGGCACCGCAATGAAGGCAATCCCAACCAGGGTTTATAACAAAAGAATGGAAAATTTTATTGAGCGTTGTATTGGAACCAGTCCGGATCAAATTTGATCAGATGTTATCTATAAAAAACTAAAAAAAAATATTTAACAATTTTAACTAAGTAATTTTTGCTTTAATGTTTTTTTTTTTTGTTTTGTTTTTGCCAATCCGGGTCAAATTTGATCAGCTGTTATCTATAACAAATCAAATATATTAAATATTTAACTATGTTAACGAAGTAATTTTGCTTTAATGATCTTTGCAATATACTAAACTAAAAACACATAAATTCCACCAACACAACAACTGATCTTCCGCTTTTCCATAACTATTTACCACTAATTATAACTATTATAGCCTTAACACCAAAGCATGAAAACCCAATCTGACCGCATTCCACGCATAATACTTCTATACATTCTATAAAAATTCGAACACTCCCCATTGCCAGCGTGCCAGAGTCTGCCCGTCTGACAAACTGTCTATTCAACTGCCAGCCTAAGCATTGCTGCCGGTGAGTGAGTTGCTCGACTTTCTATCTGTCTGTCACAGTTTTGTGACACAACAATAACCGGCACTGACACGCAGACGCCTGTCAGCCGCACACCAACGAGCCACCAACCCAGCCAACAGCTACCGTTTGGGAGTGCAGCAAAAATACTTAGTCACAAAATATATACAAGTATATACATATGTATGTCAGTCACAAATATATGTACAATATATGTATGTATGTAAGGTTTCACTACGCCAAACGTTAAATAAATAAATAAAGTAATTCAGCGCAAATACACAAAACTTGCATAATACATATGTAATTGTCTAAGATTTATTTTAAGTTTATTATTTCATTTTACACGATGCAGCCTGTGCGATGTTCCTCAATTACTTAGTATTCCTTACTCCTTATACTATATTTCCTTTAACTATTGTATTACTATCGTTGTAAAGATCTTATCTACTTTGGATTGTCGTACAAACCAGACGTGTGCTCAGTTTAATCATTCAGTTTAATCATTAACAGTAATCAAGTATTACATCTGCATCCGAACATGCCCGAAAGAAAAACAAACGTCAGAGACAGTAACGCGAACACACAGCTGTTGGATATACTTAAAGTCATAATATGAATGTAAACTGCAAGCGAATTGAGGCGCATAAACAGCAGCAAAAAAAAACAAATATTATATAATTTGCAAAGTCACAACAACTAAATTACCTGCTGTTTATAAATAAATAACTAATAAAAATTAATCGCACAGCGAAAATAAGTTTGTCAGCCTTTAGTCAGCTGCTTGGTGGGAGTTGATGGGATAAAAGCGGTTACTGTACACCACAATTGGACAATCAAATGTCGGTGCGTTTGGGCGCTTGTGGAACGCGCGTGTGTGAAATAATGCGAAATTAATTTTCCCACTCGCCCACACTTGCTCGTTGGAGCAAAGTTCGTTGTTATGCTTTTGACGTGGGCAGACGGTGAACACGTTGCCCATTTAAAGCGGCAAATTTTAAGCAATACGCATCATTAGCAGACGCGCAAAAAATAGCATAAATAATATGAACGAAAAATAAAAATATATAAAAATAAAAAATAAACCGTAAAAAAAATCAGTAATATTTGTGTGTAATTGGCAGTTACTTTCGGTTACTTTGGTGCTGCGCGAAAAAGGCTTGAAATAAAGCAGCTAAAAATATGTATGTGCAGAACAATTGCTGTGACCGATTTAAAGAAGTGAGCAGGCGACTGGTAGAAAGGCTGCTCGTCGCATTAGCCCACAGCTGAGCTGAACTCGAGTACAGTAAAGTGATTATTTGTCGCTTGCGCAAGTGGTGTGCCACTTCTGCTTCTTTTATACCCTGAAAAGATCTGTATATAAGCGAAATAGTTGGTCAATTTCTGAGATATAGATCACAGATGCAACTTTCTTATGAAGAAGCTGGTCATTTATCGAAACCGTCGTTATCGGACCAATAGAGCATATGGATGTCATATAAACTGAACGATCAAAATCAAGTTTTTGTATGGAAAACTTTTTTATTTGAAGAGATTTCGTCACGAAATTTGGTACGAGTTATTGTACAAGGCAGTGCTACAGCCTTCGACCCAATTATTAAGATCGGGCCACTATAGCATATAGCTACCATACAAACTCAGCGATCAAAATCAAGTTTTTGTATGGAAAACTTTTTTATATGACAAGTTATCCTCAGGAGATCTGGCATAGATAATTGTCATAAACCACGCTACAATCTCCGAAGAAATTGTTCAGATCGTACCACTGTAGCATATAGCTGTCATACAAACTGATCGTTGAAAATCAAGTTTTTGTAGTGAAAACTTTTTTATTTGAAGAGATTTCGTCACGAACTTTGGTACGAATTATTGTACAAGACAACGCTACAATCTACGAAGAAATAATCAAGATCAGACCACTATTGCATATAGCTGTCATACAAATTGATCGCTCTAAATCATTAAAAATCGTTTTCCCTACAGAAATAACTTATAAATTTCACTTAAATATTGTTTATAACAAACAACGTGTCTGGAAAAAGCTAGCAAAACGTCAACTGTAAAGGGTATTATAGCTTCGTTGCAGCCGAACTTTACTTTTTCCTTGTCTCCATTATTATTTCGTAGCCAGTTATCGCTGTTATGAAGCGCGCACTTGTCGCAAAAATAACATGTAGATACATGTGTACATACAATAAATATGTAATTATAAAAGTTAAGCTGGCTAACAAGCTGCTCCGGTTCTACCTTTAAGACTTTTTGACATTTTTACCAACAACCGCACTGCCTTTATGGGCTTCATGACAAAATCAGAAGCCAAAAAATATATGTAGGTGTAATGATAATAGCTTCAAGAAGCTGCTTGCTAATACCTACATATGTATATTGTAGCTACATACTTACATACATATGTATAGAGTATATCTATATCTATATCTATGGTATATCACAAAAACTGTCGTGTAACACATTATGCGCAAAAGTGGTGAAAGAGCGCGTTTACCACCAAAAGTAACAATTGTGGTGCCATCACCCACCTACCGCAAGCACTTTGCCGCCAACCGTCAGCAGGCAGCGGGATTATTTTCGCATTAAATTTGTCGGTAGTTGACTCTTTACCCCATTTTGCCGTTAACTCATTTTGTGGCCAGCACACGGGTTCATTTGTGGACTCGCTGCCGCATTTAGAATTGCAAAATATAACAACAGTTGGTGCTAATGCCTACAGATTACAATTAAACACTGGAAAAAAGAGTGAAACGCAAAAGCGATAGAATAGAATAGAATAGAATAGAATTGCAATTATGGCGCAGATGGCTGCGGGTGTTGAAAAGTAATATGTAATGTGGATTGCTGCTGCTGCTTGTGTGTTGTTGTTGGCGCGTGTGAAGCAATATTTGTGGTGGTGGTGAAGTGATAAATTTAATTGTTTAAGACTTTGTTGATTTATTATCTTTTCGCTGATAAATGTGCAAGTATTTGAAGGAAGTGGAGAAATACTTGAATGGCTTGTCACAAGAAAAAAATACAAAAAAATATGTAACTGTAAAATGAACTGTGGAAATTCAACATATGTTTGTACTTTTGTATTTAAAGTGGATCTAAAGCTGTGCTCAAGTTCGATTGGCTGTTAGGGGGTTTTATTGGTGAATTTAATTAAATTTCGCATTTGATATCTAACAGTAACTATTTTTAGATATCAATGTAAGTAGCTATAAGCCACATTTCAAGTAGATAATTTCAAACTCAATACATATGGCGAATTAATATGATAAAGATATTTAATTAAATACTAGACAATAAAATTATATTAGTCATTCCTCAAATATTAGTTCCGAGTGGAGACTTGCTTTGTCGATTAAATTAAATTAAACAAAAAAAAACGTTAACTTCAGCTGCATCAAAGCTATAATACCCTACACAGTTGCATTTTTTATGGCAAAAAAGGATATAAAATCATCTTTACCATGGCTTGAGCGGTCAGTTTGTATGGCAGCTATATGTTATAGTTGTTCGATCTAAACAAATCCTCGGTGATTGTACCGTTACCTTTTACAATACTTTGTGTCACGATTTCGTAAAGATATCTTGTCAAATAAAAAAGTTTTCCATACTAGAACTTGATTTTGACTGGTGAGGTTGTATGGCAGCTGTATGCTATAGTGCTCCGATCTGCAAAATTTCTTCGGAGATTGTGGCTTTAGCTTAAACACTTATTTATGTCAAATTTGGTGAAGATACCTCGCAAAATATAAAAGTTTTCCATACAAGGACTTGATTATCACAGCCACAGTGATCCGATCGGCAAAATTTGTTTGGAGATAGTAGCTGTATATTAAAAAATTAGCTATGTCAAATTTGGTGAAGATATCTCTTCAAACAAAAAAGTTTTCTATACTAGAACTTCATTTTGCTCAGTCAGTTTGTATGGCAGCTATAAGCTATAGTTGTCCGATCCGAGCAATTTCTTCGGAGATTGTACCGTTGCCTTTCACAATAATTCGTGCCAAATTTCATGAAGAAATCTCACAAAATGTAAAAGTTTTCCATACAAAAACTTGATTTTCTGCGGTCAGTTTATATGGCAGCTATATGCTATAGTGATCCGATCTGCTAAATTTGTTTGGAGATTCTATAATTATCTCAAACATGTATCTATGCCAAATCTCGTAAGTATAACTTCTCAAATAAAAAAGTTTTCCATACAACAACTTGATTTCTGAATTCCTTTCTGGGTTTTCGTGGCAAACGGAATATAGCCTGGCATCCTCACCATAATTATAATAAAAATAAAATAATAATTTAAGCAATATAACAATCAACTTTCGCAAATTTATACACCAATATAATGTTTTTAAACTATTACTTGCGGTATTTTCTAACGCTTTGTCTAAGCTTTAGTATTACCTGTTCTAATTGGCGCACGACATTCCGCAGACATGACAGCATTGTTAAAATTCCACGGGATTTCTAGTGCGGAACTGCGCTAGTGGCAATAAACGCGCCTGAGGAAGCGAGATAATAATTCCTACAGCAACAACTACAGCAATATTGCACAAAATCATATGTAATAAGTAATGCAACGCACATTGTAAGCAAAACTGACAACGTTTGGCGGCGATTGTCGCGCTTGCTGACAAGCAGGCGCTACATTGTGGAGACAAAAAAATATACTAAACTATTTTATGTAAGAAATCGCAAATGATGCACAATTGCTTTATTTGTTTTTATTACTTTTGAGATTAGATGCATAGCGGCGTTGGAAAAGTGGACTTTGATATGAGAAAAAAAGATTACATTAATGTTTTTTATTAAAAAAAAAAAATGCAAAAAAAAAATTTAAAAACATTAAAAAAAATTAAAAAAAAATATTTAAAAAAGGCGGATCAACTTTTTTTTGTAAAACTTATTGTTTTTTATATTTTGTTTTTAATATTACAAAAATTAATTTTTGAACAATTTGATATTTGAAAAAAAATTACATTAAAAGAAAAAAAAATAAAAATTAAAAAAAAAATTAAACAAAATAAATAAAAAAATATAAAAAATTAAAAACTTAAAAAAATAAAAATTAAAAAAAAATTTAAACAAAATAAATAAAAAAATAAAAAAAAAATTAAAAACTTAAAAAAATAAAACCAAAAAAAAGATTAAAAACAAAATTAAAAAAATATTAAAAAAAAAATTAAAAATATTAAAAAAAAAAATAGTTTAAAAATGGCGACTCAACCTTCGACCACAGTTTTTTTGGGACTTTTTTGATTTTTTTTTTCAATATTACAAGAGTTAATTTCAAAAAAATAATGAATTGTTAGCAACTTTGAAAACCACAATACGATTTTTGTTTTCAAATCCATTTGTATAAAAATAAATATATAAAGCTTTATTTGCATAAAATTTTGCCAAACCAGAACGCGCTTTTTGTATCAAAATTCGAATCACGTACAAAGATGTTAATCAAAAATTTTGCTGTTACGGAATTTAGAGTAACCAGTAACGGTTTTTGTGAAATATTTTATTTTTATTTCTATTTTTTATGAATAAAAAATTATTTGCACGTAAGTTGGTTTGTTTATAAAAACCAAATTGCTTTCGCACAAGGCGTAGTTAATAAAAAATACAAATTATCTGCATTTGTTATGACTTCTTGGCCAATCACAACAAACGTTATTGTTGTTGTTGTGTTGTTTATACTTTTGCATAGATATTTCACACACTAAATGCTAAAATAATTATGCATTTTGAACACACCATTCACGCGGCTGTCTTGCATATCATTTTTTTATTGTAAATATGTTTGTATGTATGCATGTGTGTGTGCATGTAAATACAAATTGATAATTGTGAAAACGTTGTACGTTGCCGCTTTCGGTTGACCATTTGCGCTAAATGCGTCATAGCGGGAAGTTTAAACGGCCGGCGAAACACGTACGCGCAATTTTAAACCAAATCGGGTTTGTCTAACCTCAATGTCATTAGAAGCGAAAATCGTATGGCATACAATTTGAACTACATTCGTGTTAAATACATGTATATGTATGTTCATACGTACATATGTGTTGGTAAATAAACAAAACGTTACACACCCAAAACGGTTTTGAATGGAAATTAATGGCAATACAATTTAACTTTCAAAATATACGGTTAGTGATTTTCTTTCGGAAAACTGCAATTCTCAACAGATTTATGATTTTTTTGGAATTTTTTCTATTGGAAAAATTATGGATTTCTTTTACTAGAACTTATAATCTTAAAGGTGGTCTATTAAAAAGTAAGCTTATTTTTTCAAGAGATATCTTTAGTAACCTGTGCCACGCATTTTAATGGGTGATCCAAATATAGCCTTTTTTTGAAGCCGATCGACCTTCCCAAGCGACAACTGGACCAACTGAAGTTAGAAATCATCTAGATCTGCGTCAGATAGTCAGTGAGTGATAGGTAGAGTGAGTCACCAGAAGCTCCGGGAGCTTGCTTGGGAGACTCTTATGTCCTGGGCCTGGCACCAAGTGAAAATTCGCCATTTTTGAAAGCCAATCTGAAGCTAGAAAACATAACAAAAGTCGTTCTTTTTTTGATAGAAAACTGTGTAGCAGACTTAGTTGACACGGATGTGAGTTTCGTTAGAAACCGCTCTTCTTACCAGTAAAATTTTAGCTAGATTCCAAAGCACATGGCAACACCAATAAAGTTTACGAACAACTTTAAAGCCAACAGACAAAATCATTAAATTGAGCGTATAAATTACAAAGAGGAAAAGAATGAAGTAAAGTTAGCAAAATGGAGGGGCGAACGACAACTACGACGACGTAAGAAAAATAGGAAATATTTGTATAATGACTTCTAAAGCGTTAAAATAACTCAAAATTTTTATGATGCCAAAGAAGGCGAGCACAAAGCGAACGCAAGCACGGCAGCGGTGCGAGCGGGAGGAGAGAGCAAAAGCATTTCAAACTTCATATACACAATTAGCAAGCACAGAGCTTACCTACCGACAATTACAACAATAAATACTCATACATACAAAGCAATGAACTAATTTACAGGCAACGAACGACGGTGGACCGCGATGCAACCGGAAAATGTGCAACTGTGGAAAAATGTAACATTCGCTGCACGACGACGACGACATGTGAACGAATGAATGAATGAATGAGTGAATAAAATTGCAAGAGCAGAAGGGACCGACCACTGCAAAAGTGGAAGTTAAGTAGTGCACTTGCAGAGCTCGTTGGCGAAAACAATAGGCGCAAGAGTGGGGGAACGCCGCGTTGATGAGACGACACCACACCACACTTCATGATGATGATGATGCCTACAATTCCTGCCTGTGCCTTCCTACTCAATTAGGCCCAGTGAGAAAACTGTCAGGCCTTATATTAGCACAAAGCGCGAGAAGGTGGAGCGCCAGCCAGCCGTTTGACAGGAAGCCTGACGGCAGACGCGCACAGCACCAGCCTGGGAGGAAACTTAGTAGCAGTTCCGCGAAAGACGGAAATTGCTAAGCAAATTCTTAGCGTAGCTAGGGAAGTACAAAAGAAAGCAAACAAAACGCGTACAAACATCGAGAATACAGCAAAGTAAGGGAGCGCAACGCGCAGCATTCTCAAAGTCTGATAAGTATTAGCTGGAAAAGCAGGAAATTATGGACAAAACGTTAGAAGCAATGAATCATGTTGCGGCATCAATACAACAATGCTTACATAGAGAAAGCAGCTCAGGCTTGAGAATGCTGATAGCAATGCTTTCGTAACAGTAAATTTTTTAAAACGTTTTTATCACTAATTTTGTTTTTTGCTACACTTTTCCATGCAACTAATTGCAAAATTACATCCCGTCTAGTGGCTTAATGAAAATTAAAATGTTACGGCGGTCCCCCAAGAGCCCAGAGAAAGGCAGGAAACCTCAAACACTTTCATTCAAAGAATAGTTTAGTGCTTTAGCTAGAATTTGTAATGGCAAAGCGAGCACGTGAAAGTGGCTGGAAATGAGCAGACGGCAAGCCTGATTGGTTGGCATTTGAAATGCGGAAAATGGTTGGATATCAGTTAATTAAGACTGACGACACAAAAAAAAACGAGAAAGTCAAAAGGAGTTTGTAGTTTTGCTCTTGCGTGTATTAAAGTGAAGGAAGTTTGTCTGGTGCTGATTAAAATTGAATGTTAACTGGATGAAAAATTATAAACCATTTGGAGTCGCACAAAATATATATGAGCGGTGTCTTAAAAATGCTGGAACCCAACATTAGTGTGTATTCATAACCTTCTGGCACATACCACAGGGTAGAGTGGCTAGTATGACTATCTATTAAGGGCCGTTTTATGAATGTCTGGTTGGCTTAGTTAGTTAAGTTGTGTTTAAAAAAAGGTTCTTTACCGAAAGGTGGAGTCTTGGTTAAGTTAACCAGAACTTAGCCGACAGATGGCTGCTAACCAGACTTTGCAAAAACGGCTCTAGGTACACATATATCTCCTGGTTACTTAACCACATAAGTATTCACATAATCTCTTGGTTAATTAACCACCGGTTAAGTGATTTTTTAGCGTTTTCAAAAGAAAAGTGGTTTATTGGAAACTATAAATAATTTTATTGATATTGGAGAACCTCGTATGATATTTTATCTCCGGGTTAATTAACCAGCGGTTAATTTTTTTCGCCGCGTTTAAGCGATTCCACAGCGTTTTTGAAACACTAGTTAGTTATTTTTGTCGTAGTAGCAGAATTCTGCCGAGTTGACAGTATTTGGTCGGATAAAAATCCGGGTCCATTCGGGTTACGTAATCCCGACTGTCGCCGGAACGAAAACAATGGTTGAGTAGTGAAGTTTGCTTAGAAAAATATTATTTTATTTGCATATTTGGAATCAGTTTAAAAGTTTTGCGGTTATAAGCTGAGGAATTGTAGTTATATGGACCTAACTATAATTAATAATCTCTGATGTAAGAGATACTGATAAGTATGAGTCAACTAACACCCCGGTTAAGAAATTTTCCGCTCTTCATAGAGCTTTTGAGCGGCGAATTCTGTATTTACAAAAAAACTGGTCATCTAAGCTATGCAACTCTCCACATTTCTTCGTAACTCGCGCATAACACAATATTCTCCGATTGATGCATCACCACCATCTCTGGTGCAAATAGCATGGGTGGCATATGGCTCTAAGCTACGATCCGTGCCATAAACTTAATTTCAATAAAATTGTAATCCATATGGTAAAAGCGTCAATAAGCGCTGGACTACATGCATGTGGGTGGATGCGTGGAGAATCATGCTTTTGCATTAATTACAGCGCTTGGCATACGCACGCTAAATGGACACACATTGTTGGACGCACCATGAGGCATGAATAGCGTGGCGTTGCACGAAATGCGGCGTCTGTAAGTATGGTGTGTTGTATTTATGGCTATGAATGGCTTTGGCCTAGGGGGTATATAAAAGAATGAATGAATGGCTGGATAATCAAGTGGTTTAATGGCTGTGCATGTGGCCGGTTGTAAGTCCGCATGCATGTGCTTCCTTTATAGGCGGCTCCAGAGGTCTGTACTTGCATAAATCAATATTGTTTGTGCGTCCGAGGCAATAAGAACATTAAGACGTTTTATTGCATTTATTAGCGTAAATGAAAAAGAGTTGAAGGTAAAGTGTAAATAATTGGTGAATGAGCAGAATGCTATTTTAAAGTTGCATGTGACCGTGACCGTTGTTGTTGTTTAGGCAGTTAAACCAAGAAATGGTTGATTGATTTGTTGGCTAGTTGATTTGTGTTGATGGAAGAGTTGTTCTGTAAGGTGGCGGTGAAGTTAATGGAAGGATGCACTCCTCTCTACTTTTGATCTAGCATATAAAGAAATCCTGGTTGCATCGATTCCGTTCCGTTCAGCCGCTCAAGAGAAGCTTATTTAAATCGGGCCATATTAAATATTCCATTTAATGCAAAAATTATGGTTTTCTTTTTTTTTTTATATCATGGTTCTAGCTGAAAAACAAGCGATCCTGCAATAAGCAGATACAGAGTTGCATTCGAAGGCTCGAACCGTAACAATTGCAGACGATCATTTACTCTTCAGCAAGCTTCAAGACACCCTATGCGTATATTTGTCTATAATATTTATATTCCTTACTAAATAAAACCCAAAAATATATGAAACAAAATACATCTCTATGCAAATGACGGTCATAAAAGTGTTACGATGTCCTTGACATTCCAACGCGTACAACACCAAATTGCACTGACGAGCGTTCGGCTGGGGACTACCGCCAGTGTGCACACAGTTTTTTTCGCACATATGGCAATATTTGCCTGAAAAAAAGTAAACAAAAGCGGCTTTACATATCAACAGTTTGCGTTTATGATTTGCTGCAGCCGCTCTCCACATGCGTGCTGTGTGTCTATTTTCACTTCACTTTTAATGTCTTGTAACGATTTTTTCGCAACTTTTTTTCTTTTTATTTCTTTTATTTTATGACAAACACTATGAGGCTGGCTGATAATGTTGCAGGGGACGAATATGGCGCGGCAGATGACAGCAAGAGGTGGCATCGCTTTTGCAAACGAGCATATGCATAGCTGTGCACAATAATTCTGATTGTACGCGCAATATTATCACAACCGATTAAGGCCGCCGGCGTTGCTACCCTGCTACGCGCCACACAGTGCCAGCCACGGCGGTTATGATGGGAAAGTGCAACATAGACTTGACACCCAACACACAAAACACAAAGCCCCGCGGCACAAAATGCAGATTTCCCTACTTTTGCGTACGCTTGACGTTTGTGTTGATGCTTCGTTAATGTTTAGAATAATCAGCATCATATCGCCGCACAAAAATACACAATGCCGCAAACACTAAGCAGCAACAAACAACATGCGTATCAACAACATTGCTGCAGCATCAAAGCAATGTCTCACTTTTAGTAGCACAACACATGTACACAAACGTTATTTTTGTATTGTATGTATAGAATCTGCCGCGATCTGGTACTGATAGCGCTCGTGCGTTCTCCAGTTTCGCTGCGCTCCTCCATTGTGTATTGGAATGCAACGCTATTTAGATGTTATTTTTACACCACACATTTGTATTTTTGTTTTCGTAAACTTTATGCGATAATCGTACAAGTGTGTTGGTGCTCACTTCTTATTTAACGACACAAATTTCTCTTTTTATTCTCGAGGTGCACGAGATTGTGGTGCTTGTCTGTTTGCGCTAGCTTCTAGAACATGCTCCCATTGTGTGTTTGCAGATAAAAAGTATACATACTTATATATAAGTAAGATAATGTCTGTCTTATTTAGGTTTTCTAATTTAAAATACCACTCCGGGGGTGCTACTGTTGCTTGTTGCAGATCAAACAATCCGCACATGTTTACTGCACTTAATTTTATATGTTTCAGGCAGTAGCTGAGTTGCACGCTTTTAATTGTTATAATTTTGAGCATTTAATACACGAAATGCACAATAATTTGTTGCAATACAAGTTTTCATTGAAATTAAAATGGGTAAATGCAAATAAAAATTAATAAAAAAGTTAAAAGTAGATGTAAACAAAACCAGCTGACGTTTAGTGTTGGTGAAGTCGCTTCGATTTTTAATCGATATGTGACTGTGGTGTGTTTTTCATTGCTAACAAATGCTGCAATTTTTTGAGAAACTAAATATTATATTATTTTATAATTTTTTTAATAACTTTTTTATAATTTTCTTTTACAATTTTTTTTTATAATTTTTTTATAATTATTTTATAATTTTTTTATAATTTTTTTATAATTTTTTATAAAATTTTGTATATTTTTTTATATATTTTTTTTTAAATTTTTCTTATTTTTTTTTATAATTTGTCATAAGCATTAAAGAGAATAGCGCAGCAATCAAAAATTAAGTTCTTTTATGGAAACTTTTTTATTTGCATAGTCATTATACAATACCTTCAAGTCAGCGCAAGCTAACATTTTTTCTTCTTTAATTGAATTCTTTGATTATTTCACATTCGTCATAACAAACACGCATGCAGTCTTGGTTTTATTAAATAACCAATATGTAAGTATGTAAGATAAGAACTTGGCATACAGTATGCCACTGCAGGAAAGCACACTGAATCATACTCATATCAATTTTTGCTGTAAAAAAACTATATTTTTATGTAAGCCCACACCATACCATTACTTTCATATGCATATCACTACAAAATTATCACCAACAACATGGCTGTCCAACAGCCGGTAAAGGCAAACGTTAAATGGAGTACACAAACCTGCAAAAAAAAGAGAGGAAAAATATTATTTAGCAATAAGTTGATTAAAGCTTATCAGCAAAATATAAATTCTTGATAAAAATTTATGATAATCAAACAAAGTTTTAAAGCTATTTTTAGCACAACAGGTAAGCATTGTTATAAATATGTATGTTAAATGTCGACCAATAATATACTATATATGTTTACGAAAGAAATTTCTACAATCGTAACTCAATTTTGTATAACATGAAAAGGTGAAACGTTTATAAACACAGCGGGATAGCTGGTTTATACTATATACACCACAGCTGCCAGCTGTCTAATAAATATTGGTTTTAGAAAGTGTTTTGTTTGTTTTGCTGCAATATATTTTTTTGTTTTGTTTTGTGCTGGAATATGCGCAAATTCGTAAATTCATTAATGTAATAATTTACATATGAAAGCAATATGAAAATGTTTTGCAAATTCAAGCCTGAAACACAAACACAAAAAATATGAAAATAAATACGCACAAAGGCCGCTAATGTGGGCAAATGGCGTTTGTTGGCGTCAGATAGTGGTGAATAAGTTCAAGTGGCTGAAACAAATAATGATAATAAACTTCAAATTGAGTCACTTTGCAAAAAAAAACAAACATTGCTAAAGATAACACACAATCCAACACGTTGTTAAATACAATAAAACGCTTAAAGTAAGGGAAAAAGCATGTAAGAAATATGGCAAAATGAAGTTCAATGAGCGATTTGCATAATTGTCGCACAGACAACTATTAACTAAAAAAAAAACAATATTTTTACATATGTGCGTATATTTTGCTGCGAAAGAAATGTATTTTCATTTTACGATATTTAAGTTTTGTATGCGGTCAACAGTTAGTGGCGAAAGTTTATGTTTTGATAACTTTTTTTAGCAACTTAACGATTTGTTTTATAGTTTCTGCGAGTTTATATTTGCTTTGAAAACATGCTAATGTCAGTGTAGTGGTATGTAGTACAACCGTTTTAGTAACTGAAAGTTAGTAGTTTGGTAATTTAAGTTTTTCTGCTTTTTCGTATGAAAGACAAGAAAAGAAAAATAAGAAAACTGCGTATAAAGTGCAGAAAAACGAGCGCAAGTAATGGTGAAAAGCACGTAGTCCACAGAAAATGTGCGACAAATGCAACAATCGATAAGATATCACAGTGAATATAGTTTAAAGTTACGATGACAACCAACAACGATTGCAGGTATGACACGTGTGTGATAAATATAGCGCAAGGAAAAGAATAACGAGTGTTTAATAACCAGCACGACTACCGAAACGCCAATATATACAATAGCAATCAAATCATTAGCCCTATGCGTAAGATAGACGATTCCACATACACAAAAATTTCGGTTAGATTTATTAATATGGTCTTAAGAAACGAATAGCAACTTTAATGGAAATAACTGGTAGCACTTTCGGTTAAATAACTAGTAATTTCACCGACAAATAACTTGAAAGGTAACACATATCAAGCATATTTGCACCCCCTTCGGTTAAATAACGAGTGATTTCAGTTAAATAACCAGTTAATTAGGTGAAATAACCAGTGAATTAGGTGAAATAACCAGTAATTTCACCGATAGTTAACATGTAGGGTAACGTATCAAGCATATTTACACAGATTATGTTCGACTCTCGAATGTACAATATTAATCGAAGCGATAAAGATTGTGTGATAAAGGTAATTTTTATTTTTTGTATAAGTAATTATATTATTTTGTCAACAGGGATTATATTTTTATGATGAGTTGATAAATGTTGCTTGATAAAACATTTAGAAAGATAAGAATTTATAATATTATCGATGACAGGGGTAGATGTGGTGTATAAATGTAACATATGTAGGTCATACAGACTATGATAATTTTATCAAATAAGACATATTAACTGCTTCAAGTATATTAAAACATATTTATGAAATTACTTTTTCAAAAAAATAAAATAAAATAGTATATTCTCTTACAACTAAAATTTTTATTTCTTGCGCCATAAACTCCAAATATTCAAAATTTCGTGAAAATTTGTTCGAAATTTCAAAGCTGACATAAGGAAATATTTTTCTAATCTGAAAGTAAATGAAGCTGATGGTTATTGCCACCAAATTTCCTGTATCAAAAGTTGTCAGAAAAAGTCTTTGCGAGCAAAAACAACAAAAAAATCGATACCAAAGGTAACAAATAGATAAATAAGATATTGTCAAATGCAAATAACAAATGATTTTTGAAAAAATTCAAACTCGGTGTATTCTATGAACAACGCAAAAAGTTAGAAAATATTTATAGCTAATGGTTCCTTTGTTTAAAACAGGTTACCTACTTAAATGTAGACAATGTTTGCACTGTGCCTTCAACGTTGCTATGGAAGTATGTACATATGTATGTGTATGCCTAAGTACTTAAGTATTGGGTAAGTCTGATAAAATTTACTGACACAAACAGCTTTGGCTACTCTAATCATTCATTTTACTGATAAGTGAACATGCGCTGGTATTTTCAGCTTTTCGCTTCACTAATTGGCAACTGGTTCAGGTAAGCACAAAAAGAGATAGTAAAGTATGGTTCTTTGCTTGCAGTGGGTTATATAAAAATCTTTATATTAATATGTGCAGATATAGTACTTGTTTTCGCAATTCTTAAACTGCCAATGGTTTCGCATGAAGTGAACTAAATAAAATTCGCGTTAATCAATCGAAGCACAGAATGACTCAAGTTGGGTTATATAATGTTATCGCTATGGGTGTCAAAAGTTGATAAAGTATTATGAAGGGGTTTTATTATACTTTACCAATAAGCTATGTGAATTGGTACAATACAGTTGCTTGTTTAACCAAGAATAAAAAAGTGTCTTTTTATCGATTTTTAATTTTATCTTTCATTATTTTCTTCTACTTTATTGGCGTAGGCACCGACTACGCGGTTATAGTCGAGATTACAACAGCGCGTCATTATTTTTATAGATCGTAAATTTATCGATTACAATTTATCGACATTGGTTTATCGATTAGTATCGACTGGAGCTTTTCGATATGGTAATTTTATACCATTTGAATAAGAACATATTTTTTATTCGATTATTTTTTGTATCAAATATTTTTTTATCGATAATTATTTTATTCATTATTATTTTATAACGATTATTACTTTTGTTTCACATTCTTAAATTTTGTTATTTTAATTTTATTATATAAATAAATTTTATTATTGTTACACAGAGAACTTTTACTTAAGCTTATAAGTACATTTGTTCATAGATTATTGATTTTATCTAGTCTTATTTTTGGCGGGACTAAATCGATCAATCGATACTATTTATCGATAATAATTTTATCGGTTATTATTTTTATCGATTATTATTTTTTATGGACTTTTGATGCGGAAATTTTATATTATTTGAGTGAGACACTTTCTTTTATCGATTATTTTTCTGATTGATTGACAATTCATCGGTAGTTAATTTATCGATTCATATTTTCATACATAATTATTTAGTTTATTGAGTGTAGTTTTAATGATTTGTTTATTATTAATCGTTATTTTATCGATAATTATTTTATCGATTAATATTTCAAGATTGTTAATTTATAATTTTTTTTAGATTATTATTCCTTCGATTTCAGTAATTTTCGATGCAGTAATTTTGAAATGTTTGTTTGAGGACCAACGGTACTATCACCGAATATGTAACCACAACTGACTTTCCTAGATGAAAAAGCATCACCGTTTTTAAATTATAAAGAAAATAAAAAAAGACTCCAGCTATTATAAAACTCACACTTCACCGTCTTGAAGCAGCTTAAAGCCACTTAAGCCTCAATTGTAAAATATCTTTGTACAAGTAATTTTCAACTTATTATTCAAATATTAAATACTTTGCCACATAACTTTTAAATATTTAATTTTTAGCATTTTTTTGCCAGCCACTTCCACGCTTGAGTGACCACTACATTTTCAGATGAAATTCCTTCAAGCGCATATTGAATTACGAAAAATCCACTTTCGCCTCCTACAATTTCTCACCTTCCTTTTACCCAGCCACCCAACCGCCTGCTGTCGCCACCAAAAACAACACTTACAACATCTCAACAACATATTGGCATACGAATGACAAACACAGCCACACACACCCGCGCACTCGCCACACAAGCTCGTTGGTAGTGTCATTGAAATTAAATGCCACACCGAGTAAATGATATTTTTTGCCATAAGCATGAATAATTTGAACCGCAGCTATTTGCACAGACGCGTCACCGTTACGTTGCTGCCCCCCACACACACATTTCGGTGGTGGTGGCACACAATATTGTTATTATTATTTTCGCTTTCTTGTTGCCTGTGGTTAAAAGTTTTTGTTGTTAGACTTTTGTTGTTTATATATAATTTTTGCATTTCTTTTGCCTTATTCGTGTGTGCCTATTTTTATACCGTGCGAAACCACTCCTGAGCCTTGGAATGGCTGAGGCCAAGCACGCGTATCTACCAACCATATAACGTTATGTTCGACGGTTGCATGAATGGCATGAGTGTGTTGGTATTAATATCTTTGTTTGCATACCGTACACACCCTCCTTCGCTTGCCTTGACGTCACAATCAAATTCAATATTTGTTGCTCTTGTGGTCTGATTTCAGCAGCCCATATGACTGCGGCTATTTTTACCTGCTTAAATGACATTTTAAAGCCACACAAAGTTATGACTTATTCAATCATTTTTGCGTTACTCCGGACATTATTCAATATTTAGCAAACACAAAGCTGAGAAAGCCAAGCAAATGCTAAACTTGCACAACTTACGCTCCTTTCCTTAGTGCTACCTCAGTTATGTTTGTAAACTTGATTAAACAAAAACACAAACAAAAACGAAAACAAAAAGGACTGACTTTCACGAAGCGCTGTGCATATAACTTTATTGTTTTTGTTTTCATATCATTACCACCACCACCTGCACCGCCTACAACAGTCATTTATTGAGGTTAGGTCAGCCTTCCAGCTGTTGCTGTGCCATTTGAGCATAAAACTTTTCATATTTTGAAATTTCAACCACCGCGTCATTTATAGTTCGTAATGTCCTTTCCAAATGTTGGCTGGTTTTTTGGTGTTTGCGCGCACGTCATTTGCCAACTTCCGCGCACATTATGGCGGCTACAAGCACACAAACATTTGTTGGAGGTGTGGTGGTGAGGGCTCTCATTTCTAGGTCGTTTGTTAAAAGTGTCACGCATTAGAAGGAAATGAAATTTGTGCGCCGAAATAAGTCAAAGTAGGTTGCAGAAGTAATGAGAAATGTCGTTGTTGGCAGCAGTTATATCCTAACTGTATGCTATTTGAGGCAGGCAAGCATAATTGGAAGATTATATTTAGAGTATATTTCTTTATTTTTGAGCACGAATTTCTTAAATGCAGAATATGAAATGCAATTTTAATTTAAATTCGCGCAAAAAAAATAAAAGCACAAACGAAAATAATTATGACAGTTGATTTGTGATACAATGTTATCGAAAATCGATACCTACCGGTAGTTTTGTGTAGAAATAAGCGAGCATGACATTCCTCAATCAAGAAATTGCAATTTAAAACTAGCATAAGGAGACTTATTCTTGATTCGAAATCTTCTGACAATAAGGGTATAAGGCAAAATAATATTTTCAATTGTCTTTAATTTATTGTACACTGAACAGAGTAAATTAAGTGTGCTACAAAATTTATAAAACCCAAACGGCAACGTCAGAGAATGTATAAATGATCTGTTCCCATGGCAGTCAAGTCTAAGTAACAGGAAAAGAGCTGGAGTTTAGCCATCCAAAGACTGTCAGCTCGACACCATTCCGCGAAATTGCTTCGGGAATGTTTTCTGCCACTATAACAACAACAACAACAACGCTATTAATGATCAAGGTGATGAGCTGAGTCGATTTAGCCAAGACGAGAACCAGTAAATCAATTTTTGCGATGCACGTCTTTTTCTCCCCAACAAACTGCCGCCGATATCGGACCAACTTAGGATATACATAGCTGCCATATGACCGATAAAAATTAAAATAAAGAAGTACACCCATTTAAGGTATTAATAGCTTCGTTTTTTCTCTTGTTTTTATATAAAATGAAGCCTATCAACATTATCCAGTCAAGCTCTCTACCTTTAGGGAGAGGCTCTTCCTTCACGCTCACGTTCTTCGCCTTTTTTTCTCATAAACAAAATCTCTTAGGACCTCATGTTTACATAACCTGACTTTTACTTCAATGTTCACATGAATTCAAATTTACATTAGGTTACAACAACAACAAAGTACCAAACTACAAAACCGGTTTTATGAAAGACACAATCGTAAAAGGAGGTACCAACTCGATTTCTTAAGAATTAACGTAAATTATGAAGAACAGTTATGTACATGCACGGCGCTTGCTTTACGAATTGCGAAATTTTTACAGTTGTGTACCAAGGTGCTGAATTCGTAAACATCATAGGTTAAAATGTAATTGTGTAGTTAAATAATGCGATCAGCTACAAAAAAAAAAAAAAACAAAAACAGACGTGTTGTAATTCTGTTTTGTACTTGTATTTCTTATTACGAATATGCTGCTTAAAACCTTCTTGTGGCCGTGCCATTTCAGCGACGTGTGTGCTCTTCACGTACCCCTCTTTTACCTTCACAATTTGCCGGGGGCTCTTTGTACCGCCTGAGCGTCTTTGTCTTAAAACTATGCATGTTTGGTTGTCTGTCTGTCGGTATGTCTGAAAATTTCTTCTTAGTTAAACCATTGTTGCGTTGTTGCTTAGTTCGGTCGTCGCAAAGGTGAGTTGAGTGCGAAAAGAGAAAGAAGGTTATTGGCCTGTTACGAGTTGTACCTAGGAGTACCTACGTGCGCTAATTGCATTCGCCTCAATGGCACCGAACAGCTGAGTGCGATCAAACAACCATACAGCTATGCTTCAGGTGCCCCATAAATATGTATGTACATATGTATGTTTGTGTGTAGAGACTCACAGAAGTATGTCTACATAGCCTCTTATATGTAGACAGTGTAGTTATGGGTTCCTGTATCTCGGCAGCTGTTGTCTCTTGACTCGTTTCATGTCGCTTTTGGGTTTCTTTTCCACTATTTTTCCATTCATTCTTGTCTTGTAACCGAAATTGCGAAATATTCTTAACAGTACTGCTTGTGTCGCAATTCGACATTAAATGGTATATGTATATTTTGGGTAGACAGTTCATTTTAACTGTCTGACAGCCAGTAATTATGGTAGTTCTGGGAAAGTCAGAAAATTGGTTCACAAAGTTATTAAATTTTATTATTTGTACTGCATAAAGTAAACCTAAGTTTGGTTATTGTTGGTAAAGTAGCGAAAGAGTGAATTTCATAGCAAAGTAGAATTTTTTCATTATATTAAGGCATAATACCCTCCAAAAAGTGCTCTGAAAGTAGATCCGGTAAACAGTTTCAAAATAATAGTGTAATTGTAAGAAATTTTTAGCTTAGTCCTTCCAGTCCCTAAACTCGGAAGAAACACGTTTTTCTCGAAACACTTTTTTCAGATTTGGTGAGGAGATTTCGCGGTATCTTAGATATATTTGTCATGAAATGGTCGAAGGAATAAGAATTTTGAGTTTTTGATGAGAAGATTTCTCGGTAACGACTGGACTAATCGGCTTGAAATTTTCTTAGATATATTTGTCATGAAATGATCGAGGAAGAAATAATTTTTCTCGAAACAGAATTTTCAGATTTGGTGAGAAATTTCCCGGAAACGGCTAGACCGATCGACTTGAAATTTTCACGCGACTATCTTAGATATATTTGTCATAAAATGGTCGAGGGAATGAGAATTTTGAGTTTTTTTTTCGAAAGACTGTTTTCAGGTTTGATGAGTAGATTTCTCGGTAACGGCTGGACCAATAGACTTGAAATTTTCACGCGACTATCTTAGTTGTATTTAGCATCACATGGTCGAAGGAAAAAGAATTTTGATAAAACAAAAACAAAAAAAAAACAAAATTATAACCCCTTAAATAGCTAAAGCCTATGAAGATCTTTGTTTCATTAAAATTTTTTGGGTATTTTCCGTGTAAGTACATATCTTTCAAAAGCTCTCCCGATGTTTATTTTAGACTAAGTCAGAGAATCTTTCCGATAAAAAAAGTGGACCTTGTCTTTTCAGCATTTTTCGAAGACATACTCATACTACTCATTTAAAGCATGGATCTAGAATTGGCTATACGAATTTGCATAGCCACAAGCAACTTCCTCTTCGCGTTCGTTTACCCAACATGCCACTACGAACTCACCCCATCTTCGCGGCACACTGGATGACCGGCCGGCCGTCTCTTAATTTTCCACTTCCTGAGTGGCGGATTTGTTTTTATTGAAAAGTAACGTATATTTGCCACTTAACATGCAAACGCATTCCACAAATCAACACTGTAGAATTTAACGTAGACAAAAGACAAAAACAACAAAAACAGCAAAAGCAAAAAATGCAAAATAATCAGAAGAAAATGTGAGGTTATGTACGTAGTGAGTCTGAAAGCTGTGGCAACTGACGTGCGCTGATAGTAAAATAACGCAGAAAAGTGAAATAATCGCAGCGGCAAAGCAAAAATTAAGTAAAATATAAAAGAAAACAGCTGAAAAGTGGTTAAGAATCCATAAGCGCACAAGCAAACGACCTTCACAGTCATTGGACGCGGAATTGCAGACTCCAAAACAGGCAAATCAGCGCATAGCAAAAACAATAACAACAACGAGTCATGTTATGCAGGCAGCAACAGAAGACAAGCAGGCAGGCAGGAAAGCAACTAGACAATCAGTGCAGCGTATGTATGTATTTATGTGGCAGTACTCAGCAGCGCGGCTAATCTGGAAAAGTGACAGGAAGAAGTTGCTGGTGCAGAAAAACAACAAAAAAAACTATGGTATATAAAATTTATAAATAAGAAGAAGCGGCCAACGGCAGAGATATGCAGAAGTTTCGCCGATATGCTGTTGCTGCTTTGGTGACTTCGCTTGTTGTGAGGGAACTGCTGATAGGCACGCAAAATTGACTCGTACAAAAACAAAAGCAAACTGCGGTAGAAACACAACTTTTTCACAAGAAAGGCGGAAAGAAATTAGTATATATGTATGTTATAGAAAAAGAAAAGATATGAGAGGTAAATGTAAAGGTGCTGCGCAGAAGGTACGGCGAGTGATTGCGGGTAAGAGTTGAAACATGGGGTGCAAGTGGTGAACAGAAAAAAAAATTGTGGAAAAGAAGCAAGCAGTCGGAGTAGTAAAGATTGTAGGGAACGCGTAGAAAAATATGTTGTTGTTGCTTTTTTTTTTAATAAACTACAACACGATCGAAGGTGGGGAAGATATCCGGAACACAAAGACAATTGCAAAAAATTTTTAATAAATGAGGGCAGACAATACCAAATGCAGATATAATAAAAGAGGTAATATAACATATAATGTATAGGGAGCACCTTTAATCGAAAGTTGCAATTGCTAAAAATTTGAAGAAAAAGTAAAATATCTTGCAAAAGCCAGACGTAAGAAGCGTAAAACGTCAACGAACATTCAACGATACTCATCAAACGACGACGTTTCAGTATTTCTGAATGGAAGGCGAAGGCAGCAAGAAAAGCTGCAGAACATGCCCCGGAACATTAACGAAAATTTTCAGCCAAAAGTCAATGGCATGACCGACGAAATTCTGCAGGTGGCAATAACCTGATAAATGAGCGCGTAAATTTTCATTAAATAATTAAAAACACGTTTCATTGTTGAAGAATATAAGGGAAGATATATACTATAGCGGTCCGATCAAAACAATTTATACGGAGACTAAAACTTTGACTTAAACAATAATATCCGCAAAATTTCATGAAGGTTTTTTGTCAAATAAAAAAGTTTTCCATACGAGGACTGAAATTTGGATGATCAGTTTGTATGACAGCTATATGCTATTGGGATCCGATATAAACAATTTGTTAGGAGATAATAGCTTTATTTTGGACAAAAATCTATGCCAGATTTCGTGAAAATATCTTGTAAAGTAAAAAAGTTATCCATACAAAAACTTGATTTCGAACGATCAATTTGTATGACAGTTATATGCTATAGTAGTCCGATCTTAACAATTTGGTCGAAGATTATAGCTTTGTTTTGGAAAATAATCTATGCCAAATCTCGTTAAGATATCTTGTAAAATAAAAAAGTTGCACATACAAAAACTTGATTTTGAACGATAAATTTGTATGACAGCTTTAAGCTATAGCGGTCCGATATCGGCAGTTTCGACAAATGAGACGCTTCTTGGCGAGAAAGGGACGTGTGCAAAATTTCAATTCGATACCACAAAAATTGAGCGATTATTTCAAGTATTCATCGATGGACAAGGCTAATCGACTCAGCTCGTCACGTTGAACATGCATACATATTGATATTTTAAAAGGTCTCTAACGTTTCCTTCTGAATGTTAAAAAATTAATATACGCTGTTTAGGGTATAAAACTGCAGGCAAATTTATAAAAGTGAAGTAAAGAAGGAAGTAAACCATATCGAATAGAAAACTCTTGCTCCGACAATAATACGAATATGTTCAAATAGTACGAATATTTGATATGAGTAATCAGAGGAGTGCATGCAGTTTTGCGAAAGCAAAAGGCAAACAAACAAACAAACATACATATATAGTATATGAGCAGCTGGTCAGCTAGCTGCATTGACAGAAAACGACCAGACCGGAGATTTACATAAATGCAAAGCAAACAAAAACTGCCACTGCCACATACTGCGAGGCAAGAAAGGAAGTTTATGACAGAATATGAAAATTGCAACGCATATACATATATTTATGTATGTAAATTGCGCTAATGTATGTTGGTAAGAACATGTGCAAATATTTATGCAAATCGAGAACAGAAAGTTACGCCGAACTCAGTCACAGCAGCAGATCAGCCGAACAACAACGACGAGTAACTAGTAAATAAAAACTAATGAGGAACGAAATATGCAAATTTTTGCAGCAAAATAAATATAAGAACATATAAAACATTGCAAATAGCATACAGCTGATGTGATAAAAACGAAAACCAACACATTGCGAAGACTTTGGAGAAGAGCAGTCAACGCTTTTAACACAATTATTGCAAACAGCTAGAATTGCAAAGCTCACAAAAAACGATAAATGACAGATAACTGGTCGTTAAGCAAAAGGGCAAGTTGCAGTTTATGTGTGAATTAACGCAATTTCTTTACTAATTCGGCTTAGTACGAAAGATTGTGTGTGCATAAATAAAATACAAAAGAAGTCACAAAGAAATTAAAAAATTAAATAAAAAGCAGCAGCGCAAAAAGTATAAAAAATATATCAAAAGTATTAAAACAACACAAAAAAGTGGCTTGTTTTGCAGTTGTCCGCGCTCGTTCGGGCACTGGTTGAGCCGGGTCTGGTTTGTTGTACTGGTCTTGTTGCTTTGCAGCTAGCTGCAGCGAATTGTTGTTGTCGCTTTCAAGTTGTACTGGCAGTTATTACTGTTGCTGCCGCTGCTGCTGCTTCTGCTGCTAACGACGTTGTCTGACCAGCTCGAGTGACGCTGGCAGCAGACCGCATGGACTTGTAGCCGGCGCGTCGCAATGCACAGTACACTCTTAAACTGGACTGCAGTTTCATTTTACGACTTTCTTTTAAGTGTTATTGTTGTTGTTGCCGATGCCATTGTTGGATTTTTTTCTTATTTTCTTGCTTTTGCTTGCTTCAGTTTTCGCTTTTGGCAGCCGAAATCCGACATCAGCCATTGAATGTATCTACCTTTACTTTGCAGCTTCTTTGTTATAGCAGGTTTTTTTGTCAAGACATTAGAAGAAATTGCTGCAGACTAGACATTTTATAGATTTTTGAATTGAAATTAAAATTTAAAATGGTTTGAATTGTGTTTTTGTGGCCTCAATACACAGGGAAAATAATAAAAGCAGATAATAGATGGATTTTTGTGTTTTTGTTAGTGTTAGGTTCGATTGATGACATTTGAAGGTCATTTAGTATATGTATGTCTTAGTACCGGAGATACTGGCTCTAAAATACTTCACACGTGTATGAAAGGCATTAGGTTTAGTAATAATTTCTTGAGATAATGATAATATTGATTATTCATAATTTAGTCAAGTCAACAGAAGGATACGTCTATTTTAGAGGTTATACTCACTTACATATGAACTTCAAAATTTAGATTTTGTTGCATATCTATTGAATGTGCATGTATTTGAGAATATATCCAAATATTTTAAATTGATCCGGTAAATAATTTCGGTGACATGAGCATATTTATAAGAACTTTTTAACTTAGTTTAATCGGCTGCCAAAACTTTAAACGCGTTTTTCCGGAAACGCTGTGTTCTATGAAAATTATTATGTTTACACAATATCGAAAGTCGATAAATTATCGAACACTAGAAACCATACCAAGTATAAGGTTTTGTTATGCATTTAACTCTTCGAAAATGGCATTATTTTTAAACATTATATACAGTTTATTTAACTTTGTATCTAAAACATAACCGAGTTTCAATAAAAAGTCGCTTAAGCTAACCTTTCAACAAACCCGAATAGTAGGTTGTGCATTTCATTCTTAGTGTCTACAAATGTAACTTGTCAAAGCGGTTACCAAGCTTGGCTTAATTAGAAAATATGATAGCAATGCCCACAGTCGAAACGAAGTAGCTATGTAAACACGCACTCGCTGCTCCGCCAAATGACAACACGTCACTCACCGCGCTAGTATTGGTCACAAGTGGTGGCATTGACTTCCTGTTGTCAGCAATTTGTAATATTCTGTCGTGCTGTTCTTAATTTCATTTATGAAATTTAATGCATTTTGACAAATATGTGGTATGTGCTGTTATTTTATTTATGCATAAACTCATTATAAATGCAAATTGCAGCTGAAGTAATGTGCAGCCAGATTAACAGAAATGTAATTATTATTTTATGCGTGCATAACATGGCAATGTAAAAGATTTGTAGGTTGAACAGCTGAAAGTTTTAATAACATTGCAGCTGATTTGAAAGCATGTAAATTCATGTTTTGGTCGGAAAAGACTTGGAAATAAAATAAAATATAATTCATATAACTCCGACCCTATTTGCCGAATAAACTGCAAAATTTTTATAGAATATTTTCAAAAATATATGTAATATGTACATTCATTCGGCACACAAAAGAATCGTTCTTTTGTTATATCGTCATTTAATTTGTATATGTATTCTATACGCTGTATTTTCACTTTTGTCTCTATTTGTTTTTATTTATGTGGAATATTTTATAACGCAAAAATATGTAATAATGCAGGCAAAGTTTGTATTTGCATGCCCATTATCTCATGCTGATAAAATTCCAACGACTCGTAAATACTAGAGCTTAGTTGCTTTACAGCTGACAGCGAAGATGCAAAAGCGAGGTTAGAAACTCGAAGTGTACATATATGAATTTATATACTTATATCTACATACATGTATATACATATGTATGTATGTATATAACAAAACATATTTACTTAGATACGTGCGCGAAGTTACAGTAAGGGCACAGAATAAAGTGTGAGGAAACAACGTAAAAACCCAAAATGTCAAACATCTTTACAAGTAAACAAACAAAACACAGCAACAATGCAAAACCAGTAAACAAACAAAACACAGCAACAATGCAAAACCAGCTGTTAACACTTTTTTGTTAGAGCTACTAATTTGCGTGATCTATATACATAAATTAAACTAATATCGGCTAAGAATGCATACCAGAGACATCATATAAAAGAAAATGATAGTCTATATTTTTGTTTAATTTAAAAATACATATATTTTTATTTAAATAGAAAATATATTTTTTTAATAATATTTGCATGAGGAGCATTAACTGCTAATTTTATCTGTAGAGATGTGTACATAGCGTTCTTGCGCAGAAAACAGAGTGTGCAAATAAACACAGAGAAGTAGTTTATGAAAAAAAGAATATAAAATAAAATTCCAACCGTTAAGTACGATTACAATACCACTAGAGAAGTGATATTAAAAATGATGATAAAGCATTTGAAACGCTCAAAGGTACTTTTGCACACTTTATTTATGTATGTACATATGCACGTTATGTATGTATGTTTACAATAACAAATGTGTACAATAACTGCTGGCTAAAGGTATTTGACTGTTTCACTAGAATGTGACTGTGCTAAACTAACAGCTTCAGTCAGCAATGGCACTACAATAACAAAACAAAAAACATGGTCGCTAGCTACCGAACAACTTGCAAAAAATTGCTAACAAAGCAAAATTAAATCGCATATAAAAAGAATTACGGCAATTTGATTTGTCCAACTGACTAACAGTTTGCTTGGCTAAATGAATGGATGCTTTGCTTTGCGGACGTTGATTGCCAGCAGTAAGGTTGGTAAGGCTGGGTATTAAAAGAGCTTAGTGTGCTAACCAGTTACAGCACATCTAATCAAACATACATATATGTACACTTATGTATGTACGAAGGTTCATACATTCCTAATATGCTTGCAATAATGTTCCTCTAGCTACTACAAATGTGTATAAATGCGAAATCGTTGTTTACTCTTGTGGTAAGAGACAGCGAAAAATTTGCTGCTAATTGTTATCTTTAGCGTTTTTCAATTTGAGATTTAAATTTAGCAATGACGGAATTTATTAAAAAAATTTATGATACCGGTTTTTCAAATTTGAAATACCGTTCTTATTTGTATTGGAGCGAAACTTGGTCAACAACTTAACTTTATTTTCTTTATTTTTTACTTGAAACACTTTTTGGAAACTCCTACAAATGTAGCACACCACAGATATATTTTTGAAATAAACCTAGTACCGTAATTTTAAAGTAAGGAGTCATAATTGGAGTTTTCAAAAAACCATGTTTTTATAACATAAACAATCACACATGAGAAAATACTGCTACAAAGCTACTTGGCATATTTTTGCGCAGATTAAGTAAAAAAATATTTTGAAATTCATTACCAAAGCGGTGTAGCGTAAGCTGACAAATCACAATTCAGAAAAGATTACAAAACAACCACACTTTATAATATTCGCCTAAACGCGCATGCTCACCTGGCAAATGGTGTTTGTTCCAATTCGTATATTTCATTAATATCGTCCGCAACCAGCAGCTCTTTTAGCCGATCCTCATTGATGTCCAAGAGGCCATCACCAATTGGGAAAATACCTTCCGTAAACATTTTGTTTACTTGTCGTTCAATGTTAAAATTACAAAATTTTTAATCTATTTTTTAAATCACAGCGAAGTGAAACTTCACAGTAAATACGAAAAATTGCTATGCAAATATAAGAAATTCCGTTTAAATTTTACACTTTTTAGCAAGATTTTTGAAACATTTATTCGCTGCGCGCATGCGTACACTAAATAATTTTTATAATTCCAAGTTGGTAATATTTTTTTATTTTCGTTGATTTTAGGCAAAACTAATTGATGCAGCAGTAACAATTTCAGACCCGACACTATTTTATATGTATTTGAATTAAATTTTTTTTATATTTTTTTTTATATGAGGGAGTTAATTTCCAAGAATTAAACACAGCGAGAGCACAATGTAAATTTCTTATTTATTTATATTTTTATATTTGTTAGGATGATTCAGAGATGTGTGACTTTCGTTGATTTTCCAATACACACTGCTATTTCACAAAACACACAAATTGTATTGTAATTAAACGAATGCAAACTTGTTTCAAATTTGCTATTCTGGTCTTAAATTATTCTTCAGCTTCACTGATATGTTTCCTCACTGTTTTATGTACGTATACTATATTTTTCGTTGTCTACCAGTTACGTTTTATTTCGCATCCAATTTAACCACTTCTTCTTTTGCTCTACTACATCTTCTACTTTTTACAGCTTTCGTTTTCCATTCGTTTGTTCGTACGTTCGTTTCTACACTTGGTACGTTCGTGGGTTAACTCAACATTTTTTGAGTTTCAACTAACTACCTTCTTAAATGGAATTTTGTCTCCAATACAATTAGAATGTGTTCTATGCACAAGCTTAAACACAAACCCTTCCTTCGATTTGGAAATAGTCAAAATATTTTATTTCACACTTAGAATATGGTTAAGGAAATCGTTGTCGTAATTGTTGTTAACAGCAGGGAGTGAAGTTGCAACTTATTACAATTTTCTTCTTTGCTCGTTCTCCTTTTTTTCGTTTCACAAACAACGCAACGCGACGAAAGGCGGGCGAGCGAACGAATGAGCAAGCAAACGGAGTTTTTTTTTAATCAGAATGTGATTTCTCAAATTAACACCACGATTATAGTGAAACTTTACCAATTCAATCGGTTTACTCCACTTCAAAGAACACTTAATTCACTTCTTCACCAAACCGATAGTTTTTTAATCCCGAAAAACTTAATATCAGATTTAGATTTAAGAAAACATGTTTTGTGCAACGTCCGCTTTCTGCATTCATTCCACCTTTCACGTACAAAGAGCGATTTTCGAATGCCTCAACATTTTTCTCTTCATGTTTAGCAGCGCCATTTCGCTGACAGCTGCGGATTCTTGCGGTGTTGCCAACCAATTAGAGTTGCATTTGTTGTTTGAGACATTTTCAAATACTGCGTGGAAATTAAGGCACAAGCGAGTGGCAACTATGGCTTACTATTGGAAGAGCCAATTGAGCGGAAAAGTGGTAAATATATTTTGTTTACAAAATTAAAATAAGAATTGTATTGGAAAAATGTAAGAGAAATTTCTATAATAACGAAATTCAATCACTTTTTATTTATTAGCTGCATAAAGTGTAAATTAATAGCAATTTTACGCCACTTTGACAAGCTGCGCAAATTCGTGGTTCAAAACCGATTGGTAACGCTAAGCCGTGTTTATTGAGCTTATTGCTTGACATTTCCGCAGTCAAATGAAAATTGACGTTTCAAGTAATATTTATGGAGTTCCGGTAATTTAATTTCGCGCCGGATACAAATTGTATTGCAAAGAAACAGATTTTGATTTTATTGAGTGAATAGTGTATATAACTTGTTCTTATATTAATACTAGTAAATTTTACTAGGCAAAGTGTATAAGTACCGTATTTAGAACAAGTTAGTTCTTGGACAGATGGATGGATGGAAGATAGATAGATGGTATCAGACTCTTTTTTACATTAAATTTTACTGCTGATATTGCTGCTGAAAGTCGAGCTTCCTTTTTATGAGCAAACATTTTTACAGTGATTCGATTACATTCAATTTCCAATGGATTTTCCGAGCGCATAGTTTTGCAAGGATGTCTATCTATGACACAGCGTTAAGTGTCGCCAAGTAAGTTGACTAATAAATTTACCTACACATTCCTAAGGCAAAACTCAAAAAATTATACTAAAAATATCTTTATATTTTCAACACTTTACCTATAGCCAAAAATAAGTGCATATAATAAAAATCGGTAATGAATGCATAAATTCTGAAATGACTAATAAAAGCAAGCAATTGAGATATATCATCGCGCAATAATACAGCTAATTGTGTACTAATTTTACATCTGAAATATTTTCCGCTTGAGAATTCAAATTTGTTAGTGCATTACATTACGGCGGACGCGCATAGGCAGTGCGTGCTCGTTCGTACGCGCCAATGGTACTTGTGTGTGCGGGATATGTAAGAATGCGAATATGCACGCTGATTTTAAAAATAATCCGCAGTATTTTTATACACATATAACGTATCTGCAATTGAAGCGCCGATAGAGGCGAAGTGCAAAAACCCCAAACGGATTTACGCGATCTTTAATTTTCAACACAAACAACTCAATCGAACGAGAGCGTGCGCAGCCAGCGGCTAAGTGGTGTGGATGTCTAGTGGCAGCTGGTTGCTGTGTTGTACTAACGGATATACAGATGCTGCTAGGTAAGTGAATGAGCACACAGGGCGCGTTTTAGTGAATGTGCGCTAAATTCCACATTCCACTAAATGTTGACGTACCTAAATTCCCTATACACAGCGAATGAGTACAATAAGCTAGTCATGTAACTGTGGGCATATGCGTATAGGAAATCCATTTATTAGTTTTGTTTTGCAAATTTGTAAATTTGTGGATTTGTGTCGTATTGTTTTATTAAAAAAACGCATTTAGTATATAATTTTTTGACACAAGACTTTAAAATAAAAGTAAATAATAGAGGAAACACAGGTGAACGATTTTTTCACGAATTTAACCGGCTAGAGAGTAAAAATAGGAAGAGTTGTGCCTTATAAAGTTCGAAAAGTGCACTGTATTGATCTTTATATAATTTTTTTATTTGTCATATCAGTACAGTAGGGTATTCTCCATTTTGCTTTAATGAGCTTACATAGTAATATAAAAGTGAGGTGATCAAAAACCGGAAATAAAGCTATATCCTTCTTCAATATGTTAACAAGCCTTCCCCGAAAAGGGAGTTCTAGATTCGAGGGTTCAGAATGTACGAAATGATAACGGTCCTACAACAACCTAGAACCAGAAATGACTGGCCAGCCCGACCAAGAGCCATTTTTCGGTGCTCTAGTCCTGTTGACGTCGAAAGTTGGTACTAAGTATCATGTGTGCTGGCTGCCAAAGAATTCCTAAAATCGCGCATCTGAAGTTCATGTTTCAAATAACCAAAGCAATCGCAAAGTTCAATGTTCGACGCTAAATTTTTTTCAAAATAGAAATTCTTTAGCGTTTCCCTTTCTATTTCGACTCCTCAGGTAAGGAAGTAAAGTCTTGGCAGTTTTTCAAGTGTAAAAGATCACAGCTGCGCTTTCCATTGTTGACCTCACGCATTGTTATCAAAACAATACCCTCACAGGAAAAACGTTTTCAGCAATCAGTCCGCGGTTCCGCTGCCAAATGCCAACTAGTTTGTTGAACTTAATCGTTAAGTGAGTGGCGGCGGTGTCTAAAAGCTGCGTCTGCATCATTCTCATTAGTCGCATTTGCTATTTACGATTAGATATTTTCTGAGTGTTTAACAACAAACACAACGTCGGCGCATTCCTTTGGGCCGCCGGCGTCTCCGTCATCATCTTCGCTTTCGTCGTCGTCGTCGGCGCACCTGCTAAAAATAAGTCCAACGCCAAATGACTTAACTTTGGCAATGTTGATCCAAAAACGTGGTGCATTCTTGCCAAAACTATGGACGGCGCGCGCCGCAAGATCACACACATCACTTATGAATATGTATGTAGGTGTGCGTGTTGTTGTTGTATTTGCATTTTGCTTTTACATTTGTTGATGACAATCATAAGCGCCTAAACACAGTTGAAGTGCAGGAATGCAGGCAGCCGCACCGTGTACTAATGCTTGAGCGCCTTAAAATAGACGCATTTCCCCCCAAGTTTATTTATTTATTTTTTTCCCTTAACCCAAAACAACAACAGAAAATGCGTGCCATCGGCGCTAGTACACCCACCCCTGCAAACACCTTGCCTTCCACTTTCGCTACGGAATTCTTCAGCGAGCCGGATCGCAATAACTCATAGCTGGCGCCGGCACCAATATTGGGAACACCACATTGTTGACATGGCGACGACAATGTAGTAGAGTGACGTCGTAACTTTGGAAAGTTCTGTTTTTTTGTGAATTTTAGTAATATGTTGGTATGTTGTTGCTGCTTTAGCATCATACTAATTGATTCGTCCTACTATATTTGCTTAAGACAACCCATTAATTTAGTCAAATAACAAACTAATTATTAAGTATCGGATAATATTGACATTAGTCAGGGGTCCTTACGATCACGATTGATTTGTAAAACTTCAATATTGATAACTGTAAAACATTCGTAATTGAAGCGACTCTTAGTTTCAAAATTATAAAGAAAATGCTGCTTTATATAGTTAGTCACTTAAAAGATATATTTATCAACTGGTGAAGTGCTGTATATAAAAGGGAAACCCCAAATAACCAATTATAATGAAAATAGTTCTCTAACTTAACCTCACATTCTAAGATAATAACAGCAGATCATTGCAAACCACGTAGAAAGTCTACTCGGTGTCAACATGAAATGTTTTAAAGTTGTTCCCACTAAATTTGGGAAATATTTTGCTCGATTAGAGTCTCCATATCAACTTGTGGGGGTTATATAACGGGCATGACATTCGTCAAGAGACGATAGAACGGAGCCGACACTAACCGTATTCATTTATGTATATATGTATATCTATTTTCCAGATTAGCCCTTTCATAATACCGCTATATTTTTGTATTGTTATTACAGAATTTCCTTTCAAGGCTCATTTCATGGTTTGCATTCCTGAAATGTAGACGAATTCATAAAACTATTTGGAATATTTACATAAGTACATACATAAACGCAAAAACCGCAACATGAAAAGTTATGTTGATGATCATTTAGTGGCGTCCAAGTATGTTTTTTTGCAATCTTACGGCCACATTAAAAGTGTTTTATAGCCATGGGCATCTAATGCATTAGATATACATACATATGTACATATAAGTATATTAGTGTGTGTGCATGAGCACTTTTGCATATTCTTCTGTGAAGATTTACGAGATGCTTGAGAATCTTGTCGCCGCATATTCACGATTTATTTAGCACGCAGTCCCTTGGGATTTGGCATTTCTATGCGCCAAGCAATTATTTGGCGCGACTTCCCTTGCATATTTGCGCTAAATACTTAACTGCAACTTTTTGATTTTATTTTTGTTTTTGGGAATGTTCGCTTGTGAATGCATTAAGGAAAATATAATAAATATGAAGGCAATTAGAAATTATTATATTAATGCACTTATGGCACGTAAATTAATTAATTTATATACAATTTTAATTATTTGTTTGACATCAATTCTAAATGTAAATAAACATATTTGAATGGTGTTGCCAACTATTGTTATTTGGAGTTGTGTTTATCTGAAGAAACTTAATGTTTTCCAGCAACTTTTGAATAATGCAAGTTCATAAAAAATTAATTGTAAGAAATCTTTCAAAAACTGAAATAACGGTACAATATTACTACACTTGCAAATCAGTGTAGCCAAAAGCTTTATTGACGGCTAAACGAACTCTCATCACTCATAGCAATAATATTTATGCAAACAAGCTTATTATTTTTATAGTTTTTTTTTTATTTCACATTCAATTAAGTATTTTTGATAACTAAAAATGTGCATATTTTATTTTTTACAATTTGTGTATAAATTTATTACATATAAATTCTAAAATCTTTAAATTTGTTTGGTATAATTTTCATAAAAAGTCACATATGTACATATATGTATGTGTAAACATGTGTTTCGCATTGTCGCTATTTTCAATTGATAACTACAAACAAATTTGTTTCCTTTTCATATTATCAAAATATTTAATGGACAATTTGTTTTTGTAGTTTAACAGCCAGTCAAGAAATCTGTATTTTTTTTTTTTTTTGAAAGTATAACTCAAGTAATTAATAGCACAGCGAATCTTAAAACAAAATTTAATTGACAAAGTGTTGGTTATTGTATTTATAAAAAGCTAATAACGGTAAATGTGTGAAAATTGCTTAATATATAACATTTCAACGCCTCTATGAATTATGAAGAAACAGCTAAGTGTAATTAAAGTAAATTCTAAATAAAAATAATTATTTTTTTTTACTCATATAACAATTACAAAATGACTTCATAGCAATAACTTATGGTATATAATATTTTTTTGTATATGATTTTCACACATCGATAATATTCAAAAATTGTTTCTGTAAAATTGTGTTTCGAATATTTGTTTTTTGTTTTTGTAAAACTACATATTAATTCGGGTAATTTTATTAAAATTCAATTAATGTACATATCTAAATGTAAGTTTGTAATAGTACTACCTAGCGCGCTTATGTAAATATTTTCAGAAAATTATAGATATTTTACATACATATACATATGTACATTTCTACAAGTGTATTTTATACAATAGAAACCGTTTTAATGTATATTTTTTGAACAATTCCTTGCCATTTAAATACAGCGTATGCATTTATTTTGCACACGGATAATATATTTAAAACAAAATATCTTTGCATTTTGCTAACTATTTTGTAGTTGTTGAATATTTAAGTAACAAAAATAAAATTTACTATTGGAATATGCTATTGGATTGCGTACAACAACAAAAATATGCATGTAGCGCTCTATTATTCAGTTTATTGCTGTAAATGTGTAAATATGTATAATAACAAGCTTATATGTCTGTAATAAAAATAACAACAAATCTATCATTGCATAGCCACCTTTAGGGAAAATTGAATACAATGTAGTATTTTAACCGATTCGCAAATTTCAAGTGATTATATTAAACAATGACTAAGGAAAACAAAAAATAATAACCGTTACCTTTCAAAATCATGGTTACTTGTGCTTTGGTATACATTTTAAATGCATGCGTCTGATATCATACATATAAATAATAAATTTTAGTAAAAATTTTAAAGGAAAGTGTAAGAAAACTAACAATTTTTTAAATAAATTAACGAAATTTCCGTACAGAGGAGTTCTTTTTGCGCAGAACTTGATAATTTCGCTTTCAAACGAAAATGTGCGCATTTTGAAGATAATAAAAAAGTTGCGGTTTATAGTGTAAACTTATGTGAATAAATAACACGCTAACAGACAACAAGGTACAAAACGGTACGTTGCATTGTGTGGTCTTACAAAGGGGTATGTTTACAACAACTAAATATCCAACAAACAATTAGCTTCGGATTTAACCTTTTCATCCGTTACAACATCACACATATTCGCGCAGTTCACATTGTTGTCATATTGTTACAGAAACTTGCGATAATTTCTTAAATCACCTTGTTCATCGTTCACATTCACACCCGTCAAATCACCCATTACACCAACTAGCGCTGCAGCACTCTCGAAGGACGGTGGTTCACTATTTAAACCCGGGCTGGGTGGATCACAGATATTTGCAGTGGTGGCTTTTGTGCGTCGTCGCCCTCGTGTGCCGCCAGTGCCACGCGGTTTTCGACCACTGCTAGTTGTCGAGGTCGATGTTGCTGTAATGTCACCGGTTAAGCTACTGCTGTTACAATCGGTTGTATCGAATGTGGAGAGTGAGGCATCAGATAAAGCTGCAGCAGCAGCGGCGGCAGCAGCTGACGTGCGCCCACGTTGACCACGACGACGGCCAGCACCACCACCGCCCTCAGCGGTAGCAGTGGAGGCACGTTTACCTGGACGGCGTTTTCGTCGCTTTTTGCTGCCATAACGGGGATCATAATCAAATTCGTCATCGGCAGGCGATTTGGGCTCTTCTATTGCGTCCAACTCATTCATTTCAATGTCATCATAGAACCATTCTTTCGACATATCCTCCTTAATTGCTTGTGTCTGTTGTTGTTGTTGTTGTTGCATAACAAGTTGCTGACTATCTTTACTGTCGGATGTATCGCCACCAGCGGCGCCCAATGATAACGATTCATCAAGCAGTGTGCCATTTATATCAGAATCGAGCGTCGACGCAATACTTGAACTGACTAATGGCGAGGCTGTGCCAGTAACAGAAAGTGCTTCATGTTCCTTGCGCAAGGCTTGAAATGGACGATCAGGAAACCTATAAGCATTTTTGATGTATTATATAAAATTTATTTTATAGAAGCTGTGTAGCTCACATTAATCAAGTTTTCACTTACCTATACATTTTATTTAGATACTGTCGCCGGCTTTTACGCCAACGTGTTGACGGATATGTATATATTTGCCCTTGACGAAAACCCGGCATTCGTTGCCCTTTGTCCATAAATAGATGTGAATGACTTTGGGCAACGCGAGTTTGTGGATCGAAAAATGGTAAGCGGAGTCGCCGTTCCAAACACAAACGCGTGTTAAAATTAGCGCTGAATTCAATAGTTTCACGATACGACACATCTTTGAAGAAATTTTCGATTTTATTCAAATTGGGTGCCGAACCAATTTGTATATCTACGGCTGAAGTCATGTTTATTCTGCTTGGAATGCACCACCCATTAGCCTCCAAGTGCAACAGTGAATTTAGTAATTTGATTAGCTTAAGCGATTGCTTTTCCAAAAAGCCATGCAAGATACTGCAGCAGCAACTGTTGCTGTATATGAGTTGGCTGTTGCTGTGTCGTCAGAATAAAAATTATGTTCTTATCTCTATTTATGAACTTCCGCTTTGGTTTTCAAATTCTCATTAAGCCAGATAATATATTTATTTTTTAGACTCTAATATGTTTTTAATGGACGTTGCACGTTTATCTCCATTTTATTAGAAATATATGTATATACTAAATTTAGATTTGTATAGATATTATCGAACTGATATTGCGAAAAATTGAATTTTTATAATTCTTTCTATTATTCTTGCTTTCACCTCTTCTCTTTACTAATCCTGATATTCCTTTTTCGTCAACTTTCGCTATTTCCGTTTTGATATGACGTTTCCATACGGCAAGTGATGTGTTGGCCGAGGTATCGATAAATAACGATAAAATGCTTTTTGATATAAGTTTTATTTATAATTGAACATAATCATAATGTAGCGAATACCGTTACGATAACTATGTAGACTAAAGCATGCATGACAAATTAAATTGAAATTAGGATTCTACTCAAGAACTCGGTTCCATGTCATTATGACAGCACCGTGTCCGGTCATTGGAACGTCCTCGTATCCGTTTTAGGAATTGCTTTTGTATGAAAATAATAATGAGAACATTATGTTCATGAGATTTATTCCGTTATGGGAGTTGTCTGGCCATATGGGCTGTTCGTCATGAGGATTTTCACTGTTTTGGTCCCTTATCTGGTTTTCCTTGCGGCAAATTTAGCTGTCATGAGGGAGGCGCAAGGCGAGAGGTTCCATTAGGGAATTTCCTTAATGAAGAGACGTCATCAAAGGAAATGGATACCCGGAATACTGGCAAATTATGTTACAGACTTAAAACAGACCTTCCAGAAGCCGAATATTCACGCAAATTATCAGTATTTTTCCTATATTAAGAAATAATTTCTCTAAATGAATACGTATGTTTTAATATCACAAGAAATCTGACATGTCATATTTTTCATTCACATATTAATGTTTAGTTGTCCTTCCACGTCAGATCTGCGGAACCGGAACAGCCGCTGAATTTGTCCTGTCGAGAACTGTCAACTCGGTAGCATTTTACGTTTGTTGTTGTTGTAACGGTTACCTAGTTCCCTTTAGGGTGGTAAAGTTGAGATGTTATCGTCGAGGTCATCCAACGGTAGGCCCAGGAAACGTGCTTTTTCGACGGGGAAACGTGCTTTTTCAATGTGTAGGGTTACCTAGGCATGTAAAGAGGTGGTTAGAATCATGCAGGGACTTGTTGCATGCTGGAGATATGTTTGTTATCTTAGGATCGTTTGGATAAGTAGAAGTTTAACTTGTTATAGTATCCAGAACGAAGCTGCGCAAGGATCACTCTCTCGCGGCAACTCGAGCTCTTCGTATGCGATGGGTGGTGGTTTGATTGATTCCAAGTACAATACCCACGATAGCCGGCTCTGCGTTACCGGAATTAACCCGGATTGTAACCGACCAATGTCGTTTTTTCGGAGATCTAGCTTCATTTGGACCGGTTAGTTTTAGATTTTACTTTTTGTTGTTGTTGCTAAGTGTAAGGAATCAAACAAGTCTTGCAGTTTTTTATTAAAACAAAACATTTTTTATTTTACCTTACATTTGAAATCATAAAACGTTCCGTTTCCTCGTCATCATAATAATAATATTAATGTCTGTATAATATTTTTTGATGCATATATTAATATTTATGTAGTATTTATTTTATATAACTATATCTGCAAGTAACTAATTTAATATATATATATATATATATATTTATTTATATATATATATGCTTTAATATATATAATTATATATATTAACTATATTTCATCATTTCATACTTTTATTTATGCAATTCACTTCATACTTATTTGCATGCTCCTTACTTACAGCCCGTACACTGCTCTTAAATATAAAGCAATATTATTAATATTTATAAATTTTAAGTACTTCAGCGCTTTTTAACTGTTTACGCTTATGCTAATTGAGGAAAAAACATAATAAAAAAAAAAATAAAAATGAAAAATAAACAAAAGCAAATTAGCAAAATCAAGCAAACAGTGGAAATAGTTGCTAAAATAATTTATTAAAATATATAAATTGGTTATCAATAAAGCCGCCGGTTATCGATACATATAATAAGATAGAATAAAAAATAAAATAGCTCTTTACGGACCTTAAATACAGTTGTCAACTGAACATTGTTTAGCCGTTAGTAGTTTATATTCAATTATAAAACTTTACAAGCAGAGACTTGTTGTAAAATGTTCAAAAAAAATATTAATAATAAAAACATTTCTAGTTAAAGTTCGTTTTCTTTCTTTTCTTGCTTAAAATATCAAAGTAGCGCAAACATATTTATACAATTTGGGCGAATAACAATTAATTTTCATCAACAAAAACTTTGCGAATTATAACAGAATAGGACGAAGCACACCGACATCAGCAATATATGCATTATTTTCATTATTTTTCACAATAAAACACACAGCAATGTGGCCAATTAAATTACATAACGAAAGGGAAGTTAGTAGGATGCGCTTAGCGTGCAAAATTGGACATTTTACGTCTGTCTAACTAGCATCTCTTGTGTACGAGTATACATGCGTTGCGTTTTAGTTCGTCTTTCGGCTGCTATGAGCATCTCTAAATGTACATAGTTGTATGTTTACACTTAAAATAATTTATAATTTTTTTCTTTTTTTTTGTTTATTTATTTTCTATTACGCTTTTTGTTATTGTGTGTGTGTTTGTTTTTATTATCAGTTTGATTCTTCATACGCTAAATACATAATACAATTATATGGTGCCATGTATATTTTACAAAATTTCACACGAGCGATTGAATGAGTAAATGGACATGGATTTGATTGCTAACTTGCATTGTATTAACGTGTGTGTGTAAGCAATCAGCACGTATTTGTGTCTGTATATGTTTTTGTGGTGAGATTTAGAGCGTTCGCTAGTACATATGTATATCAGTTAGACTGTGTGTTTTGACTGATTGCTACGTTAAATGTATATTACAAAATATATGTATATATATTTATAAAGAATGTATAGTTGGTTTGTGTGGTTTTTTTTTGTAGAACACATGTATACTTGTATGAAGGGATAAGTAGGATAAAAGGAGGGAACAGAGGGAGGGTGTTTTCTTTTTGTTGTTAATTTTCAGTTTCGATATTGTTTTTTTTGTTTTCTTTCTTAAACGCTCTATTAACATTTGATGTGCTTATACTGCAAATTTAATTATACATATTTTGATTCCTATTCGGGTGCAGTGTCAGGAAATCCGGTAACTTCTGTTTGCTCCACAACGGGTTGTCCATCGACAACATATGATATGCGTAACCTCATGCGGAGGGTAGCCTGAAAACCCAAGCAAGCAATTTTAAAAATTTCAGAGAATTTAGCAACAATAAATTTACAAAATTTTTAAATTAAAAAAAATTCAAAAAATTTCAGTTTGTTTGCTACTCACATTGGACGTACTAACAACACGCATTTCTTGCGTTATAACACCAGCCGGTGGCAGTACCGAGCCAGAGGGCGATAGCATTTGTAGTGTGAATACTCTAGGAACGGCAGCCTATAATGGTGGAAAATTAATTGAAATGGTGAAAACAAATACATATTTTCAATATTTTTTTCTTAGATAGAAAATAAAAAATAGAACAAACAATAAAATATTAAAATTATTTGTTTTCTTAGGTTAGTAAAATAATTAAAAAAAAAATATTTTTAATATTTTCCCTTAGCTTAGTAAAATAAATCAGAAACAAATATTTGAGGTTAGTTTAAGATTATTTTTACAATGCGAAATAATATTGTTAAAAACAAATAATTTATTTATATGCATAAATCACTTATGAGTTCATATAAACATTAATATACTTAGTGTTAACTAACATGTGATCAAATTTGACCCGGATTGGTGCATTTAAACTGCCTTCGCAGACCGAATCAACAAAAACTTTTTCCGCAAAGTTTTCTGGGGATTTTCACCATGGATAAAAAGTTTGCTTGAAATTTTGTGTTTCCAATGGAACCATGGCTACGAAATCGTTGAAAAACTAGAGGAAAAGTTTTGAGGATTCTACTTTATCACGAAAACAAGTATTTGTGTGGCACACAGAATGTGATGCAGGTCGGGAACTCATCGAAAACCTGCCTCATGTGAAAAAAGTTTAAGAAGCAGTGAATCTTTGGCAAAAACGACGTCGTGAAGGGAACGCAAAGCGATGCTGGACAACATAAAGGAGAATCCTACAACAATCAATCAAAACATCATTACTGGCGACGAGATGATGTGGAAACTGTCCAACAATCAAGCAAAGGGCGTTCCGAAACTGAAAAAACACCAAAATCGCTGAGGGCACGGAAGGCCATCTTAGCCAAGGCTTATAAGAAGTGAATGAAAAATTGGATTAAGAGGTTGTATTGTCTCAAAATGAACTTATTTTGGCGGCGATAATAGATTAAATTAGATTGGATGAGTAAATGAGGATTGAACCGCGACCTAGGGTCTATTGTGCTCTCTCCTAGATCACAACCTCTCACATAGCCCCAGCAAATTGATAAATTCCAATATACTGCTAGGTGCTATTGAGGCGACGTGATCCCTATTTGGAAACACGGATCCAACGGCCTTGTTCCTGCGCCTACAGACTGCTGTGCAGTTCATTAACAGGTGTTCTGGAGTTTCAGACTCCAAACCTCAGAACCGGCAGTTCGCACAGAAGACAGGCCCATGTTATATGAGTGCTTCTTGAGCTTAAAATAGACAGTGTAGAAGACGACAAGTAGCGTGAGTTTTTCCCTTGGGAGGTTGATGCATATTTAAACTTTTTTGTCAGTCCGGGTTAAATTTGATCAGATGCATTTTTCTTCGTATTGACTAACCTGAAAGACATATTGTTCCAGTGTATTAGATGAATTATTTGTTGTTGTCATAAAAATTTGTAAGCAGTCGTTTCTTCTAACTGGCACCAGTTGCACCAGCAAATCGTTCTTATCCAATACAGTTAAAGTGGGTCCCTGAGGCTGTAGGGAAGAAAAGCATAACGATTTAGCATTTTGAAGCAAAAATATATCAACAAGTCTGTTCTGTATTCCAATTTGATTCGATAAATAAGAAAATTCTGCTTGCGAAATGGGAATCAAGAGTTTGATTCATTCAAATTGAAAAAATTGTCTCGAATTAGAATTCAGAACATCCCTGCTCACATTATTTTTATTTACCACAGCAATATTGTTTGGTGGCGCTGCATTCACAACTGGCGACGCTAAGTCCGAAAGCAATGCATTGCCGGGCACTGTGTTAGGTTGCGATAAAATACTGTTGGAACCTAAGAGGCCGCCGGCACCCAAACCCGCGCCGATGCCGCTAATGGCGCCACCGCCAATGCCATTGCCGCTCAACGACATTATGCTCGACAAGTCATTGCCATTTGTCGCCGCTGTTGCTGGTATTGTGGCCGCCAAACCGCCACCCAAATCCAGACCAAGTACATTATTCATATTTGACGCTTGATTGCTGGTCGTGCTAGCTGAAATGTCCAAGTCGAGCAAATCGAGTATGGCTTGATTATTTGACGTTTCATTAGCATTCTTTGAATTCTTCTTTTGCACGGCAACTGAGTTGGATAACTCTGTGGCGGTGGGTGTGCTCAAATCGGTGCCACCAAGTAAGTCGAGTAATATGTTCTAAGGTAAATGAGATAAAGCAATAAATTAAATAATTTTTGGAGTAATTTGAAGCAGCTTAAGATGACTAACCGTATTATCACCCAGTGTATTCATATTGCTCTCCTTCGCTAACTGTTCATCGCCAATGCCTATACCATTCTCAATCAAGTCCGGACTGTTGTCGTCGTACGAGCCGCTGCTTTCGCCATTTTGCGACGAGATGCGACTGATCTGCATCGGCGGCATTTTCTCCAGCAGCGGTGGACGCAAATTTTTATATGTGCCAAATAGTTGTGTGAATTCGACGCCACGCTGTTGCAAATCCACATTCAGATGACTGCCGAATGAAGTAATCAATGCCTGAATTTCTCTAAACGGGCGAAAATAAAGCATTAATTGTTAATGACAGCAACGTAAAGGAGAAAAAAAATAAAAGCAAAATTGCTAACGGTACTTACTCTACGCAGTTCTGTAGACGCGTGCTTAGTTTAGCGAGTGAGACTAAGGCGTATTGCTTGCTGGTTATTGATACTTGAGCAGAGGTTAAGAACTTGTGGAACATGGCGATCAAATCGCTCTCCGATGGACGTTCGAATTCTATGGAATGAGAAAAGATAAAAACATGTTCACATAATTGAATAAATTGTATTAATACGCACCATCTTCGTTGGGGCCATACATAAACAGGTCGCCATACTCGCCAATAGCCCAGACGGCGACTTGCAGCAGCGGCTGTTTATCCTCGCAGTGATTAGCGACTTGCAGTGATTCCCAGAAACGATTCGTTATGTAGGTCTGCTCAGCCACAGGGCTGCTGGAGACCAGCTGAATTGTGGACGAGACCACATCGTCACGCACATAGTTGCCAGCCTAAGGTTATACGTAAGATTATATTATTATAGGAGTTATTATTGTAGAAGAAATTTATAACATCCAGCATAAAACATCGGAATGTAAACATGGGCATATAATGAACGTGGTGAGCTGAGTTGATTTAACCATATCCGCATGAGATATCGAACTGAAATTTTGCACACTTGCTTTTCTCTCTATAAAACTGCTGATTTGCCGAAACAGTCAATATCAGACCACTATAGCTTATAGCTGCCATACAAACTGAACGATCAAAATCAATTTTTTGTATGAACAACTTTTTTATTTATCAAGATATCTTCACGAAAGTTGTGTGGATTATTGCCCAAGGCAATCCGGTATAATCTCTAAACAAATATTTCGGATCGGACTACTATAGCATATAGCTGCCATACAAAGTGAACAATCAAAATGAAGATTTTGTATGAAAAACTTTTTTAATTGACAAGATATCTTCATAAAATTTGCATGGCTTATTGACCAAGGCAATCTGGTATAATCTCCGAACAAATATTTCAGATCGGACCACTATAAAATATAGCTGTCATACAAACAGAACGATCGTAATTGTTTGTGACGGGTATTATAGCTTCGATGCAACCGAAGTTAATGTTTTTTCTTGTATTCAGTTTTTTCTGCCACCACTTACCGCAATTAACACGCTCAACTGCGTGTCCAAGTGCCATCTCGCATTGGGTGAGTAACGTTCAGCGGCCAAAATCATGCCCGAACTGCATTGCGCTTTGAATTCCGGATCAGCCTTCTCTAGGAACAGCAACAACTCCTTGGTCATTGTACGTATATTTTGTGCATTAATTAACGCAAATGAGAGTTCCATGGCGCGACGCCTAATCGATACGTCCGGATCTTTGAGGCACTCCAAAATAGTGGTGCGATGACGTTGCACCGCCGACGTGTCGGCATGCACCGTGCGCAACAATGTATTCAACGCTACATAACGGATATTCTTGTCGGAGTTAAGTAGAAAACGACCCAATATATTAACAGCCAACACGCGCAAGCCACCTTCCGAACTGTAATGTGTTGAAATTGTCATTTATGAATTTGTATGACCTAAAAAAAAAGTTACTTATACGCACCGTATGTCCATGATGGAGAGCACTGTCTCGTACAGTATAGTGTTGCCGACATTTTTACTGGTCTCCGTATTGGTGGCCACCTGTGCCAATATATCGTTCATTGCCTCCGATGCGTCCACATCATTGTGGCCCAGTATGCGCAGCAAACGTAGAATTTTCACTTGCAAAAATGGATCGCTCACGCCGCTGACATCGTGCTCCGGCGAATAGCCGCCCAAAATCAAATTCTTCAGTATGCGCACCAAATTCGGCACAATCTAAGTGAAAAATTGAACTTTCATTAGTATCACAAAAATAACAGTTATTTTACAACTATTTGTACGGTATAACAGCGAAGAGTTAGAAAAGAGTGAGTGAGGAGAGTTGTTGAGAAGCGATTAACAAGAAAGAGTTGCTTTTAGGGTGGGAGACGTTAGAAGAAAGCTCGTTGTAGCGTTAAAGTTTGTGAGGTGAATAGTGATAAATGTATGGGTGGGTTTGTTGTTATGGTGAGAAAATGAGGTAAATACTTTTGTGTTAGAAACAAAAGTTAAAAAATATAAAATTTCATAATATTGTAAAAAAGTAGAGAACTCTTGTACTCGTATTAAGCTGTGATATAGAAAAAAGCATACAAACAAACACAACTCTCGACTAGTTCAACGAAGTGTGAAGGTGATGTCAATAAAATTGTTAACACGCTCAAAATTGTATCAAAAACTACCAAAATTGAACCGGTGCAAATCGTAACAGAACTTTTAGTAAAAATATGAGCCTGAGATGATATTTTACTGAGCGATTTAAATGCGTTTAAGCTAAATTGAACTAGCGTGTCTAAACAAAAAAAATTTAGAGTATTAAAAATATTCATCTTTTATAATTTTAATATGAAATTGTCATAAAAAATTCTATTTTTTAAATTTTTTCTTAAGTTTTCAGTATTACTATACATTGAGCAGGATAGTTTGCCACGATTTGTTTATTTAGTCATTTCCGTATGTCTGTTCCCAGGTATATACGAGAACTAGACCCTCAGTTTTTGAGATAACGATCTGAAACTTTGCACAAGTTCTTTTCGCCCCAAAAACCTGCTCATCTCTCGGAACCGCAGATATTGGAATACTATAGCACATAGCTGCCATACAAACTGACCGATCAAAATCGAATTCTTGTATGAAAAACTTTTGTATTTTGCGAGATATTGTCATAAAATTTGGTAGGGTTTATTGTTCAAGGCTATGGTATAATTTCTGAAGAAATTTTTCAAATCGGACTACTATAGCACATAGCTGCCATACAAACTGGCCGATCAAAATCGAATTTTTGTATGGAAAACTTTTGTAGTTTGCTAGATATCGCCGTAAAATTTGGCACAGATTATTATCCAAGACAAAGCTACAATTTCTTAAGACATTTTTCACATCGGACTACTTTAGCATATAGCTGCCATACAAACTGACCGATCAACATCAAGTTCTTGTATGGAATTTGTGTTATTTGTGCAGGGTATTATAGCTGCGGTGTGACCGACGTTAAAGTCTTTTCTTATTTTCCATAATTTTTTAAGTTTGATCAATTTTAATGCCCAATTGTAAACATAACCTCAAATATACTTGGCGCATTTATGAAACCAATCGTATTTTTAGTTCCAGTTTTATATATAACGCTAGTTATTGAGTCTAAAAAAGCTTTTCTAGACAATAATAAGTAATTTCAACTTTACTTTTTAGCTTGTTTTCAAAATTTAATCAATACAAATGCCAACAGGTGCGAAATATATGAAAAATATTGAATCTACACAACTAAATATATAATTTTATTAAGAACAAGTAGTTTTTAACTACACCAAAGTAAATATTTGTTAATTACTTGAAACCAACTGTATTAAAAATGTATCAAAAAAGTTCTACCTAAATTTAATTGATTTATAAATTCAAGCTCTGTTACAAAACATATATATTGTAGTGTTTTGTTTACGTGTTTGGGTGTAGTATGTGCGATTAACTGTATTTTTTGTATGTATGTATGTGTGTTTATTTGTGTGTTAACTCTTGTCAAAGTCATACCTCTCGATTTCCGCTATCCTGGCAAGCAAATTACAAAAATTTCGGGTTTGGTTTTGTATTGTATGCGGGTTTTCACAAAAAGTTAGCAATAAAATATCACAAAAAACGTTAAATGTTGAAGTTATGTTTTAATGTTTTTATTTTTCGTTCTATTTTTCTTCAAATGAGGTAAATAAAATTTGTTCAAATGATACAATTAGCAAAAATATGTATGTATGTATGCATGTCAATGATTTCAATCAAGATAAAAAGTATTTTTATACATATAGGTATGTATGTATGTAACTTAAGTGAATTTTGAAGCTTTTGAAAAGCATAAGCATATACCAATTATATACATAAATAAATGGCAATATTACTGCAAAGCACAGTTTAAATGTTTAAAGTGTTGAAAGCCGCTTTGTCTATAGCAAATATTTACAGATTTCGCAAATAATTTAGCGCAGCACTTGGACTGTTTGTATATACATATGCGCATGTGAGGAATCAAATAAATTTTTAGTATTGAACGCGATTTCAAAGCAAATGGATGTGAGAAAAATCTATATTTTTTGAAGTTTTTTCAACTTAAAAAATATAATGGAAATATTTAAGTTGTTGGTGACATTTTTGAATTATTCTTTTTAGTTTAGTTTGGAGCACTGTGCTTAATTTAAAATTTGTAGCATTTAAATATTTTTTTTTGTATTTTTTAAGCTTAGAAAATTGTTGGGTATTTTGTTTAGCATATGTATATGTATATATTGAGCTATTTCACACACTATACATTTTTGATAATCTTTGTATAAAATATTTGCGATTTGACTCATGAGTGAATTCCGTTATTTTCGAAATTGACTGACAGTTTAATAGTTGTATAATTTTCAGAGTTGCAATAATGCATTAAAAATATTTTATTAATTTATTTTGTGCTCCCGAAAATGTTAATTAAAAATGGTTAAAAATGTTTATTCTAAACAATGGCAATAAAATAAAAGAGTTTTTACTCACAATTTTTTTTAACCCGAATAGCGCATTGAAAAAAAAATAAAATAATTTTTTCCATTTCAAGCTTATAATTAAAATTTAAAAAAAAACAGAAATTTTTGAATTCTCAATTTTTAAAATTTTTCCACTTTTAAATTAAAATATTTAGATAAGATTTTAGGTATTAAAAAAGTTAAATTTTTTTTATTAAATTAAAACTTCAATTACACCCAAAAGAGTTTTCAATTAAAAAAAAATCTTGAATTAAAAATTAAAATTTTACATTTTTCATAATGATTTTGGATTTAATCCCACATATTTTATTTGATATTAAAAATTTAATTTTTACTCCAAAATTTTTAAAAGAAAAAGTTAATTTTTTTTTTATTAAATTAGAGTTTTAATTATAACAGAAAAATTTTTGGGTTTTAATCTCACATATTTTATTAAAATTTCAAAATTTTAATTTTACTTGCAAATTTTTGAAAAAAAAACTTGCTCATCTTTTAATCCAAGATGTTTTGAAAGTGAAAATATTATTTTTTTTATTTAATAATAAACATTTAATATTTGATTTGATTTGATTTAATCACAAGCATTTAGAAAATTTATTATTTTTTTTTTTAATTTTTTTTTTTTTGTTTAAAAAATTTAGTTTTTTTATTTAATAATAAAAAGTTAATTTTTAATACCACTTTGGATTCAAAATTTTAAATTTTAAGTTTTTAATCAAACTTTTTTCAATTATAAAATTTGCAACCCTGATACTTCTATACAGTCATCTTTATGCATTTATAAGCATATACAACCATGTATGTATGTATGGCTCATTATTACTATTTTTATTATCAATTACTTTTAATTTTACATTCATTAAGATTTTACTGCAAAATTTATTTGAATTTAACTATTATTATTAAATTGATTCGCTATTCCGAAAACAATAATCGATTTCATTGCTTTTAGTAAGAAATTCATTCATGAATCAGCTTTTAAGAGTCAGTTAAGCACTACAGCCGGTTGTATAGCTAGCGAATTACTCACCTTTTTGAAATGCAATAAAGTGTCGGCACTGTTCTCGCACATTTCGGTGATCAGCGTGACGCCAGTAATTAGTATGCCTATAAATTTAACAAAGTTATTAAATTTGAAGAGATTTTATATGCACAAAACATAAAAATATTGCGCATTTTAAGTTGGCTTAAAAAGGAAGTCGCGTGCTGGCTAGGTTCAAGGTATAACTAAACAACAGTCGATTGCCACAATTTAAAATGCACAATATATTATTTATAGACGTTTACAACTGCATGTTGCATGCGTGGTTTAAACCGCTTTATAGCCTACCGTGATTCTTCTCGCTTAGCAGCGAACGTGTGGCCGGTAAAAAGATTTCCATCAGTTCTGGTACCCGTCGTATAACACGAAAGGCGCATAAAGTGGCCTTTTTGCGTATGTAGGTGTTGGGCGACTTCATTAGACGTTCAACCTCGCTAGCTAAATCACGCGCCATTTCGGGTGATGCTATAGCGCCCAGCGTGCACAACGCCAAACCCACCACAAATTGTGTGGAACTATTTAAGTCACTGCAAAAAGCCAATGAACAAATAGAAATGCATTAAATTCAAATGAAAAGATAATGACTGGCGGCAAGGCCGACAAACGCTGTGGTGTTAAAACCAAATCAAACAAATGAAAAGTGTATATGTACTATACATGCATATACACATAAAAATAAATAGAAACAAGCCAAAAGCTTAACAAATATACAAGTAGTTAAGCGAATGCTGCCAACAAGTCAAACAGTTTCTTTTTTTTATTTTTGTTTTTCGTTGACGGCAATTACTTCGTTCAACTATTTGGCTATTCGCGTGCTTGCAAAAGTTCATTTCCGCCACTTTAAATGACTTAACGACCTCGAGCGCAGTGCTTACTTTTTGAGGCAATTCGTTATCAGTAAGTGCACATCCTGACGTTCGTCCAGCAAGAGCATGGCACCCAAATAACCGATGCGTTTGTCAGTGAAACGTGTGCTGGCGGTGAGTTTTAGGCATTCCAACTGTCCAAAGTGCGCTGGATAACCCAGCATATGAATGTAGAGCAGCTTGGCAATGTTGCGGCATCTACAAACGAAAAGCCATATAAGTAAATGCAGACAATTCAAAGAAAGAATAAAGAAAATTTAATTTCGCACATGCATACATACATACAAATAGATATGCATACATATGTGTTATTGGTTGTCTTACCGCCACACCGAATCCTCCTCCCGGAAAGTGCTGCGGATGTAGGCACATTCTTTGTTAACGACAGCGCGCTCTTCTGCGGCTGTCCTGGCGGCGCGTATTTGCCGTATGAGATCTCGCAGACGTGTGGGTGTTGGCATTCTTACTGCATGCGCCGCAACAGCAAAAAAAAAAGGAAGAAAAAGATAACATGAATGATATGTTTGAGAAGTAGAGAAAAATTTACAAATCTTTTAGTTCTTTTACTGTGTCCCACACACTGTCTAGCATTTTTTTGTTGCTACAAGTTGCAATAACCCCTCCGTTTCTATGTGTGCGGCGCTCTAGTATTTTGGTCTTTCTTGCGATGTTGCATGTGTGGGTATGTATGTAGGTTGGCATGGATGCGCTTAAGTACGTTTTAGTGGGTGGTAATGATTTATGAAATACGCTTAACGTTCGCCGGCAAGTGTTAATTGAAAACATCGTTGAATTTTCTAAGCTATTCAAGTTGTCATTCAATTAGACTTTAACAATATATACAAAATGCTTGTGCCTTTGAACATTTTGAACAGTGATGGCGGCAGAAATATAACTATTTTGTACGTAAGTCAATGTGGACTTGGGTCAAACGAGCCAACAACCTTCTATTATCTGGTACTACATGGATGCACACATTACACACAGCGTTGCATTGCATTTATGTTAGATTTAGCACTATTTATTATTTTTTTGCTGATATACTTACCTCGTTCGACGGCCTCCGTGAATGCTTGGCGTATGGTCGCCATATTAAAGGCTGGATTAAATCTGTAAAAACATGGAGACAAGCGCCACAGAGTGGAAATAGTGATTAGTTTTACATGCAATGAATATTATTTTTATAACGTAAAATAGTGGAGGATTTCCTATTAAATATGAACATTCATAGAATTAAAAAATAAAAAATAATAATAAGCTAACAATTATAATAATAAACTCTTGTGTACATATATTTGAAAATATTAGTTCCATAAATACAGTGTACACAACATACATATTTAATTAGTATAGTGTGAGTATAATTTTAGATCACTTTAAATAATAACAAACTTCTTATTAGAAATCAATTGACGTCAGTAAGAGATATGAACATTATTTTGTTTTTAACGAGATAAAAGTTGCTATAGATACATTAAAATGCGAAAAATCTAAAGACGTTTAGGCAAAAATTTATTTTTCTTAATTAATATAAAATCTTATTAGCACATGTCAACAAGCTTGAAGCTATTTCAAAATAAACTGCATTTTTCGATCAAATCCGCAATGCAAACTGGTAAGTTTTACGTTTAAAATATTAATAATCGCAATTAAAATCAGTATTTTTAGCGAAAATAAATAATTGATATTTATTAAGAGTAAATTTTTTAAATTATATTTAAACGTTAGCAAGAAAGTCAAAACTGCGATTGGCAATGCCATTAAACTAACGTAAACATTTCGGTTCGTTTACGGTAAATGCATTTTCTAAACAAAACAAAATTACATTTTTTTATCAATTTCAAAAGCAAAATATAACCCAATTGAAAAAGAATTAAAACCATAAATCTAGTATTAGTAGTTAAAAAGCGGTTTACAAGATATTTACATAGGAATGTAATACAAAAGAAATATTACCCGTGCTCGGAATTCATTTTGAGCTGTGATTCACTGTTTCTGTTGACTTAATTGTTGTTGTTGGTTTTGTTTTCAACCTTTTATTTTTTTTTGTTTTTGTTAATACTGCTCTAGCTGTTGCTATTGCTGCCGTGTTAATTTCTACTTTGATATAGGCACAGACACGCGCTAAAATCTGTCACGGCTCCACCTTCACTTTTGCACTCAGTCCTATGCTCCACTACTCACCTCTTCTATACTCTGCCGCTACACAGAGAACGTTAATAGTTGAACACAGCAAAACTTTTTATGGCTTTTGTATTACTATTATATGATTATCACTGTTTTTCTTTTTCTTACTGTTGAATAGATTAATGCATGTGTGTTGTTGGTATATTGGGTTGAAAACTGAATATCAGTGACAATGACGAGCAAAACATACTATGGATTGAGTGTCGCAAGATAAATAACATTTCATTTTATCCGCAGAAAAGTAACAGAAGGCTAGATGTGCACTCAAAGTTTGAATGACTGAATAAACTAAACTCCACGAATCAACTGCAATTGATTTACACATGTATATAAGTTTATATACAAATATGTACAGAGAAAATTCAAAGCTGGGCTTAAGTTATCACGCAAATTAATCCAGGCTTAAATGCTGAGATGTAAATGCCACAGAGGTATCGATATGATAATTGAATTTTGTGAATAACAAATGTGTTGGCAATATTTGTTGAATATAGAGAGTTTTAATGAGGTTGGGAAGCAGCTATGACATTATTCATTCTTAGAATGAAATTCTTTGGGGAAAAAGCAATGCAAAGCAAGAGTTATTTTCGTAACAGGTAGTCAAACAAATGTTTTATGCATTTTTAATTACTTGTATTGGTAATGTAACTTGTATGTGTAGTATTATTCTTGCTTTTATTGGTATAGACCTTCTGTATCGTTAACAATTGGTTGTTAATTAGAAATTTAGACCTTTGGGCGACACGTATTTGTTCACCTAAACGTGCATATTGCAACGAGTATCCATTCAGTGAATGTCGTAGTAAGCCCTACAGACTCACACCCTTCGTTTTGTTAAGCCGTAGTGTTGGTAATTTATAGTGTTTCTCCGATTCTCAACCAGATGGTACGAATAACGCATGCACTTAAGCCAAAAGCTAATCAAATATCAAACAATAATTTGTAAAATCCAATGTATTTCAGTTATCAGTTATAGCTTTAGGACTTTCTTACTTAACAATTTTATTTACAATGCGATTGATCTGCATTTTAAACACTTTATCTACATTATAAGCAGGAACGAAGCGGCTAATGCAAATGTCAGATAACTACTGACAATGGCAAATTGCAACACATAATTGCACAGAAACTCGATGCACTCTTTGACAATGTGTGGGGTTGCGGTGTTTGGCCACACAACAAAATAGCGGAAACAGGATTGGTAGCACACATATCCATACAACAAAAAAATGAAAAAAGCAGCTCAACTAAATTGCGTATTGTTTGGGTGCTTTTTATTTCTTTTTTGTTTAATTGCCGTACACAAATTACAACAGACTTGGCCAAAACTGACGGAAACGCAACTGCAGCAGGTAAATGACAGTTAATTGCGCTATGGTGAATTGACGTTTAGGGTGTGGTGAATACCAAATTTGGTTAATATTTAATACATTTTTTAAAGGTTGAAGATAGTGTTTCAAAGGTTTTTAGTATTGATATCAATTTCCTTAAACATTAGCGCATATTTTATCTAATTCCACTTTTTTTATGAACCATATACGCACACATTTAAAGCACAACTGTCTACCTTATCAGCTGATTAAATGAAGATCTAGTTTGATTTATAGAATAATTTCATTAAATTTTTGTTTTCTTTGAAACTGATAAGGAAAAGTTAGCAAAATTGTAACGTAAACTTAGTTCAGCGAAATTTCATACACATCTATTTCTTACAGTAAGACTTTTATGGCCAAGGTTTTGTGTACACTGGCTTACATTGTCATGTGAGTTAATAAGAATATGATTGGTAGCAAATAATTCAGATAAATATTTGTCCACCGCAGGTGAAGTTATGAATGTAATTATTGCTGCATAACAGCTTAGCAGGTGGCGGCAAACGATATTGCATTCGTTTAAGGGCAGCCACATACAGAGCACACCTTTTGTTTATCTTGTAGTGTTGTAAAATATTGCATTGTTTTGCATTTTTCTATTATTATTTTTATTTTGCAATATGCTTACAAAATATTTCAATTATATGCACTTCTTACTAAATACTCGTATTTAACCTTTTTGGTTGTGTTTCTTTTGACGTTTACTTTTCCTCTGATTGCACACGCAATTCACGTTCACTACTCCGTTACCTACTCTTTTAACTTGTTTCGCCTTTTCTACGCTTTTTTCACAACGCATCAATTTACATTTTCTTCCTTGTGTAGTGTGTTCGCCCAATATTTTTTCACTTATTTTCTACTGGAATGTAGCGTTTTTCTTGCAGAGCGACGTTCACTTTTCAACTTTTTACGGGTTCTTTAGCAATTTACACACAAACAGGTGTGGGGAAAACTAAAAATTAAACAAATAAATTGGATTTTCACAAAACAAAAGCACTTTTTCGCTAACCGATGACAAACGACCAACACGACTGACAGAACATGTCAAGTGGCAACGAATTGGCCCAAAAAGAGGAGAAACAACGTTGACACTTGCTAGTGAAATCGATAAAAATGGGGTATTTCGGAATGGAACTTAGGCGTTAGAGTTGCTACATTTAAATAAATTGCGCACAGTGGTGTTGGTCATGTTACAAATAAATGATGAATTATGTTACAAATAAATGATGAATTCTTAAATTAAAATAAATATGATTAAGGTTTGTTTAGTCGGTTGTTCAAACAGCTATAGCAATTAGCTGCAATATAACTGACCAATCGAAATCAAGTTCTTGTAAGAAAACTGAACCCGTTAAGGGTATTATAGCTTCAATGCAGCGGAAGTTTTCTGTGTTATTTTTTTTTTAACTGTTTCCTTAACTACAGAAAATTATGTAGCTTGAATATAATATAATATTAAATACGTTACCCAGGCAGTTATATGTACATATATATTGATATGAAAAAGAGTTTAAGCTGCATGTCATTTTAAATAAGAAATTGATCGTATCTCCAAAAATATTATTTTGATAACATATACATACATACACTCTTCCATTTACTGAATGTGTCATACACTATATTATAAATAAGGCCATATATGCACTAATATAATATACATATGTATGTATGTATGTACAAATGCACATATCGAAAAAAATATTACTAAATTTATTTCATATATATATTTCTGTACAGTGACTAGTTGAATCACAAGCTTGCGGTGGGCGTTGCGTTTAAATATACTGTAAGTAGTGTAACACGTACATATGTATAAATGCATACTTTTACTAATTTGTTGTTGCAATGAGTATGTATATAAGACTTATTCAATACTTAAACTATTTTTATAAAAAAAAATTATAGGCTGATAACTAATAAGTACCGGCGATTGTTTTCTGGCGGCAAAACACTCCAATCCGGCTCGTAATATGGATACATCGTTGCACAACTGCAGTGAAATATGCAACTTCTTTCAGACACAAAAGCTCTTACGTCTTATTCGAGTTGCTTTTAATATTTTTTTTTTTTTTTTATAATTTCCTTTTTTTTTAATTATTTTATTTTATATTTATTTTATACTTAACACAAACATATTTTTTACTTTGTCATTCAACACCATTCACCGAAAAATACAAGAAACCAAGAGTAATTCGATAACACAGAAACCGTTACTGATAAGCGGTTGAAACGATGTCGCGATACGTCTAGTTATTATCTTAATGTATGGGAGTTTTAATAAATGTATTATACGAATCTGTGTAGTTGCTACCGTCTGTCTTTACCCCTTTAATAACCACGAACAAGAATTTATGTAAACCGTCTAAATACTAAATTCTTAGTTTTCACATATTTGACTTTCATATCAACATTTGCACAGTAGTTTTTACACACGACCGACAGAAAATGTGTAATTTATTAATATATTCAATATAGAGCAGTTTGTCACCCAGTTATATGTACATATGTATACGAAGATTTCCTAATACTCTTTGAGTAATACAGCTGTCAATTCCTACCGAAGGCGATAGCGTCTAATTTATACTGAACAACGACATGTATAGCTTTATTCAAATTTAGCTCTGAACACACGAAAAAGTCTATTGAAAAGAATGCTCACTCAACTTCATGGGAAGTTCTATACCCGCTGAGTTAATTCATAGCAAGCACCAAAAATGCTAACAAATCGGCCACTTTAGTTACCTGGCGCTCTGCATTTATATCAAAAACTTGTGTTTGTTATCTACAAAACATATACACATGTCCAAACTTATGTATTATATATGAAGCTAAATAATGTTAAAATGTATAGAGAGCACAATCAAAAATACTGAAATGAACTCATATAATACAAGTTACAACAACATTTTATCAACAAGGTACTCGGTAAAGTGTTATTTGGAGTATCAACTGATAAGCGGCAAAGGTAATGCGGTTTAAATATGTTTCGCTTAAAAGAGGCAACAGCCGACAGTTTTATACGTCGAATTCTCTTAAACAAGATATGTAGTAACGCTAATAAATATGTCAAGTTAATATTTTACATGAAATTGTTATCAATTATCGAAATTCGATTAATGTCCATTCTATAAAATACTATTATTTTATTAAATTAAACTTTCATTTGTCAGTACCTTATCTTTAAGTTTAAAGAGTTAGTTAAATAAGCGGAAACTGAAAATAATTTTAATTATATATGTATATGTATACTAAAAATATTAAATTTGTTTACATACAAAAGTTTGCTCCAGTCTCCCATTGTGTTGCTTGAGAGTATATACATAAATAAAAAGTGATTACATTGTACATTATAAAATATTTCCGTTAACTGCAACACACACAATCATGATCAATCGTTCTCTCGCGGCGGACGCACTATGGAATGTCGTTTAATGGCTTCAACTAACCATATAATACCCTCATTTACACCTTCACTGTTGAAAGATATGCAAATAAAATAATAGCAGCGCGAAATTTCATATCTAAAATTATTTTCATACCCCGTAAGCGCTGACACTGGCATTGTCAGACAGTCACGTCGGCCTATAAGAGCGCCAGATTGTTGAAATACTGGTTTTATGTCACGTACACCCATTACATCGGGCAGATCCTGCTTATTAGCAAGAATTAGCAGTGGCACTCCTGAGAGTAATTCGTTTTTAATCATTTTGTCTGTAAAAAAAGTAAAAATATTTTATGGCCGGCTAGAGGATTTTTTAAATGCATGATCTAACCAAAAATTTCCTTTGACTCGTCCATACGCTCACGATCATTTGAGTCTATCACATAAATCACACCGTGTGATTCCTGGTAGTATTTATCCCACAGAGATTGTAATTCTTGCTGTCCACCTAAATCCCAAAAATTCAGCCGTACTCCCGACACATCTATAGTGCCAATATTCAAGCCTACCGTTGTGGTAATTTTTGCTGGATTCATACCTTTGTAGTTTTTGGTGAATTTTGTTTTAGCTGCCTCTAAATATGTCTAAAATAAAGTAATTAACATGTTTATTTAAGTAAAATACCATAATTAAGTGAAACTTACCGTTTTTCCAGCGTTGTCAAGACCTAATATAACTACACAGTATTCTTCCTTTTGTGTGAGGTATTTATAGAAGCCATGTAATAATGTGTACATTATCTTACTTAATTTTAATGAAATGCTCTGTTGAAAACAAAATAATTCCAATTATGTTCGGAAATTTGTAATTGTGAAAAAAATAAATTAAAATCTGCCAACCAATATCAAACACAGCTGATGTTGGGGTATGTTCAGCACACTCTGTTGACTAGCTACAGGCTACGGACATTAAAATAATATTGGGTATTTCAGCTGCGAAGTGCGTTGAAATATTTATACCCTGCACAGAGTGTATTAAGTTAGTCACGAAGTTTGTAACAGTCAGAAAGAAATGTTGCCTAAAAAATAAATATATGAATGATCAGCCCTCTTTGGCTCTTCCTCTGTATATACTCTTAATTAGAATCTCCGTTGTAGAAAATTTGGTATGAAATTTTGCATACCATAAAATCAAATCCTTGGAAAGAGATATCTGCACGAAATTTGACAAGCCTCATTGTCCAAAGCAACGCTACAAACTCCGAGTTAATTGTTTAGATCGGATCACAATAGCATATAGTTGCCATACAAACTGAACAATCAAAATGCAGTTCTTGTAAGGAAACTTTTTTATTTTCAAAGGTATTCTAACTACCCTGCAAGCAAAGTAAACTTTTTCGTCTTGTTTTTGGTTTTTTTTTTGCAATTTACTTGTAAAATATTTTACTCACACTATTGCACAAAGAAAAATTAAATTAGTTCGTGCGTTATACGGAAAGCTTTCCGCTTCCGTATCATCAAGTTTATTTATTATATATTTTAAATAAAAATAATAGCTTTTACTCAATTTCGATTTCAATATTCATCAATTATAAATTTTAAATACATACATAACTTATTATATAAATTTACTTTACACACTCGTAAACTTCATTAGAGCAAAAGGATACAATAAGTAGTTTGAAATTGTTCATTGAGTTTACAAACAGTGTTGGCTATTATTGATAAATGGGTTTTATTTTCATATGCAACAAAATAGTTAATTCAATAGATTCAATTTGCACTAATAAATAGCAAAAGCGCTGAACAATCTATATGTATATAACTGATATAAATACAATATATTTTATGCTATGCTTTATCATATTTTTAATGTATGCATTATATTTTACATTTCATACAACATTCATTGGATTACAGTTCTAATAATGCGTATTCGACTCAGAATTCTAACTATCAAACGCAAAGCAAAGAAAAAATTCTACATAAACACACACATAAAAATTTTTTAGTAAAATTTTAATACAAATTTAATTGATTAGAGAACATAAAAATCACATATTTTTGAAAATACTATATGAATAAAATGTTTCGCAAGATGATACGTGCTTCAAATTTAGTTTTAACCAACAATAATGCAAAATGGAATGTGTGTATGCAAATGTAAATAATTGCGTAAATTAAAATCAATCGCGAACAAAATTGACGCAAATTGTGTAAGTACATTTCATAATATTAGCACTGTGCACTTACTAGACAAATTAACTTATCGATGAAACCGAGAAAGTTTAAACTAAACACAAAGTATGTATGCCAAATGACATGTGATTTAAAAAAACTTGTTAGTATGACTTATTTGCATCGTTTTCACACATTTATGATACAGCTTATTGTTATTATTGTAGCATATCCAAATGCATAACTGTACGATTGAATTATGTTATTTTTTGTTTTTTTTTTTTTTGTAGTTAAGATACAATTTTACTAAAAAATGAACTGAACTTTTTAATAATTATTTTTACATTACATTAACAAGTTATACATACACATTTGCCATGTTTTGTTTTCTTTTATATTTCGCTATACCATGAACTGGCTTGATTACAGTTTAACTTTTTGCTAATTTCATAAATTTCGTTAAATTGTCGATATCGAATGTTTAAGATTACATAAACTTACACTCGCGTTAACTAACTTGTATGCAACAAATTATATTTTATACGATTTTGAACGAAAGCTCTTTGTTTAATTCACTTAAACGCTTGACGTATTACCCTTCTGGTTTTAGTATTTTTTTTTTTTTTTGCTTTTTTGACGTACACATTTGTTTTTATGTAGCTCTGCATGAATTTGTGTGTGTATATGTAAATGTTTGTTTAAACCTACTTAGAATTGCACCCAGTTTGCATTAGCAGCATTTTGTTGTTGTTGTGGTTGGGCTTGCCCACTATGTCGAAGAAATAATAATTAATTTTTGCAAAACAATTTGAAGCATACTTGTAATTACCCTGCTGAGGCGTAGTCCGTCCATTCGCTGCCTGGTCCACCCGGTGCTTTGTGTGCAGGCGATGTACCCGGACTTTGTCGTACAGAGCCACTAGCTCCTGAAGGCGGTGGTGCAATCTTGCCAATACCCCCCGGTGGTGGTGGCAAAATACCAGAAGACGGCTTAGCTTTGCCAGCGCGACCAGTGCCTTCAGATCCATCTTTTTTCTATATAAAGACATGTAAAAGTGTGTCAACCTATTTAATTCTTCTTAATACTTACTGTTATTCGCATGTTAATTTTAATGGTTTCGCCTTCTTTGAATCCCAAATCCAATTGCTGCTTAGGCTCTGTTTTCTCCTTCTCAATTTGCTCTTGATTTTTCACCCATTTGAAGTGATCTTGTAATGCTACATTCAGGTCAAAAGAGTCCGAACGATCTCCAAAACCAAGGCCCAAAAAGGCAGAACGACCTAAGAAACATCGAACAATATGACATATAGTAAATAAATAAAGAGTTGTAAGTTTTTCTTATACCGTTATCATCTTGTACGCGTATTACGAAGTAACGTGAACTATCCGAAACCGCTTCTATAGCAACACCAGGATATGTATCAATTGGGCAATTTGCAAAAAGCGCGCCGGTATTTTTATCCTCCAACTTTAAATTACATGCTGTACCTTTAGCCACCAATCGCATACGGCCGGTCCATGTCGGCTCGCCCAGATTCCAATCCGCAGCTCTAACGAATAAAAATAAACATTTGCAAACAATGACTCGATTTATTAAATATCAGCAAAAACAAGATTTCAAGCACTTTATTGGAGAAAAGTTTATTATTCCAGAGCAGGTCTTAAATTGGCCTTCAATTTTCTAATAAGAATTGATAACATCCTAAGCAATAAGAGATTTGCCGCAGAAAAAATCAATTGGATTTGAACTTGAAGCGTTAACTAGTTTAACCTTGTGATTGTAACAAAGCTGCTGTATTTAAGGACAATCAATAACAAGATGCAGCAATTGAATAACTAAGTATCATTAGATATCATAATTTTATAATTGCTTTGTTCATCTCGTTGACGTGGTCCATTTAAGAAAGTAGCAATTTCTATGTTTTTTTTTTGTATCAACTTTAGATTCTTTGTCATCAACGTTGCTTGGCAGTGGCAATGAAAAGCAAAAAAACAATAGTGGGTAAGAAAAATAGGAAACTAGCAAATTTTCCACGAAGACAGATTTTCCACTGGAGCACCGCTGCACTCATCGTTTACCTGTAACCTCTGTTGCTGGCGCGTGGTGGGATTTTGTAAATAAATACTTCTGGCTTTACAATTAAAACACTTTCATATTCCATTTTTATTTAAATATCACTCGAATCTTGTCTAAATAACTTTACAACTAATTTTTCTGAATTTCTCTTCTTTAATAAACTCCCCCTTTTTCTTCGGCTTTCGTTGGTTGGTATTTTGTCAAAGCAACAGAGTTGCATTGACCAATTAGAATACTCAATTATTTAGTACCATTAAAAAATATTGTACGATACTTTTTTATGGTTCTAACGTAATAAAACTATACTTACAGTTATTTATAATAAGCTTTACATATTTATATACATAAAATCCAGCAAAAATGTTATCTACATGATGCATACTTTATTAAATTTGCGTTCTCATTAATTATTTTTGTTACTCCAAGTTTACTGTGCTTTAGCAACACTTATGCCGTCCTTTGTATTTGACATTCGTAACAAAACGTGAAATACAATACGAAAACAAAATAGGGGCATCAGGGATTTGGCAAAACTTGCCAAAATGACTCCAGGAAATAAAGCTAATTCAGATAGTGATTTGGAAAGTGTAATTTCTTTTCAAGATGCGCCGAAGCCACGACGTAACAGCACTGGTCCCAAATATGTATGCAGCATAGAGGGATGCGGAAAAAGTTTCAAGCGTCTGGACCAACTCGATCGGCATGAGTATCACCACACAGGAATTGTAAGTCTACACAATAGTAGGTTGAAATATTAAATAATGACTTTGTGTTTCAGAAAAAACATTATTGCATATATGACGGCTGCGATAAAGTATATTCCATTTTGACACACTTGAAACGCCATTTGCGTACTACACATGAACGAGTGGGGCCACCAGTGAAGAATGTGCCATGTCAAATACCCGGTTGTTTAAAAATGTTTCAGTCGGAGGCTAATATGTATCGGCATATACGCGAGGTTCATGAAAATCCCAAAATCTATTCCTGCTCGTTTTGTTCAGAAAAATTCACGCAAAAATTGAAATTACGCAGGCACGAAATTCAAACGCACACTGGTGAATACCCCTATACGTAAGTTAATGTTATTGATTTATTAAAAAATAACTAACATTTATAATTTCCTATTTTTCATAGTTGTGAAAAGTGCTCAAGGGGATTTTATCAACAATGGGAACATGAACGACACGTTCCGAGCTGCAAAGTATACATTTGTTCCAATTGTAACTTGAAATTTGATAAATGGACGAAATATCTTAAACATTGTAAAGAGAAGCAGCATGGACGAAAGTATTATCAGTGCGAACAATGTGAACGTGTGTACGGAAAACCTAGTGAATTGCAAAAACATATAGCAGCTAAGCATATGGACGAAGAGAAGAAAATGAATTTTAAATGCCACAGTTGTGAACGTAGTTACGCGTATGAACGGAATCTAAAGCAACATATACGCATCGCACATGGAGGAAAACGCTTTGAATGTGCAGAGCCGGGTTGTGAACGTGTTTTTAGTAGTGGACAAAATTTAGCAAAACATTTAGAGCGCGATCACTCGGCTTCGACAGAAAATAAAAGTGAAGTTTCAAAAGGAAATAAAAAGCCTAATATCAAGAGTACACGTAAAAAGCGCAAGGATGCTGGCCAATCTATTATGTCAAATCTATCAAAGTTCAGCGGTATAGCTGTCGATAAAAATTTTGACGTATTGCTTAGGGAACGTGAAGATATTGCTTTAGATATAGCAGCTGATGTATTGGCAAAGGACCAAGGCGAAAGCGATGAAAGTGAAGATAATTTACCGCTTTCGCAATTAACGCAAATGAATAAGGATGAGGGGTTGGAAAACTTAATGACTGCTGTCTTGGCTGATGTCTGATATTAGTAAAATATTATAGTTTTTTTTATAAAATAAACATTATTTTTAAACAACTTCGTTTATTGCATATTTTAAACAATTACTGAAACAAAATGACTTATAGCGAATTAATAACTTTACGACTACGCATTTGTTCAATCCATTTCTCTAACTGTTGTTCTGGCGTTTGTTGTGTAGGTAAATAGTAATCCTTTGGTGGCTCACCTTCTTCTAGCCTTACGAAATAATGACAGTGTTTGTATTCAACTATGCCCTGACGTCCGCGTGCGTGTCGGCGCAAACCGCGAAAAACACGTCCCTTACCCACGAAAGACTCAGCTGTTAAATGGGAATTGATTCTATGAATTTTACGTCAATCACTATTAGCTTATATGTAGCTTACCAATCCATAAATTACTCTTATATTCCACGTTGTGCTGCTTAACAGCCATTTCTTGTGCTTCCAGTATCACCTCTTTGACATGTGTGGCGCCCTTCTTAAGCACAAAACTCAATTGCTTTACAGCCTCATCGACGGACATGCCACGCACAAATGAAGCGATATACCACATTTTATCTGGACTATATTTAATGTTGGTGCGCATATGGCAGACATACTAAAAATAATGATTATATCACTGTTATTATAATGTTATGTTATTGTATATTTATTTTGTAGTTTACCGCTTTTCTAGGTTCCTCATCGGGTTTTTGTGGTGGATGTACCGTTTTATTGCTCACCAACCATTTGCGTGGGCCATGATTAGCTTTATTCCATTTGGAGCTTAGAGTATCCGTCGTATGTAAACTATGGCTAGCCGGCAGTAGCAATTTACAGGAGTTTTGTAACAGACTTCTTTGTGTAATGTTGAGGCGGGCGAATTGTTTCACTAAAGATGCCATTATTTCGATTCACTTTTTTATTATTTGTATATTAAATGTTTATTTTCATTTAGAAATAAGAAAGATTCAGTACATAACCCAAAAGAAATGTTACAGAGCAGTTGCTTTTCCATTGACAGCTGTTAACAGCTGATCTAATTGTGTAGTGTTGTAATTGGACAACCAGAGCACAGGGTGAAATATATGATAAGAATTCGAATATATGTTGCCGAACTATTTCTTGTAACGGTATTATAGATTTGTTTATTGTTGTTTTGTTTTCCTGTAGTATACAGTTTGTATGAAATATAATATGGATGAGTGTGTTTCAAGCAAAAATTAAACGTTTCTTATAACAGTAGTGAGTTGCGGGAGAACTTTCTCCAAAGAGTCTATAATTATTTGAGTAATTAGCCATTAACACACACACAACTTCACCAATATATTTACACTGTGTAATTGCTTTATTGCGTGTGACACTTTATTTTTGGAAATGTTTACATTGTCTGATCGGCATTACAAATACAGCAACAACAAATGTTAAGATGTCAAATGTGGCGAATAAAGGCGAAAGGAAAATCCATAGTGACATAACAGCTGAATATCCTAAAAGCAACGCTGCATCCGCGTATTGTGTAAGACTGAAGCGGAAAGTGATTGGTTGTTGGAAAAAATCGAAAACGAAGCATTATAGAACATTTAATAAAACAGCAAATGTATTGTAAATTAAGTACTTTCGTATTTTTAAGTGCGAAAAGTCAAAGTTAAGAAAGTTAAGGTTCAAAACACCATTCAACATAAACATATGAATGTGTGTGCGCATTTTTGCACCACCACCCACGCACAGAGTTGAAGAAGGCACAAACGACAGGCTGTCTTTGGCGAACGTGCTTGCGAAAAAATCGATATTTATTGAATTTATTCACCTAAATTATAAATAAAATGCAAAACATGTGGAAAGTGCAGGACAAAGTGAAATTTTAGCATAAAGCTAATTAGAACAACTTTCAAGTGACCGATAAACGAAAGCTTTACACTCTATTTACTCCGTTTGCGTATTTGGGGAGCGCATTTGTACAGCCTTCATCTATATCTTCTCCATTTAAAGCTGTTGCGCGGAATTGGTTTTCTTTTTTGAAGAAATCGAGAAATTTTGTTTGCGATGGCGGAAGCTGTGCGCGCTCCTGTGGATCCAGCAAAGGATATGCAGCAGTCAAGTGATAGCTCAGATGTTGTTGACGCTAGCAGTGGCGCAATCTTGCGTAACACAAAGCAAACGACAGCCTTACCGCTGGCTCAGCAGGCGAACGAACAAGTTAATAGTGAGCAATTGGTAAGCGTTGTGTATGAGAAGGCTTATGAGTTTAGGTAGTCTATTTACATATATATTGTAAAGGAGATTTTAAATGGAAGACAAGTACTTTATTTAAATATTATGATGCTTTGTTAATTTTTATATTTTTTGAGTTGGCGCTCTGGTAATTGCATTCATTACAACATTTTTACTTCTCTCATTTTAAGCGACTGACATCATTGACAGCTCAGAAGAGATTTCCGTATTCTGAATAGTAAATATTAGGTTTGCCACGTAGTTTGTAATAAGTGTGTATGTCCCTCTGATCACTTTAGCATATAGCCGTCATACAAAATGAGACCAAAATCAAGATAATAATAAGTTTGTACCCCTTATGCCATATGAAAGACATCTGTGAAGGATATTTTAGCTTTGACGCAGCCAAAGTTACTGTCTTCTAGTTTCTAGAGGGCAAAAGTACTTACTTTAAAATATGGAATCAGTTCGCTTAGGGCTAAATTCGAGAAAAATTAATAACTGTTCGATTTTTTTTTATCGAGAATTCATAGTTTTGTATTTTATTGCAGTTAAGGCTGCCATATTGTTGTAAAGAAGAATATATAACTATCCTGTTCTTGTAAATATGTCTAAAAATGTGTGCGTGTGTCGCCCACGTGCTCATCTAGCTAATTACAGTCATTTACTTTAATGCCAATTAAACTTAATTCTGTTTTAGCAATTACTTCAAATCATTTTTCATGATAAAGATGGTTGTAACCTGCTTCCTAACCGCCTGTGCGCTTTTTTCTTCAATTATTTGCCGTTTTCTTTATTATTTTCCTTTTTGTCACGCAATATTTGCCCTTTAAATTGATATCCTTTTATTTTTTTCGTATAAAACTGTCGGTCAATAGAGAACATGTCGTGCAAAAGCTAAAATTCATCGAGACACTTAACTATTATTAGATCAACAACAACTTGTCATTCAAGTAAATGCGATTCATGGAAAGAATATATGCTTGTGTGCTTTCGGGGGTTAGTGATTATATTTCAGAGTTGGAAAAAATTAGATGACAGAGGTATTCTTCATTAATTTTAGTTCTTTTAAATTTTTGATTTGTTATTTTTTTATTTTGACAAGAACATTTCCTATAAATAATTTCATAGAAAGACTGTATGGAAGATATTTGTAATGGTTGTCCGATTTTCTTTATTTTTATTATTACTGTTATTGTTTTTTGTTTTTTTTTTGCTCCTTGTAAATCAACCCGCTCTCTTTAGAATATAATCATAACTAGGGTTACGAGTTTTTGAATTCAAAAATTTTGAATTAAAATTAGATTTCCGATTTTTCATTTATGTTTCAATTCCGTATTTGAGACTACATATTTTTGCAAGACATTTTTCGAACAATTGTTTATTTATAACCTTAAAATCGGTGAAAATTTATATACATAATTCATTCCCCAATATGATTTTGTTTAACACCGTTATGTTCTTTTTGATATTTGTTAACCCAAAGCTTGAATATTTATTTTAAAAAATATGAAAAATTAAAAATTGCAAATTTAAATTTTAAAACCAAAATTAATTATAAAATTTTAAAACATCTTTTAAAATTAAAAAATCCGAATAACTAAAACTAAAAATTGGAAGTTTTAAATTTTAAACCCAAAAACCGCATGCAAAAATTTAAAATATATATTTTTTTTGTAAAAAAACTGCGAATAACAAAATTTAAAAATTGCAAATTTAAATTTTAAACATACATTTATCGATTTTAAACATAATTGGATGTAAAAATTTATAAAATATAAATAAATTTATATTTAATATGTAATTAAAATAACAATATTTTTTTAACCTAAAAATTTTATAATTAAGGCTAGTAAGATTTAAATAAGAAAAAATTCTAAACTATGTTTATATTTTATCAAAAATAAGCTTTCCTTACAAAAAAAAAAACCAAAATGGTAGAACATGGAGTACCGAAGAGCAAAATAATTTAAAATTCAAATACTTTTTTCTTAAAATTTTCGGGATTACAAAATTAAAAAAAAAATTAATTTAATTATGAATTTTAGTATATTATTCGCTATCCTGCACGTGAATATGAAATTTGAAAAATTATTTAATTTTTAAATTTTATAAATTTTTTTAATTAATTTAAATTTTAATTAAATTTATAAACTAATGTTTGCCGTCCAATGCCGAAATAAATAAAAAAAAATTATTTCAAAATCAAAATTTCCATTAATCTAATAACCTTTCAGGTAGCCCTCGTAGCCTTATAACACCGCAAATTGTTAGCATGTACGCGTTTAAAACCAAACACAATTTGTCACACATTAAAACTGAAAACGGTTCGCAATTGGCGCAAATACCTGTACAAACACACACACATGCAAACATGTGCATAACTGTAGTTGAGTCCTTATGGTTAGACACAAACGAGCGCTGTCACGTTTTTATTATCAGCGCTGATGAGTTGTCATGAGATGCTTTTAAGTAATTTATTACCCACTATTGATTTTCATGTCTTTTTCACTTTTTTTTTAATTTTTTGTTTGCGTGTTTGCCTGCCTGCGCTTTACTACAGCCACAGTGTGTGCAAAGTGCGGGCAGCCATGGCGTATGAGTGACATTACCGCAGAGCACACTTTCGCTTTTATCGCGCGCCATTTAACAAGCTCCTCTGCCATTAAAATTTGTTGTTGTTTTTTTGCCTCTCTCTTTTCATGTTTCCTGCCGCCGCCTACACAGTATTTAACAACAACAACATCGACATCAACGGTCGGCGCTAATGGTGACTCGGCCACGACAACAGTCACAGATATGTCTTCGCTGTCAGCGACGTCAACGACTGCTGCGTCGGCAGCGCTGCCATTGGCCGTACATTATTTGGCTAGCTTCCATCAGATTTGTGTGGTGACTGCACTGCTTCCACTGGTGACGCTGTTCACCTGCTTCGTCACCGCGTACGTCTTCCAATATGATGATGTGCACGAAACGCATTGCCGTGTCAGTATTGCTTCCCGCCCACTCATGCGGCAGACTTAATGACTTTTCAATTGTATTGAATTGCAGGTCTACAACATTGTACCATCGATAAGTGCCATTACCGGTGTCAGCCCACAACGCTACTTCTGGCGCCTGAGTATTGCCTTACACATTGGACCGCGCTTGCCCATTGCCTTCGTGTATAAGAACTTTTATCGCAGCATGTTGGCCAATTTGCAGCAACGTCGGCCGCATCTGGTGCCGAAGGCCGATCTGATGATAACCTTAATCTTAATTTTGAATCTCATTGAAATTTCATCGTTGGGCGGCGTGACCTACATTTCGAATAGGGAGAATTATCGTAAGTAATACCAATAGACGTCATTAAAGTCATTACCATTCATCTTTAAAGGCAAGAATTGCACTTTTGAGCTCTGTCAAACATCTCAAGATTATCTTAAATAAAAAAATAAGCAGTGAGGGACAACATTAAAAGTGAGGTTTTCAAATTTTAAGCAAAGAGTTTACGATCCCTCATGGACTATTGGCTCTAAACATGTATCATCCGTCCCATGCGACCCAATGTTTATGACCAGCTTTGATTTTAGGATAATGGAGTCATGTGTAGAAGTTCACGCAAGTAAGGAAAGCTCCCTGTTCGACATTCACTTGGAAGTGGTCAGAAATTCATTCTTTTATACATATATGGCTCAAGCTGCTCATGACTTCCGGTCTTAGACCAAGTATCATCTGGGTAGCCAAAGAACATCCGTTTGAATGCGAGCTAAAGTGAGAAGGCGAACCATTCCTCTCCAGCTGGGTTTGGAACCCGCCACGTAAAAATCTCTCAAAGAAAAGTAATCGCGTAAGCGGTGTGTACGCCAATCAAGATAAAGAAGATGAAGTTCACGACCAGCTGCCTCATGAATTTCAGTCACTATGGGTATAAATTATTCTCGACTTTGCTATCAAACTCGAGATAAAATGGCAATGGGTCTATATAATGGAAATCCAGGAGGAATTTTTCATTCCCCTGAAAAGAATAATGAACCAGAGGTTCAGTGATCGACATCTACGTCGGGTGAGAGAGGAACAGGAGCGGGCTTGTTCTGAAGCTGAAGTAAGCTTCAAACTAATTGACTTAAATTCAGTCTTTCAGACCGAAATCGCTGGCATAATAGATCGTACCAAGTGGGGTTCTGCTATAACTAGTAAAATCACAAACCTTCTGCTAGACAGCCAAGCGGCAATTAAGGTTATCCGTAGCATCTATACTAAAACTGTTATTGTTGTTGTTGTAGCGGCCGAATTCTGCCAAGTTGACGGTCCTTTACCGGATAAAAAATTGGGTCTCTTTCGGTTACGTAGACCCGACAGTCGTGGGAATGGCCTAAATCCATACTAAGCCTCCCTGCGTTAGGTTATGCAAGCAGGTAATAACTAGACTCTCCGTGGGGAATTCGATAAAAATAATCTTGGTACCAAGAATATAGGAATAGAAGGACGAAAAGGCATCAGAGTTGGCTCGCTCGAGGCAGATGGGAACACAAATTTTCTAAGCTGTCCTAGATCATTCACTTCTTTCAAAGGTTGCTTGAAGCAAAGAACTCTAGAGGGACACCTCAAGTCGTGGAACACTAGCAATACAGAGAATACCACAAAAGGAGTTAGGTTAGGGTTGGTGATGAACAGACCAACAAGCTTCTATCTTTAGGAAAGAGGGAACTTAGTAACATTACAGAAATCTTCACATAGCATATATCCTGATGATTCCACCTCAAAAAATTTTGGTTGGTAAAAAGTATTCGGCGGAATGGCGGAATGATCATACTGTTCCCAATACTCCAACTTAAGAAATATTGAGCAGCTGGATGAGTCCATTGATGGTTTAATCATGGTTTAAATGCGATATCGGGCTTCAGCGCCTTCCTTTTCAACCAATCAACCAAAGTTTAGGTGGCTGGATATACATAAATCACAGTTTTATACAAAATTACTATTCTCATACATAAGAAAAATTTAGATCTCAGGGTTCGTAAGTAATTTTTTGGAGTGCTATTTAGATACCAGCTCCTTGACAGGGAATGCATTCAGATCCGATTGTCGAGGGGGCACAACAGGAACTTTTAAAAATCTCAGTGGTAGCTGAATTCTAAAGATAGGTAGGTTTAGGGATGACCCTCGCATCTGAGATCACAGGTCACATAATTAGATAGTTGAAACTTTAATCGAAGATGAATGGAAGGGTTCCTAAGGTCTTAATTTCAGCTTCGATAGGGATTCTTTGAACCTCATACTCAGTCCTGCTTCATTACTGATAAACAGAAAATAATTATATGGACGCTATTTCCTTCGTACCTTTTATCAGTCGTGCCTTTGAGTATTCCATTAAGCTTAAGACCCTTCGAAGACTTTGATATACATATATTAAATCAAGCGTAAAAAAGTATATTCCCATATGTGTGCACATATTCCTTCCTAAACCAGCTATTTAACTGTATCTACCCTCTCTTCCTCAGCGATTCACGAGAAAATCTTCATCACATTTATGGTTTGCTCACTCTGCTACATGTTGGCCACGATCAAACTGCACGGCATGCTCTTCGAGGATGAAAGCAAACTCTTGCCCATACAACGCGAGTCCATTAAATGGAAGAGAATACTCTTCATCACCTCCATTGTGAGCACCGTCGGCTTGTTGGTATTCTTCGCCAAGCATCGTTTCTACTGTCATGATTTGGGTGAGTCCATAATTTTGATTTAATAAAAGTTAAAATTTAATAAAAATATTTTTCATCAACTCCACAGCCTTCAGTTGGTTCGCCTTCTTCGAGTATGTGATCGCCATTGCGAATATGCTGTTCCACTTCACCATCATTTGGGACTTTCCATCGCAATTTATGCTCATTGTGCAGGGACCGAAGGAGAAAATCGAGGAACTCATCAAGCGCGCATGCGCAAAGTATGATTAAACACAAACTCACACACACACATACATGCATATGAAATGAGAAAAAGTGTGCAGGTGTGTGTGCAACACTCGTTGTGACTTGAGTGGCGACTATTAACAGTCGCATATCTGGCAGTTTGTTGCTGCGAATAAATCAATTTTAATTTGATGTAATTGTGAATTGTGAAAGACACATGAGAAACCTCGAAGCGCGCTTCCATTGTCAACTCATACGCATATTTTACGATTTAGTTTTCACTACTGTACGAAAAGTACTCATAAATACACATACACACACATACTTACATATACACTGAGTGAAGGTAAAAGTCTCCTAATAGCGGTTTGTGTCAAGCCATAGTTAAATCCATTTTAAAACATACAAATGTATACACACATACATACATGTATTTATACATATATACAACTGTTTTACATACATACATACATACATATGTATTTACAGCCAATTTTATTTAGTTTTTAAAAAATAAGTTTTAAAGCAATACCTTTAGTTTTCTGTTAAATACATGTGTATCCGTAGTTTTACGCTAGTTTCGTGAGATTTTTAACGTAACGCAACGACACGAGTTTTAAATGCACTTACATAACTTACTATGTAGCGAAAATACGCTGATAAGCAAATACTTGAAATACTCAAATACCTTTTGACTTGTAATACCGTTACCATTAAGTCATTATTATGTACATATATACACGAAATTGAAAACCAAAAGCAAAAACAAAAAACATATTCTCAAATATTGCACACAGTTCAGAATTTTGCAACTTATTTACTCAAAAAAAAAAAGTTATATAAAATAAATTTAGCAATAATTTTATTCAAGCAATGGCCAAGCAAGCGCTGTACAAGGCTTAAACTAGTTTTGTTTAGTATTGCATTAAGATTTTCGAATGCTTACATTTGCATTAATCAAGAAATTTAGCAAAAAGTTCACATAAAATATATAAATATGTTCACAAACATTCATTTCAATATTGTTTCATTATTAAAACATTCCTTTAAGTACAGGTAAAATTCACAACATTTATTTCTAGATTGTATTTTTTAAAATATATATTTTTGAAACTTTTAAAATATTTAAAATTTTCTAATTCTGTATTTTTATTATTTCTAGAATATTTAACATTTAAATTTGAATTTTAATTTGTTTCTGAAAAGTTTGGTTATTTTTTAAACTTATAACCTAACTTTTTTCTTCAAATTTTTCAAACATTATTATTGCTTTGTATGAGGGCTGGGAAACATCCCAGAAAATTTTGAAAAAAAAAAATGGAAAAATTCGGTTAGTAAAGCTATCGGTTAATATAAGATTTGCAAATAAAGCATTAAAAAAGTAATTGAATTAACATCTCAGTTAATTTTTTGTATTTTTGAAATCCCCAAAAATCTTAATTAAAAAGAAAAAACCTTAACTTCGGCTGCACTGTAGCTATAAATCCTTCAAAAGTTCATTTCTTATAGCATAAAGTGGTATAAAAAGACATTTATCTTTATTTTGAAGGAACAGTTTGTATGGCAACTATATGTTATAGTGCTCCGATCTGAACGATTTCTTCGGAGTTTCTAACATTGCTTTTGATAATAATCCATGCCTGATTTCGATAAGATATCTTGTCAAATATAAAAGTTCTCCATACAAGGACTGGATTTCGGCCACTCAGTTTATATGACAGCTATATGCTATAGCAGTCGGATCTGAACTATTTCTTCGGAGAATCTACCCTTGCCTTAGATAATAATTCGTGCCAAATTTTGTGAAGATAACTTGTCAAATAAGAAAGTTTTCCATACAAAGGCTGAATTTCGATAGTTCAGTTTGTATGGCAGCTATATGCTATAGTAGTCCGATCTGAACAATTTCTTCCGAGAATATTGCCCTGCCTTGTATAATAAACCATGCCCAGTTTCGTGAAGATATCTCGTAAAATAAAAAAAATTTCCCTACAAGGACATTCAAAATAAGTTTTGGCTTCTCCATACCGAATTGAAAAATACGAAAATGTTAAACCCAAATTTATAAAATTTGTAAAAAATTATGGTAAAAAATTAAACAAATTTTTTTTGAAATTACAATTTTTCGCACTTAATTTCTTCTACAATTTTGTACCCGAGCTCGCTATCATATTCAATACTCTAGCGACAGTGGTCGACAAATTTACTCTTTCCAACGATTTATTTTTATCAAATCTAAATCTGACTTTGGGATAATTATAAAATTGAAATTAAAAATTTATTTCTAAACACAATATTTTGGTGTATTTATTTTGATTATTTGGGCTTGTCAATTTTTAATACTAATTTTGTGACTAAAAATTGTAAATTTGTAAAGAAAAAATTTTTTTTTTTAGAATTTTAAAATTTAATAAAAAAAATTTTTTAATTAAAAGACTCCTAACCCCAACTAATTTTCATTATTTTTATAATTATTGAAATTTACAAAGAATCGGCTAATATTCGTGTTTTCGAATGTTATTTCAAAATTCAAGCAGATAAGTCGATTTCCAAAGTGATTTTAGTATATTTATTTATTTTAATATGTATTAGTACTTTTAGTATGGATCATGACTTAAAAAGCAATATAACTATTTTGACACTTTCGAAGTCACTTTTGACATATAACTAATGTCGAGATCGATTTTCCTTTCGAATTTCCTTGTTATGGATAACTCTAAATACAGACAATTTAATTTTTAATTTAAGTTTTCGGATAAAAGAAATAATCCGTTTATTTTTTTTTTTTTTTGTAATTAACTCCTAGCCCTACTTTCGTTTTATTGTTGTTTTTGTGATAGGAAAAATTCAAAAAAAAAATTCCTAGTTTCTTTTCATATGTTCTGCATACTTTCTGAATCTCGTATATATCAAATAAATTCGAATATTTGTATGCTCACAATTATAACATTATCTAAAAATTCCATTCGTTGCTGTCCCTCGCGATGACAATCCTAGAAACCCCTATTAAACATTTCCCAAAAAAAAATTCAGATTATATTTGTGGACTTACATATGTGAGATGTTGGATGCCTTTAAACGTTTCTAGACAGTAATAAGATTAGTTCAACAAGATCTTATGGAAATAAGATTAAAGTGATTGCAGAAAAATCTAAAGTTCAGAAAAAGTTCTCGAGCATTAGACCTACAGTTTGCTACAATAAAACGTCTTCAGAAACTACTGAGCACATGATCCCAAAAGTTCAGCAGTCATTGAAATATTAAGCTCTTTTGAAGCAATAAAATATAATAATTTAGAATTAAATAGAAAATTTGCTAATTGCCTTATGAAATATTTGAGAGAGAAACTCAATACTCCGTTTGTTGCGCTTAGTTTCTAGATTTTGTCAGAAGTTTTGTCAGAGAAGTACCGAATCGCACTAAAACGTAACATTATTAAAGAGTTGAGGAATAGTTAAAAGAAGCTTTTGCTTTGTTGTTTTAGCGGCAGAACTGTGCCGAGTTGAGAGTTCTTTACCAGATGAATAATCACGGTCCGTTCTGGTTACATAGACCCGACTATTATGGGAAAGGGAGGCTTTCGCTTTAATTTTTGTTGGTTCCGTATTCATTTTAAAAGAGAACAGATCTCAAACATGCCGAACATTAACTAGTAAATCGTATACGGCTTATAGTATGTCTGCAAAGGACAAATTAAAGCTTTACAAAAGTAAGACGAAATAGTTTCTTTCGGCTTTTATTTGAGATGTTTTAAGCTGAACCTGTATTTTTTCAGAGATCTCGATATTTCATTACCATCATTTTTATGTTCACAGATCTTGACAAAATACAGATATACTCTTATCACTAAAGTTACTAGATCATGTCGCAGATTTCGGCAAACTGTAGATACACACTAATTACTAGAATGACCAGATCATTTTTATCCAAGTAGATTATATAATGATCTCTATTTCTCAATATTTTTTAAAAGAACTTGAGTTTTGAAATTTTTTGTAAGGTAAATAAAGGGGATTCAAAACATATCGCTTTAAAAATGCGGGGTAGCTCAACAGTTTTCGGTGTCAACTTTTTCTACTAAACCATTCATAGAACATATACTTAATTAGATGTTTCACAAATATCGGTCATCACTCTCCTCTCTAACCAGAAAAGAGCCATGTGCCGTAATGCTTCATGGATTTTCTTAGCAAGAAAAGTTAGCTGAGAATTTGAGTCTTTCAGTTTTGGACAAAATATCGGTCATCAGCAAGCTCTCTAATTAGAAAAAAAGCCATAATGTTTTATGGGGTTTTTCGGAAAGAAGAGCTAGTTGAAAATTTGAGTCTCTAATTTCCTGACAAAATTTGTCCTCTCCATAATAATCCACCATAATTTTCTTCATATATTTCCTCCTTCTCATATATAGATATTTTAATGCATTTGATAAATTTTTGCGCCATTTTAGTCAATATTTAGTAGTTAAAGTCTAGATATTCTACACTCTACACAATAATAAAGAAAACTTTCGTCTGTACATATTTGAAAATATACACCTGTTCCACATAAATCGGAACTAATAATTAAAATATATTTGCATATTTACTACTTGAGAACAATTTTGCTATTATACTCTAAACTTTGATACCATTTTATTAGCTATATTAACGAGAAACTTTGCCAGAATCACAGACTAAACTCTTATGTTCGATAAACTATTAATAATTTTGCAGTACAACTCTCTAGCAACTCACAAATAGAAATATAAAAATTCAATAATGGTTAAGTCAGTTAAAATTGCAATTAAAATAGTTTTAGCGCAAATAGTACTAGTTTGATAGATATTTATTAATAAAAAAATTAATGGAAATAGTAATTACAATTTAAAAATAATAATAATGGATATTATTATAGTATTATTAGAATGATAATAATAATACATAAATAAGAAAAAAAATTAAATAAATAAAAAATGATAATAATAATAAAAAATTACAGTAATAATAAAAAAATTATAATAATAAATAAAAAAAAAAATATTTCAAAATCCAAACCACACACGAAAAATTAAATAACAGTATTTTTTCTCCAAAACAGATTTTCATTTTCGCAAATACAAAATTAAAAATTAGTAATTTCTTCCTTAAAATTTTTTTTTTTTTAAATATAAAGTTAAAAAATATTAATATTTTTTCTGAACACTTTTTTTTCGAAAATATAAAGTTTCACTTAAAAATATTAAACTTAAAGCCACATATCGTAAAAGGTCTGTAAACGAAAATACGTATAATTGAAATATACCATAGTTGTTTGGCAACTGTAATTAAGAAAAAAAAATAGTTACAACAACAGCAAATACATAACTAAATATATTTCGTAGAGTTTTTGAATAAGTTGGAGCAACTTTCAAGTGAAATTTGTTAATCACAGCAATAAGATTTAAGAAATATGTTTGAGTTATTTTAGTAGCGACCAAATTCAGTTCTCGCTAATTTTTTCAATAATGCTGAATCGAACAAACTGGTATAAATATCGGGCTTTTCAATAGCTATGAAAGTAAACCGATATTTTCAGCAAATAACGCCATATTTTTTTCCCGCTCTTTTGATATTTGTCTTCAGTAAGGTTTGCCATTCCATCATGGAAAGATATACGATCCAACAGCGAGTCGAAAATATTAAAATTTACTACCGAAATTCGGACTCAGTGGCCCCAACTTTATGAGCGCTACGTCCAATTTATGGTCGTCATAATCGTCCTGTCAGATCAATAACTGAGCGTCTAGTGGAAAAATTTGAATTCGCAGGCACAGTACAAAATGTTCACATGCTAGTGAGACAAAGAAGTGCCCGCAGTGTCGAAAATATTGCTGCCGCTACCGCATCAATTCAGGAAGACTCAAATCAGCCTCTCACACGTCGTTCTCAAGCGTTGGGCATCTCTGTGACGTCGTTCAGGCGAATTTTGCGAAAAGATCTTGATCTACATACATACATCCTTACAAGATCAAATTTACGCAAGAACTGAAGCCACTTGACCATCAGAATCGTCGTATGTTCGTAAATTGGGCTGAGAAACAACTCCAAAATCATTCGAAAAATCATCTTCAGCGATGAGGCTCATTTCTAGCTGATAGGCTTCGTCAATAAGCAAAATATGCGTTATTGATCAGCCAGCCATTCACAAGTACTGCATGAGTCTCCATTACATCCGAAAAAATTACGGTTTGATGCGGATGTGGTACAGCGAATATCACAACCGATTCATTGAAAACCAAGTTTGCTGAACGTGTTATCTCAGGAAATGGCCCAGTCAATTGGCCGCCTCGGTCGTGCGATTTGCCGCCGTTAGACTATCTCCTGTGGGGCTACGTCAAGACTATGGCCTATACCAACAAGCCAGCGACGATTGATGAACTTCCTACGAATATCGAACGTAAAATTGAGGCAGTATCGGTCGATTTATGCTTGAAAAGGGTCGAAAATTGGGTTAAGTCCAAGCATGCCCGTGGTGGTCATGAAAAATAAATCGAGTTCCTTACTTAATAAAAATTCCCTTGATATCCCAAACCGTTTTGGTTTTATTTTGTAGGGTTCTGATTGAAAAACTCGTTACAAAAAGCTTGATATTGTACCACTTTAATGCGGTAACTATGGTACATCACCGCTCTCGTACTTTTTGACAAGAGAGCAGACACAAACATAGCGAGTGAAGAGAGAAATGGTGAATCGAAGATGACTGCTTTCTTCAATGTTATGGATGTTAAAGGCACTTGAAAAAATAATCACAGATTTTATAGTTTTGAGATGATACGAAATTTGAGATGTGTAGAGAACTATAAAGTCTTTTCTTGGATTTTTCATTTATTAGCTTGGAAAAAGTATTATGCTCTTCGTTTCTATTTTCAATACATCAATTTGCTTAACAATAGACTGAGCTGGATTGGAGTTTAAGTCGAGTATATATGAAAAACTATAAAAAAAACTCAATACACATTCATATTTCAATCTTAGAACTTACTTTCTCACTTTCTCAGTAATTCCAAAGTAATGGCAACCACGAAGGAGCTGACAATTAGCACTAGAAATTTATGCTCTATTATACAATCAGAATATTTCGCAACATTTGTAGGGAAATTGTATTTTTTTTTTTGCGTAGATCGGCGTATAACACTTGTATGCTTGTTATTAAGGGAGCTATTAAGCCCAAAATGGGCGTGAAAACATAATCGAAAGTTTACAATAGAAAAAAGTTATTAAGGAATATATTATACATATAACATATAACAAGTAATTCCAAGTAGTTAAGCGCATTATTGATTAAAAAATAATAACAAAACAACAAAATAAATAGATTTTGAAGTAGAAATTATTTATAAATTATTTAACATTTGTCGGTAAGGTGAAGTAGGTAAAATATAATAAGCAACCGTTAAACTAAAATATTGAAATTGCAAATTAAAAAAAATGATGAAAAAAAACTATCAAAAATGGAAAATAAAAATTGCACGACAAATAGTTTCAGTTCAGCGCAGATTTTGAAATTTGTTAAAAAATTCGAACAGCAAAAAATAAGGTTTTATATAACTGCGATTTAATTTTTTTGTTAAAAAATTCTAATTTGAAACTTGTTGAACAGAATTAATGTAGTTAATGAAAAAATGCATGCTGAACAGTTTTTATTAGTTTGTGTAATATATTATTTAATCTATTGTAACAAAAAATTATTATAAATAAATTATCATTTACTTGTTGACTCAAAAACTAATGCACTTAAGACATCACATTCTCTTTAAAATATCAAGAGGAATGTATTAAAATTCCAGAAAATAATTTATTTTTTAAAATCTGCGACCAAATATTTGTAAAAAAGTGCACATAATATAAGATAATAACAGTCGCAGTGAATATATTTATACGTAAAACCAAACAAAAAATTGTTAAAGGAATGTTTTCTTCCCTTATCCCTAAAAATATAATCAATGCAATTTATTTCCATTCAATTCAATAAACTATTATTATGCAATAATAAATAAATAAAAGAAATTTACTATATAATTAAATTGTTTATTACTTGGACTAAGTATTACAGACAGTTTCAATAGAATATTTATGACAGATCCCGCGTGAGTTTTGGCAAGCTTTCATGTTATTTTTGTTCAGCTTGGCATTTCATCATGGAAAGACTTACGCCTAAATAACGTTTACAAATCGTTCAACTTTATTACGGAAATCCACTTCGGGTAGAGAATTTGTTCCACGCGCTCCGCTCAACTTATGGTGAACATAATCGGCCTACTGAGCGTACTATTCGCAACACCATCGCCCATCTGGAGACCCAGCATTCATTATTAGATTCGATCAAATACACCACGTCCAGCACGCAGTGAAGAAAATATAGCAGCTGTAGCTGAGAGTGTACAGGATGACAATAAAGACTAGATTCGGCGCCGTTTGCAGCAACTCCGACTGACGTAGATGTTAAATTAAAAGTGTACAACATTTTGTTCAGCGATGAGGCCAACTTCTGGCTCCATGGGTATGTAAACAAGAAAATTTGACGCATTTGGGACGAAGAATAACCTGAAGAGATACAAGAGCTGCCATTTCAGCCGGAAAAAACAGCGATTTTGAGTAGTTTGTGAGCCGGTGTCGGTCTATATTTCTTCAAAAATGATGCCTTTGAGAACGTAACCGTCAATGGCGATCGTTATCGCGCCATGATAACCGACTATTGGATGACTGAAATTGAAGCTCGTGATCTCGGCGAGATTTGGTTTCAAGACTGCGTCACTTCCCACACATGAATGGATATATTGAGAGAACACTTCGGTGAGCAGTTAATTTCTTCCATTTTGGCCGGTCGATTGGCTACTCAGATGTATGATATCACACCGTTAGACTTTTTCCTGTGAGGATATGTAAAGTTTAAAGTCTATTTGGACAACCCCGGTTTGATTCAGGCCTTGAAGCAAAACATCACGCATGCCATCCGCCAGTTACTAGTCGAAATACTCAAACGAGTCATTGAAAATTGAGTTCAACGGATGGACCATCTGAGACGTGGCCGCAACCAACATTTGAAAGAGATCATTTTAAATAATAAATGCCAAAGAACAATCTTTGGAATGATAATAAAGATTCCCTAATAAATTTGAAGTTTCTGTTTTTCTTTAAAAAAGTAGGGAGCCTCGAAATGGACCACCTTTTATATGCCATAAATAAAAAATTTATGAAATGTGTGCATGGTCTTCGAGATCTACGTTAAATTGTTTTCGTTTTCTCTCACTGAATTTGTAACCGCAAACGGTGTCTTGAGTAGAGAACCTCTGTATTAAAACCTTCCGAAAATAATCTTGCCTATACGGAAAAAAGGGGTTTTGTATCTACATACAGTCTATCAAGTAAGAGCGTGGGAGTTTTAATTTATTAAAAAAAATTATTTTATTTAAAGTCCTTGGACAATCACGGCTACAAGTATTTGTACATATTACAAACAATGATGCAATTTGGTCAATGCCTCATGTGAGTTGTACATTCATCTAATGACGATATCATCAAAAAAGATAAAGAAACAGTTTTGAAAATCATGGTGTTGCCATCTTTTATGTATTGTCCTACTATATTTTGATTAATCTTTTGGATATGCAGCGTGTCAGGGCTAGACTTGTACCAAAAGGCCTGAGTCTTTTGCAAAAACGAGCAAAGGTCTATAGACATTTAGTAAAGTCTATTCATTCAGCGATCAATTTCTGTGTTTTTTTGTGACGGTCTTACAGCACGGTGCTTAAAAACACAGAGATCAAAACAATGCGGTGATCAGCGGCGCAAATAATACATGATTTTTGAAATTAGTCAGGTGGAAGGGACACCTTTTCCACCTTGATCGGGTTCGAGGTCCACCCAAAACCTCTACCACGCAAGGCTAAAACATGACGGATCTCTTACTTCAGGACATTCAGGTAAAATAGCGGAACTAGACATAAAGCACCTAAGCAGATTTGTAATAGGTTAAAGGCGCATTGCCGGTACTTGATAACCAAGCTAGTATGATGAACAGGCGTACGGAAATTCATTTACCCGAAGCCAATGGAAAGAGTCAGAGGATCGGCGGCTCTTGAACTGGTACTAAACCTTCCACCTATAGGCCCTCTTCCCTGAAAAATACGTTGCCAGACCACTGCAGTATGGCTGGCCTCTATTGCACCTGTACCTGCAGGCGATTCAAGAGTCATCATCTGCGTAGACAGCCACGCAGCAATCGAGGTAGTAATCTCGTATCGCATAGCGGTCATAAGTGTCTTGGGAAGCAGGCTAGCAAAGGAAACGTTTGCCAGAAGCAAACAACTTCACTTCTACTGGGTGCCAGGTTACAGAGGCATGAAATATTGGATCAGGTTGCCAAGAATGGTGTATGGGTGCAAAACTGCAAAAGTCATGTGCAAAACAGTAGATCGGAAGTACACAAAATTCCTATTGGCACTTGCTAGAACAGACTGTTGGATTGTGATTGGAATACAATGTCTTGTGACAATACACGCCCGTAGAATGGGGCTGGCAGATCAAGAGAAATGCAGCAAATGACTCTAGAGCAAGGCACCTGGGAAATAATGGAGCATCTCTTGTGAACTGTTTGAGTTTGTTGAAATTCGCGTCAAGTACAGACATCCTCTCTCCATCTGGTATTACAAAAAATCAAAAATGGTCTATGTGTGGCTCATTGGCTAACTAGACTTCCCTAACCTAATACAGGATTACGTCATTTAAATTATATAATTTATTAATTTTGCTGATATTAAGAGAACACAGACTATTAAAAGCCAAGTTGGATAAGGTGAGTAAGAGCGCCATTTTTTATTCTTAGGATTAAACACAAATGTAATTTTCTTCATCGATATGTACCACACGATTGAATAAATTGATCATTTCAAAGACCAAGCGGAAGAGAAATTGGCTTCTCTAGCAGAAGCACACCAAAAAATCACAAAAAGTAACAGCTGACATGATGTAGACAAAATCAGAACCGTGCTTTTAGAATCAAGAGGAAGAAGAGAGAGGAGAGAACTCAATTCCTTGTATCCGTCACGCTCTAGATCCAATACAATACATTGGAACACCAGCGCTCTGAATTCACAATGTCTCCACTCATTTCCTATATATAATATTATATACATACATACATATGTGCTTACAAAAACATGTATGTACATACATATACATATACTCGTATGTAGGTATATGAGTCTCCCCAGCAAGTGCGTATAACCACACAATCTGTCTGCGTTCATGTCAACGTTTGCAGAATGCTGCTGATAAGTGAGCATTGTTTTGCTTCTTTTCTGCAGCTCTTTCTGTGCTTTCGATCTTGGCTTCCAATTAAATTATTCGAATCATCTGTGGAACTCCAGCGATCCGTTCGCATCATCTGTTTCGTGTGTATGTATGTTTCGGAAGGCGGACATACATACATACATACAATATTTTGCTATTTTCCTAATCATTGCTGGCGCATCCGAACACACACACATATGCACATACTTATTGGATCTCTTCCATCGCGACGGCCGAGACCCATTGATGCTGCCGCGTCTGTTACGGCAATGACTGTTATGTTTGCGTCCACATGGTTTGCGATAACTTTGTTGCGGCCCCGAAAAGCCGACAATGGCGCGCATGACGACTGCATGTATGTTCGTGTGTGTTTGTGTTGATGTCCCCGCGCTTCGTTGACCTCTGTTAAGCGAGTGTATTTGCCTTTTGTTGCTTATTCTTTAATGTTGTCGGGTTGTCTTTTGTTTTTGTTTTCGTAATCTGCAGACTTTTTGTTGTGGTTTTTACTTGGATTTCGCAAATAGCTCCCCTTCTTGTTTTCTGTGCTGAAATTCTCTGAATTGCTGAGCGTTTTCATTTCGAAATTCCGCTACTCTCTTTTATGCTCCCAGTGCAAGATTGTATGTATGTATTTATATAAATATAAAATATGTGTGGTTGTATTTGTAAATTGAGGGGATCTTAAACTGGGATTGCGATCGGATTGAATTGTTCTGTTTGTTTTGGAATTGTGCGCATTTCGGGCTGGAGAAGGAAGCTCTCAAGCGAATACAAGAAAATATCTTAAATACTTTAGTTAAGATTGTGTTTTAAGTGTATATACATATCTACATATACGTATGTATGTATATAAATATAAGTGTACATGTGTATGAGTATGTATATGTTAAATTGCACAGTTTTGATTATTTGTGGCAAGATTTTCATACATTAGGTTGATCCTAAATATTACCTAGAGTGAAGGACAATTTTTTTACAGTAATGCAGAATGCTTTCGATCCGGAGATAGCCAGGTAGCTTGATGAATTTTCTTATGCCGGAATCTAGTACTACACATAACTATATCGGGCCCTTGGGAAGTCGATCAGCCTCAACTCATTTGGGGATGTTTTCTCGTAGAGGCTGAATTTACCGAGCTAGTGCCCACAGTTCTCTCACACCGAGTTGTTGATGAGTGCTCTCAGAGAGCAGGTGCGCACTCTATACTCGGGAGAATCGTTCGGCTGTCTCTTGTGATTGCAGTTTCTCAACGTCGAACCTTCCTTAAGTTTGTTGTAGTGCATTTTTTGCTGCACAGTGGTGGGTGCGAGTCTTGGCTGCAAAAAGATAGAGGTCCGAGTCGATATTGGGACCTCGGAGCGTACGCACGTCTAAAACACTGGAGGCGTGTCTTCCGTTTATCACAACATGATCGATCTGGTTGGTGGTTTTTCGATCCGGAGACAGCCCGGTAGCTTGATGAATTTCTTATGTTGAAATCCTGTACTACAGATAACTATATTTCGGGCTCCGGCAAAGTCGATAAGCCTCAACCCATTTAGGGATACTTCCTCGTGGAGGCATTTACTGATTGTTGTGGCAAATATACCTTCCTTGTCCACCCTAGCGTTAAAGTCACCGAGCACGGTTTTGACATCGTGACGGGGGCAGCTCTCATAGGTATGCTTCAAGCGCTCATAAAAGGCATCTTTGGTGACATCGTTCTGACCCCTGCATGTGAACCAGCATGCTTACAGAGCAGGCAGATCAGCTAATGCTGCTCTGTACCAGTTAACTTCGAGATACAGATCTCGCTGGAAGAAAGGGAAGGAATGTTTCGCGTCTTCCTAGATATCGAATATGATTTTGACAACACGTCTGACAAGAGCGTAGACAGTGCACTGAAGAAGAAGAGGAATATGGTGCGCAGATTGATAGAGGCGGTACTACGCACAAGAATAACTGAAACCACAGTAGGAGATACTAGGATTCGTCTCGGCACGGTCCACAGGGTGAATTTCTATCCCCCCTGTTATGGAGTCTTGCCGTGGACGACCTACTGGTTCGGATAAAGGCCCTGGGATCCATGTTTCGAAATTGAGATCATATCGCCTCACTAGCATCTTGCAGTATATTGGAATTTATCAATATGCTGGCCCTCGGTGGGTCGTTGTGCCTTAGGAGAGGCCACAATAGACCTAAGGCCGCGGTGCAATCCTCATCTCTTAATCTTATCTTATCTTACCTGTTAAGATAAGCTTTTTCTGACCTTTAACCGAAGAATTGAAGGCCCTACTGGTTTGAAGTCATATTTTAAGTGTATCTATTTCATGAAATTACTGGACGAGGGGTTTCTTCCCCTTTTCTTTCTCCTTCTCTGCGACCGCCAAAGCGATCAGGAAGTCGTTAATTTTCTTGCAGGGTTATTATGAATGAGTATTTAAAAAATAACGCATCTACTTACATTTATCTACATTTAAGTGTGAGGGGTGCCCTTCGCCCTTCAGAAAGTTCGCACGATCGCCAAGATGTTAGTGTTTGTGCCTTGCCTTGAGTTTTTTCAATTTCAGTTGGGGGCCATGCGTGACTGTGGCTCGGCACTTGAAGTCCCGCATTCTCCGCGAGCAAACAATTGCGTATATGCGACCAGACGTACGTATGTATGTATGCATCGATATGCGGGCACTTTTGCGTCCAACTAGCGGCCCCTCGAAGTGGCAATTCGACTGCGTTGCGCTTTATTTAACTGCTTATTGTTGTTGTTTGCTCAATGAGACTAGTTTTTGTGTTGTTTGCACTATTTTGAAGTACCAACAATAAAAAAACAAAAGTAATACAATTAAAAAACAAAAAGTCAATGCAAAAATATAGAAGAATAGGATAAATATGACTGCACCATGTTTTGTTGCACCGTCGAACTGGTTCGCCTTTTAGTACCCGTTGCACGTTCTCAGGTCTCAGCCAACGAGTGTCGAATATCGCTGTCGACGCGCCGCACCGCATGTGTTGGTTTGACCATAGATGGCGACAACCGCTAGCCAAACGCACAGACAGCACCACTCCACTCCGCACCAGTCTCTTTTTCACTGATGGCACAGCAATTCCATTCATTGGCCAAGATGATGACGTTCGTTACCTTCACTAGACCAGCAGCGCTCGCTCACACTTAACCGCTTCGCGCCGGCAGACTGAGTCCGATTCGATTGAATTGCATGCAACACTGTTGCCACTGCCTTCGCGCTTGCGACTGCAACATGTCGATTCTTGCCGCTTGCATGCGGTTGCTGCATCAGCGCCACATCGCTGGGATTCCTTTGTGCCATTCCACAGATGCCACAACAGCCAACCAGCTAACAAGCGCGCAAGTAAGCGAATTTTTTCTGCGCGCACTTTGCTGAAATGCTGCAAGAAGGCGAACTTGCCACATAAAATACCCAAACGCACACTGCTGTTGGTGGTATGCGTGTGTGTGTGTTTTGCCGCATTTGTGCACGACAACGTGAAATACCAAACGGTGAATGCAGCGATATGAGCGTTCGCTTGTTGTTCAGCTGTATCCGGGAAGCAGAGGCAGCGGCGCGTATCTGCGAAATTCTTTGCCGCGCACGAAAAGCTTGCACCATGTTGCAGTCAGCGGTGACGATGTGAGCCAAGAACAAGAATGTGGTAGACAAAAACAAAAGCCAAATGACTGGAGGAACAATAAAAAATTGTAAACGCAAAAGCAAAAATAACAAGTAAGGAGGGGCTAAGTTCGGGTGTAACCGATTCTATACTTTTGAAACTTGTACGAATCAAACGATCACAAATTCCAAATCAGAGGAATCGAATCACTTTCTTCGTTTTCATTGAGATAACTTACATATTGGTCGATATATCCAGCAAAAGCTTACTCGGAAGTTCGATAATATTTATATTAATTATATGAGGGCTCAGGCAAGTCTTGACCCACGGGAACCCATTTTTTGCTATCATTATTATTAGGAAAAAATTGTCTCTGAATTTCAATTGTATATCTCACACATTGCCCGTCATGTTCGGTCAAAAGTCGACTATAGATGCTGAGATCCACATATTCGGTACCGAGGGGCTTGAAAAGTTTCGGCATTATTCGTGCAAAGTTTTATGCCGTGATTTTTGTACTGGAAAACGAGGTAGGCGTGATTGTAGTCCAATTTCGCGCAGTTTCGCACTGTGACATTGGAATCTTGAAATCGGTCGAGCAGGACCTGAGATATGTGATTTAATCTAAAAGAGGGCGGTGCCACGCCCATTGTCCAATTTCGACCACGGCTCTTCTAAAGCTATCCAATACCATGCCGGGGGTAAAATTTACTGCCTCTGTCCCTTAGTGGGCGTGGCAGTGGTCCGATTACGTTCATCTACGAACTCCGCCTTACTTTTTTACCAAGTAATATGTGTTTCATCAAGATATATTACATGGAATATGTGTTACTCAAGTTACAGCTTGCATGAACAGACGGCCAGACAGACAGTCACCCGGATTTCAACTTTTCGAGCCATATTGATCATTTATATATGTATACATATATAATCCTATATCTACCTCGATTAGTTTTAGGTAATACATACCACCATTAGGTGAACAAAACTACTATACTCTGTAGCAACAGGTTGCAAGGGTATAAACAGAAAACGAATGGACGCAGAGAAAATACAATAACAAGAAAAGCAATTAAAGCTACGCTGATAGGTGGAGTTTGTGGGCAGTGGCAGTTAGCACGCAGCAACTAAGTGGGCATCAGCAGTGTTGCCAACCAGTCGATTTTTATGCCCAAAATAAAATTGTAATATTTACATATATCATTTTTTAATTGAGAAATGGGAAAACAAAAACAAATTTTAGTCATCGAAAATCGTTTTAGTGTTCTCAAAATATTCTCTATTCAACCAATTTTCGAAACACTTTTCCCACTCCACTTTAGGTATCTCCAAAACATGCCTTTTGAGCGCCTCAACCGATCTTGCAATTTCAGTTATAGACAACAGCATCAATAGTTTCCAGAAATATGACTGATTTTAGAGGACTTTCCGAAATTCGTCTTGAAATGATGTACGACGTCTATTGAATTCACCATACCATAGATAAATACTGATCCTTGATGGAGCTTTATCGCCAAACACGGAATTAAGTTCATAGATGCACTGTTGTTGAGTTAATTTATGTCTACAGTTGTGAAAAATAATCGCTTGAACATTTAATTCCATTCTTTGGTTGAGAAGAATATTTTAAGTTACTGTGCACAACACAAAAAGCACTCCTTTGGCAAAACTTTCTGAGTATGCATACCATCAAAATTGTCAAAATTTATGATAAAATTGTTCTCTCGCCGATATCGGACCACTATAGCATATATCTGCCATACAAACTAACTGATCAAACTAAAGTGAGAGATTTTATGGCCTTTTGTGCTATAAGAAAAGCATGTGGGAAGGCTATTATAGCTTTGGCGCAGTTTAATTTTTTTAAATACATTTTGTATATAATTTAAATAAACATTACATGCTCCATCAAATTATATACGGTAAAAAAATATTTTTAAATAAAAAACATCAATTTTATTAAAAAAACAACCACTTTTGCATGACTCCGCCTAAACAATGGCAACACTTGTAGCAAGTAGGCGGTAAGCACAGTTTCTCACATGCATGCACCTATCGCCCGCATCACCTCATCCACAACCTTCGTTTGACTTTAGTAAAACGTCAGAAAAAAATTAGAAAAAAATTGCGCGCGGAACATCAGGTGTTGCTGTCCGCTACCGGCCACTCAACAAACTTGCCATTGCTGCTTGCTATGCAATTCGCCGCGACACATCGAACAGCTGAACTTGCAGTCGCAGCGACGCACATAAGAACACACGTCGCCGTCGACAGACGTCAACGACCAATATTGCTGTTGCTACTTCGGTGTATTGGCACAACTATATTTGTGTGCGTATGTGCATGATTATGCTTGTGTTTGTATCAGCGACTATTGGTGCTTGCGTTATTGCCTCCATCGCGGCGCGACGACGTACGACGTACTCGTGAATTCCTTGCCTCGTTTCGGAATTTGTTTGTGTTTTGCGGTCGCAAGAATTTTTCGTTTTTCCATTTGGCTTGGCCATTGAAACGAGTGGAGTCGCGGCGTGTTGTTCGTACTTTAATTGGCAATGAAAATTCCAAGTGTTTTTTCGCGTATTTATTTTATATTATTTTTTCGAAATATATTTCATAGCGCTACGTTGTTTTCGTCAGCTTTCGTGATTGTACATTTGCGCGCATTTTATTGTGCAACTTGAAGAAATACAAAATGTGTTCACACACAGAAAAAAAAGCAGTCATGGAAATAACTAGTGAAATAATAATAACAAACGGTGAGCGGCTGTCGGCACACAGCTGAGGAGGACCGCCTCTGTCAGCGGCGCCGAGTTCGTTCATTCGTTCGTTTGTTTTAAGTGTTGGGGCGGCGCGTTCATTACATTGCATTAAATATAAGTTATTTATTGTTGCACAAATGCATGCACGCCGGTGTAGTGTATTTTATGTATTTTATGGTGCGGGTACTTTGCGTAAGTTGCAAGCAGAGTTGGGTTGTTTGCGCGTGTGTGTCGGTGCAGTGAAGTTAAGTGAACTAGCCGGCAAACCGCCTTTGGGCTGCCTACATTAATTGAGCCCAGTTAAGTCGCTGTGTGCTGCTCAAACATTGTTTGTTGTTTGTGTGATTCGCAATTCCTAGAAATAAATTAAACTCAGTGTGTTTGTGTGGCTTTGGCGACAAGTGTTGGTGATGAAATGGTGCAAAAAGCGGGGCTAACAGTAAAAAGTTGCGCCAAGAAGCAGCAGAATGTCAAAATATGAATGTGAATAGAGACATACAAACATATGTATGTATATATGTATGCGAGTGACAATAGTGTGAGAAAGAATACAGTGAAGTGAAGTTATTTGCTAAAAGTTATTGTGTGAAAGAAAAACAAAAAAAAATTAAAAACAAAAATGTTAAAAAGAAAAAATTTGAAAAATTAAAAATAAAAAACTAAAAGCAAAAATTAAAAAATTTTAAAAATAAAAAAAAAAAATTAAGGGAAAAATTACAAAATATTAAAATTACTGTGTGAAAGAAAAACAATACAAAATTAATAATAAAAAATTAAATTAAAATTTTTTTTAATTAAAAATAAAAAAAAAATAAAAAATAAAGTGAAAAATTTAAAAAATAAATTGTTTAAAAGCATACTCCTCCCATCCCACCGCAGTGACGTTGTAAACAGCAGCGCTTTGTTTTTATTGTCATTACAGTTGCTGTTCACGCTTTGCTTTCCGCCTTCATGCGTGCACCATACACTTGCATATTACAATAACTTTGTTGCAACAATTCAGTGCCGTTTCGATTTTTTCTTACTCGCTAGCACACACACATACACAGAATTATTTCTGCATCGTTTTTTATCTCTTCATTGACACTTTTCGCATAAACAGTCTTGCAACAGTTGTTGAATTCGCCGCAGTTTTATGATTTGTTTTGACTCTTCGATTTGTGCAACAACAACTCTGTCTGCTACGCACATACAGTGTTATTCGCTGATATAAACAAACCAATACAAGTTCAACATTTTTTTGCACTGTGGGCGTTTCTGGAGTTACAGCAAGTTTTTGAGGTAAGTGCTTATTAGAAATTAGAATATTTAACTGAAATTTTAGAAAATCAGTATGTATTAGCCTGATTATTTTGTTGAGATTATGCCTTTATCGTGCTGTATTTCGGAGTATATCTAGATATACTTAAACTTATTTTTATTTTTATTGAAAATTTCTTTATCAACTTAAAAATGATGACGGACAAATTTTTCTGTGCTTAAAATGAGAAGAACCTTTTATAATTTCACACCGGGCTTAATCATTTTCTTTTGATATGAATATTTTAATAATAATTTTTTCCATAATTTTTTAATGAAATTATCTTAGATTTGAGCTTATTCGATTTATTTATCTCTAATAGGTTTTTCCCAGTTAATTTTTAAATTATTTTGGCAAGTGCCGAATTTTGAATGGGTTTAAAGATAAGCTATGTAGGAAGTAAACTTTCACTTGAAGCTTAACAAACCCACCTTATAATTGCACCCTATCATACATATATGTATATATGTATGTATGTACATTGATTTGGTCTATACTTGGAGACGAAATCATTTTAAAAATGTGGTAATAGAACTTTTCTACTGTACTCATATATAAAATCTCCTACCGTTCCTGTGAAGGCTATTATAGATTCGGTTTGGCTTATTGTTTCCACGACAATCGGGTCTACATAACCACAACGAACCCGGATTTTAAGCACAATAAGTTCTATAATGTGATAACGAATGATAAAATGTGCGTCTCATGAGACGTAAACGCTGTGATAACCTATATGGTTTCGAAAAACGAATTTAGAAAAAATTATCACAATTTGTAGAGGAGATTTAGCTCCACTTTCACTTTGAGGCACCTTGTTAAGCTCAACTTAGTGTGCAAAATCAATAAAAATCTCTGCCCGTTGTCCATATTTTAGTTCCTTTCCATGTCATAGCTTCTCAATGATCGGTGTTCAGACTATTTTTACCTATACATATGATTATACTAACTTGAAGGTACTTTAGGCCATTCTATCGGACGTTTCTGCTAAGTTCTGAACAACTAAACGTGCAAGAGTTCACACAATTTCGAAAAAAAAAATTTTTTCTAACATTTTGTCTCACTGAAATCTTCTTTGTTCAGTTGGCAGGGATACCCCTTGAAGTATGCCCCTTATTACATCCCCCAGAAGTCAACGACAAGAATACCGTCGCACAAAATTTTGGGAATTGACTGCCAGAAGTCGGACATAAAGTAAGTAGTAAGCATGGCGAGTTCAGTCGGCTAAGCCTTGTATACGAAATGCTATAGATAGTGCATATTTTTGAGATAATGGTCTGAAATTTTGCGGACTTTAATTTTTCGGCAGAAGCTACATATTTGTGGGAAATCTGATATCGAACTAGTAGCGGATTACTTGCCATACAATCTTAAATATCGACCTCAAGCTCCTGTATCAGATTTTTTTATTTGAAAGGATTTCTTCATAATCTTAAGGCGTTACATGGGTTTCCTCGAGCAAAAAACAAATTTTTTCAACATTTTTTTTCATATAAAAAATGAAACATTTTATTAGAATTTTTTGTTGTCACAAAAATACACCATTAAAGAAATTTTGAAAAAAATATATTCAAATCTCGGCCATTGCCACGCCATTTCCGGTGACCCCTCGGAAAAAAGATGCGTCCCGGATAACTCCTTACAGAATAATCTAAACTGAAAAATACCTGTTTTAGTTAAAGTAAAGTAGTAGTTGTAATCGAAAAAATTCTTCGTCCAAGTCTTTAAGAATTGTATCTCAAAGACCTATGTATGTAAAATTTCGTGAAAATCGGTTGAGTAGTTCTCGAAAAATCTTGCTAACCGACTTCAAAAACCAGTTTCGAGAAAAGCACATTTAAAGAGGGCGCACTTAGCATAGCTAGCCTCGAGCGCATAAGTTCTTAAGGCTGTATCTCCAAAACTATTTCTCGGATCAACTGAAAAATAAGGACTCTATTCTAGAGGTGTTGTAAAATTTAATAAAACAAACCAAATTTTTGACACCCCTTAATTTCTTATACAATTTTTGTTCTTTATTTTTTTAGTATTTTTTACATATTATTTGTTTTTCATACATTATTGAAGTATTTTCACACTGTGCCAAGCAAATTTACACTCACACAGAAATTGTCAGCAACTTTTCTAGTGTGTTTATATACACACTCATACTTACATAGCGTGCATTTGACTAACAACAAAAGTCACATCATGTTTCTGCTTGTCCATGTCACTGTGGCACAAACGCACAAACATTCACGCACTCGCGACCACCAGCCCCCACAGCAGGCACTAACAATGCAACCAAAAGAAATCCGCACTTCGCCGCAGCTGCGCACTGCGTCGTACGTTTGCTGAATAACGCAAGCAGTAGTTGCACTGTCTATGGCATTTCGCTCGCACTCAATCATTCATCCAATCGGTATTTATACCGTTGTATGCACACCTGTAATTATGTTTATACGCATGTGGAGCCATAGTCGGCCGGAGGCGAAAACAAGTGATTTCACTCGCACAGCGCGCAACAGCTGACAACACTTGCCGCCACTATAGTTGTCTCGCTCGCACTATATATCTATGGCGTATACATACTATAGAAATATTTTAGATATTTTCGCCGCGCATTCTTCAGCGCATTTTTCCGGCACATTTCTCTAACATTCCACAAATATTTGTAGTAGAAATTTTGTGTGTATAGTAGAATATGCCGTTAGATGAGTTGCGCATATTTGGAGCTAGGTGGCGCACTAAGCCATCATAATAATAAACTGGTTAAGAGAGAGCGAGAGCGCGAGCGTATGAGTGAGTGTGGTAAAGAGTGAAAGAGCGCTGGTGGGTGGTGATGAGTGAGTGGGTGTTTTGCACTCTTCCCATACCCCCCTTTAGGGTTTGTGGCGCATTGAGTAAAATGCGCGCCTTGAGTGAATAAGAGTGAATAACTTTGAGTCCTTAGGTAATAAGTTTCATGCTCAAAAACCAGAAAAATTAATCAGTTCGCCAGGTGAATTTGTTGCCGTCTTTTTGTGCATTTTAACGCTATTAGCTTTTGTCTTGTTGCCACAATTGTTGCCGTTGATCATGTTGCGCTGCGGTGTGCGGTCGTCGGTGGCAATGCTATAAAATGTAATATGTAAGAGTTGTTTATTGTATTTTAGTGTATTGGTATATGTGTGTGTGTGTCAGTGTGTATTACTTGTTAGCTTCATTCAACAGAAGTTTCTGATTAACTGGATCCATTTTATAGCTTGTTTGCAATTGAAAATGATCTTGCTGTCAAGCCGTTGTTATTGTTGTTGTTGCTGTTGATGTTGATGCTTGATTGTTGCTCTTCATGCTGTCATTGTTGATTATTTGTGGCATTAACATTAAAACTGACATAAAACCAGTCTGAGATTTTAGCTTTGAGAAGAGACTGATTTCAAAATTGTTGTTGTTGTTGACAACTATTAATCAAAGTTTAATAACTGCTTTCTTATACTTATGCACATACATATTTATGTCTAATTTTTGCATATTCTCTTATATATGTACATATACTTGTATTACAATGTACAATTTTTACATGCAACATTATGTGGCAAAGTGTCACAGACCTTTGGCATTATTTGTAAATATTTACTTTTAAATTCGTATTGCTAAATATTTGCTTATTAGATGTTTTCTTATTGACGGCTATTCGAAATTCTCTAGGTTTTTGTTAAAATGGCTTAAGTCGACTTTGATTAATTTGGAAATTTTTGGTTATTTTAACTGATTTTTTTCGAGACTCGACGTTGTATTATTTACTATTAGAAGCTTTTTTATTGGTTGCCGTTAGGAATTCTGCAGCTTTTTGTTAAAATGAATTAAGTTGATTTTGATTAATTTGGAAAATTTTAGTTGTTAGAAATTGTTATTGAACTGACTTTTTCGAGACTCGACGTTGTATTTTTCACAATTAGAAGCTTTCTTATTGGTAGTCGTTAGAAATTCTACAGCTTTTTGTTAAAATGGCTTAAGTCAACTTTGATTAATTTAGAAAATTTCAGTCATCTTAACTGACTTTTCGAGACTTGACATTGTATTTTTCGTAAAATATATTATAGAAGCATCTAATTACAATAGAATTCAAAGGATCGATCTGAAATTTTTCTCGCAGTCTTTCTTCCTCTAGTAGCTGCTAATTTGTTGGGATCGGCTTTATAGAACCGCAATAGCATAAAACTGTCATACAAACTGAACGGTAAGAATCAAGGCCTTGCCACATTTTATTATTATTCTCTTTATAAATAATTTTGACGTTGGCGGGAGTCTGGGGCTCAATTCTCTACTGAGGAAAAATATAATTTGTAGATAAAATATTTTCTAATCGCGATCATGACCTCTCCAGTGATAATACAGTATCCTTAAAACGTTTCAAAAATTTATTTTTTTCGACTTAAGTCCTTTTAGCAGTTAACGGGCACCATTCTCATAAAACAGTTCATATATAAAACACACACATCCATACATACATACACACACAAAAACAAATACATACTAACGCCAACACTATTTGTTGTCATTGTTATAACTGTTGTTGTTGTTGTTGCTACTTTCCTGCTGTTAGGTGTTGGCTCATCATTCATTCACCTTCCAACTGTAGGGGCAGCAGCCACCACAGCATCACATTTACCTAAATACACAGTTGCACACACACACACACACATCCATAAAGCAGCACATATTGTTGTCGACTTTATTGTTGTACGTACGTTTATTGTTGTAGTACTCATGCATCAATATCTTTCTGTTTCGGTCGACAAGAGCATTGCTAAGATTTCTTCTTGCACCACACGAGTGTTCATGAGCTTTTGTTGTCATTGTTGTTGCTGCTGCTGTTGCACCTAGCTTGGTAGTTGTAGTTGTTGCTATAGTTCTTGGAAAACAGCGAACATCTGCTGTTTCAGTCGCTGTTGTTGTTATTGTTGTTTGGCCGCCACTCTTGCAGATTTCTAAAGATGTCTTTAAGCGCTCTGTTGTTTTTGTTATTTTCCGGTCTGGCCTTGCATCAAGTGTGACTTCTACTACTTTGTGGCCAAGAGACCCGCTTCAGTTGAACAGCTGCACCCGCTTTTTAACGCTTTTGGCCATTCGTGGCGCAAAGTGGAAGCGTAGAATGTGCTAGGTGTATGTATGTGTGTCCATATGTATGTGCATATGTATGTATGTTTGTTTGTACCTCGCATTCGTACTTTCATGGAATTGTGTTGCCACTTTGGAACGGAGTATAATAAAAAATTTTAGTAGAAAAGGAAGAAATCTTTTCGCTCCCTCTTTCCTTGCTGTGTGTGTCTTGTTGCTTTGGCTTCTATTTCATGACAATCAATGCAAATTGTTATTGTTATTGCTTCTGAATTGTAAAGTTACACAATGTTGTTAATATTTGCTGATATTCCATAAGCTTCGCAATGAGGTGGCTTCATCATTCATTGAAATTGTTGCGTTGTGTTGATTGGCACTTTTCGTGGAGTGTTGGAGACATCTCCATATTTGTTTACTAGTTGCGCCGTTTATTGATAGTTTATGAAGGTAAAAATAAGAAAAAAGAAAAAATTTTAACTTTGGCTTCACCGAAGTTATAACACCCTTCATAGGTGCGATGATCTTTTTTTCAGCATAAAAGCGAATAAAAAGACCTTTGTTTTGATTATTTTGGTGGTAGGATCTGAACAATATGTTCCGACTATGTAGTGCTGCCTTTTTAATAATCGCTGCACTCTGTTGGTCTCACCATTATGTTTGTTCCACTTATTGTTTCATATTGTATTATTAATATTTACCATTCCAAATATAAAACAGTTCCTCCGAAGAATCTTTCATATGACTAGTTAGAGAGTCCCCACTTCATGTAAATTTTTCACCGAATTTGACTATCGAACACTTTAAGATCTCCAGACACTCCTACAAATGAATTAAGTGTTTCTTCCGTCCTAAATTTAATCCATAGTGGTTCCTCTTTCAATCCAAAGATGAATCCCTTCAGTTATTTTTCCTAGAAGTCCTTTCTTAAACAACTAATCAGTTTGTTCAGCCTTGAAATCCAACGCAGAATCACTCTTGCCAACAGATGCTACTTTGGATTGGATTGGGCAAAAAGTAAAGTAAAATCCTTTCCCGACGAATAAGGACCAAAACTTTATAAGTCACTCATCATCATTAACAATGACATCATCTGAGGAGTCGGCCTCAGGAGTGTTCGAGAGAAAAGTTTTGCGGAAGATTTATGGTCCTTTGCGCATTGTCTATACTAGATGTACGGATTTTTCTCTCTATGTACTCTCCGTAGAGAGAGTGCTCCGAGCCCAACAAAACAACCGGGTCGACATGATAGTCTGTTGTGTTGTGTGGTGTGGTGTGGTGTTTTTATAATGTTTTTAAATATCTGTCGAAATTCTATATTTTTCTGTTCAACTAATTTTTGTGTTCGAAAATTAGTTGCCGAGAGATGTACTAAAACCTTAATGTTAATAAAAGTATGTATCTTATTTTACAAGTAATTTCATATTCAGGACAATACATATATCGCTATTACCTATGCAAAAATACCCTCATCTCTTCCAAAATAAAATTCAAAATGTAAATGAATGTACAGCTTTAAGTTTATCAGAACACCGATTAAGTGATCCTCGCATACATTCGGCTACTAATTAATCATCTGTGCCATCGAACTCGATCTTCAATACTTGAATTTTGGCAATCATTAACATTAACGTATTTAATGAAAATTAATGATCGAAATGCCTCACTTTAGAGCTAAACATACATTATTATGTATGTATGTTTAAGTATTGTTGTGTTGCCTGGGTGGTACAGTAGCAAAGTACACTCAAGAGATCTTTGAAAAGTTGGTGACTTCTGAAGGGTGATCCATTTCGAGGTTTCTTATTTTTTTAACAAAAAAACACAGAAACTTCAAATTTAAGGTAGAATGTTTATTATCATTCGATAGAACATTCTTTCAAATGTTGGCCGCGGTTACGTCTAAGTTGGTCCATTCGTTGAGTCCAATTTTTGATGACTCAAGCATTTCGACTGGAAACTGGTAAATTACACTCATGAATGATGCGATGAGTGGGAAGTGACCCGTCTTGTTGAAACTAAATGTCGGCGAGATCACGAGCTTTAATTTCGGTTAAAGAAATATGTACCGATGACCGTTGTTTTTTCTGGATGAAATGGCAACTCTTGAATCTCTTCAAGTTGCTTCTAGTCCCATTGAGACTGAAATGGTGCGCATCCCTGAACAAAATTTGTCTCGAAAACGTCGGACCTTCTTGGAACTTTTAAAGAACCCATATGCTATGATTTTTAGGTTTGATACCAGATGGATGCCAAGAATTGTATGTCCGGTTTATAATGGCCAATGCGACGCTACGGTAGCTGCAAGTCTAAATATACTTTTAATGAGTCCTTAGTTCCAGTCTTATCATATTTTGGCCATATCGGTTTCGCTATCTTGCATTTGGTTATAGATTTCTACCTGTTTTGTGCTACTTGTTCAAATTATGCATTGAGCTCTTTCTTGATCGTTCCAAGAGGGAACAGTATTATCTCTAGATTTGTCTAGAGAGACTTCGGACTTGGAAAAGCCGTCTGTTTATTCCTGATTCTATGACCAGGAAACCAAATTATTGACAAGTGCTGTTGCCTTCTTACATTTGTTGACCATGCTGAAACTAATTTTTGGTGGCATAAAGCTAGCAATGTCACTTGGCTATCAAAGTACATTGTAGCCTTTTGTATTTTCCCGTATTTATTCAATAGAGGCGGAGGTTCAGTTCAGAATTTATTAATTCAACGGATAAGAAAATTTGCCATTTGAGCGCGATGTCAAAATCAAAATATAATCTCACCTAACTTTTTAATTCAGGTTGCTTTGAGACACTATTGATTGTATATCTTGACGGTAAGGGTTAAGGAACTTATTGTACGATATGAACTAAAGCTACTACGTGCTTCCAACGAAGTAAGTTTTTGTGGAACGTTTTCTTACAGAGGTTGTCACCTGAATACTTATCTCTTAAGCTTTGATTTGTTATAAGTGGGCGAAGGAATGACTTTAAATGGTCACAAATCACGGAAAATAGTAAATTAGATTAGGAAAGATATAGGCTATAATTCAGAAACCACTTCGACAACATTTGTAAATATTCGCCGAATCAAATTCGTGAAGATTTTATGAAGGAATGAGTACTTTTTATTGAGTGAGTTGTTGTTTGAGAGTACAAATTTGAGTTGAGTGCTTGATTTATGAGTACAAAATTGTTGCTTAAAAATTACCAACTGTTAACTTTAACGTGAGTTCACTCAATTCTAATGAATAAGTCAAATAATTTCATATTTGAGTAACTATCTCCCAAATAATTTGCTTAAAAAATTCGTGAATTTTGAACTTGCGCATTTTTGTTAACTACTCTTTTACTCAAACTTTTGGAACTCACTCAAGGCACGAGTAAGTCTCTCTCTACTCAATTGTATATGGGATGAAACCACATACACGCACACATAAACACCCTTAAATGTGTACTTAGCAAATGTTGGCGACCGCCATGCTAACATATTATTATAGTGAAATTGACGACGGCACTTCGGTAATTTATGTATGCGCTTTCTTGTTGTATTTGCGTAAAGCGCGCACACACAAGCGATCAAACATGGCAGTCGGCCGAGGATAAGCCAGCGAAAGCAACTGTGTGCGCGCGTTCGGCTGGTTGTGTTTGTATATGCGAGTTAGTTGGCGCACGAGGATATCCGCTCAAAGGACCTTTCAACGCCACGTCTTTATAAAATACGATAGCGTTTATCACCTACTCACAAATCGCCACCCCCGCACAAATCTACGCTCGGGGCCATTTGCTGTTTGCACAGTGTCTGTCCTCTGACCGACGAACGGTGTAACTGCCGTACGTTCGGTCGGCCAGCCGGTCGTTTGTTCGCTTGTGCGCTGCACGTAGCGCGCGCGAAGGAGGCGGGGCGCGCACGTTGGTTCTTTCGCTCGTTCATTTGCTGGCTTCTCTACTTGTGTACTGCATCGTTGTTGTTGCTGTTGTGGCGCTTGCTGTTGCTTTGCCTTTTGGAGCACACGCGCCGCCACTTAGTCTTCGTCCTGCTTGCGTTGGCGCCTCACCACCGCTCGCCGCCCCGCGCCGCCTTCATGGTTCTGCCTCTTAGCACACATTTATATGTGCGAACGTGACACAAACACTAGATTAATTTTTAAATGCTTTTTTATTGGTGTTCTTCGGGGAGAGCTTTGCGTGTCCCCCCTATCCAGCAAGCGCCGGCGTGCAATCGTGCATAAAGTGAGGCGATCCGAGCGGTTTGTACGTACAACCGGAAGGACGTACGCACACCGAGACCGAGACCGAGAGTGTGTTGCCGTTGAGTTATGGCAGGTCCTTTCGTGTAACTGTTGTTGTGGTTGTTATTTCTGGCAATGCGAACGAGTGTTTTGTTGTTGCTGGCGTTTGTTGAGCTCCTAACTTCGATTTCTAGCAAAGTAAGTGCGGAGGAGGCGGACTGCTTAGACAGCCAGCAACATATTGTTGTCAGCGAGCATGAAATCGAGATGTTTTTGGGCAACGCAATCGCTGCCACCCTGCCCCCGGTATCTACTTTCAATTTTCGTTGCTGGTAGCCGTCGTCGTCGTTCATCATTTGCTGCTGTTAATGTGTAATTTCTCGTGCTCGTAGGCGACGGAAGTGCGACGAGTGTGAGTGTAATTTGGAGCGGAAGTGAGAGTGCAAAAACGGTTATAGTGAGTAGTTTATGCGCTGCAGCGAGGTTAGAGACTAGTGAAATGGTAACGGAGTTAGGAGTCACATCGTGGACTATGTAAGTAGTTGAAAACCGTGAGCAACAATTAGAGTGTAGGAGGAGGAAAGGGTACTCGCTGCCGCTTGCTGTGGATTTACGAGTGCGCTTTCAGTCGAGTGAAGAAGCTTGAATCTATTTTGCTATTCGCATTTGCATACATGCCCTGTAGGAAAAACGAAACGATTTGGAATTTTCTTATGGTCTTTTGAGCGATAACGGAAGAAAGAGATAGTAGAGAAGAGAATATTAAAAACAATATTTTAACGGGAACATGGTTCTCATAGAAGGCGCTTTGTTTTACCACACAATATAAAAAAATGCAAAGGATTTTATAGAGATAGATCTACAACCATCTGATCAAATTTGACCCGGATTAGTCAATATAAACCATGAGTCAAAACTGAACCAATAGTATTTGTTACCCTAGATTAGTGCAGCCTTTTGCTAAGTTCGCGAATTTTTTACTCTGGAAAGAAACTGATTAACAGTGGTGATTTCTCGGAATCGCTGTGAATGACTGTATTGCAGAAGCGATTTGAGGGCTCGTCTAGTTATACGTCGCTACGAACTTGGAGAGTTACAAATACTTTTATTTGGTATCATTGAAAAACTTTGTTCCATCTATCTCTGTTAATATTGAAAAAGTTAAAGAAAGATAGCAGAGGATCCCAATGACTCTTATGGATCCACTAAACGGATTTTGGGAATGTTTTGGTTTGACGGGGGTGCATGCTGTACTCATACCTAAAGATTAGAAATTTTTGACATCAAAGTCTACGCTGAATAGATAGTCACAAAATAGACAAAGTAAGTCTGAAGTAGCTCTACCATGGGTCAATCGACAAACATCGCATCATTAAATTAGGCTTATGTGAAACTGCCCCCGGCTAGGAGCTTATTTTAAAGGCCATAAATAAGATTTGTATTAATGGTACTATGTCTGATTAGTCGAATGGATATATCTTCATCTTTTTTATTGGCGTAGACACCGCTTACGCGTTTATAGGCGAGTTTACAACAGCGCGCCAGTCGTTTCTCTTTTCGCAATATTGGCGCCGTTAATACTCGATGTGTAGCCAGGTCCTTCTCCACACCTATTGGTCTTGTAAAGTTCCAAAGAAGGAGTGGAGTCTTCCTATCTGTTTTCCCGGCGGTTGAACTTTGTCAATATCGGCTCGCGGGTATATACAGCCATCGCCCATATCTTTCGCTTTTCCGACTCGTCAGATGTTGTCATCGTCCGTGCCTCTGCCTCACGGATTCTGAGAAATGAGTACTTGCAATCAATTTTTTGCTCTTGACTCAGTCCGAAGTAGTTATAACACCTGTTGGCAAGAGTTATTCTGGGTCGGTTTACGAGACTGACGTTGTTGTAGGTGTTTATTCTGATTTCATGATAGCGCGAAAATTCTATCAAGATTTTAAGTGAGACTGTAAAACAGTGACGTGGCGTTTAGTGGCGAGTGCCGTGACGATCATTTTTTTCAATGACAGAAGATATTTTTCTTTTGTCCGCGTTCACTACCACACTCATTTGCTTCGCTGCTTTAACCAGTATGGATTAAACAGAAGTATCGGCGCGGTTGTTGAGGCCAATGATATCAACATCATCGGTGTACCCCTGCAGCTGAACACTCTTATAGAATATTGTATCTTCTCTATTCAGATCTGCAGCTGGAAATAATTTATTCAGGGTTAGATTGATGAAGTCTCACGATAGAGAGCCGCCTTGTCTGAAACCTTATTTGGCATCGAGCGGCTCGAAACAGGTCTATGTCACGATACTTTTGGTATTGCTCTCACCAACTAACCTGTTTGTATCCAGTTGATATAGTATGAATATCTGCATTAACCACAAAGAATCTTTTCCATGGACTATAAAAAGTTCCCTCATAAAACCATATTTTGAACACATCTCTTTCCCAGCAGGGCATGTCTAATCTGCTGAGCGAGTGACTCCACGAACAGTACTATCACTAGACAAAGCAACAATAGCAATAAAATAAAGTAAGCGCCGCCATTGATACAGATAATCATGGAATCATGGAAAAACTCGAATGGGTAAAAGGGATTTTCTGGTATGTAGCTCGACTTGGCTGCGCTCGAGCTCAATGTGGCAAAAGCGCAGAGTGTGGCAAAGTACCGTTGTGCTGCTAGCTTTATTGACGACGTTTTTTTTGCTTTTGTTGTATTTGTTGTGCACAATATATGCAGTGTAATTGTTTTATTTGCTCTGCGTTGGCCGCTTTTGTTGTTGTTTGAAAGTTTTGCGTTTTTGTTGCAGTGTGTCTGTCCGTGGGTTTGTTGTCGGTATTGTTGTGGTGATGTTTTGCTCGGCTTTGCGTTGTTTTGTCGTAACTTTTCAGTTTTCCGGCGCTTCGTTCACTAAACGTGGGAGTACGAGTATACTTATATCTGTGTGTGTAGTTTTGTGTGTGTATATGTGCTCCATAGGCGGCTTATCCTGCAGTCTGCACATTGTTGGTGTGTACGGTTGTGTATGTTGTGGACTTGGCCGCGGGGTGTTGATACTTTCGGTCATTGGATTAAGTGGTTCGAGCTGTTGCGTCTTTTTTGGCCCAAATTAAATTGAAATTTTCGTTTGATTTCAATGATTTTCTAAATCTAAATGTTCTTTGTGTGTATTGTGTGCTATATTTAGAGTCTTCCGTTGGGCGTTCTTATATTTTATTTGCGTTACCGATAGATTTGTAGTACTATATATAGGGTGTTCAACTTGAATCAAGGTTGTTCTGAAAAAGGTTTGTGGTTTCTTCGAGTTTTACTCAAGTACTCACAAAATCCCTACTCAAGCTTCTAGAGAATCTTTCAACTAAAATATGTTTCCAAAATTCTAACCTCTTTAAGTTCACGGCGAAATCAAATATTGTTATAGAAGAAAACTGACAATGGAGCTGAAGGATAAGTTAGTGTCAACTGTGATCTCAGTTGTAATACCAAAGTACAACGTATTGATCATAAAGACCCTCATGAACCGGCTAAGTGCTTTGAGTGTATTAAAAATTCTTCTTTAGTATAAACAGTGTAATGTTTCCACTTTAATCTTGTAAAAGCAGGATAATGGGGGAGGAAGTTGTTGGATGTTTTTGCCTTCCTTCATACAACTGTGACAATTTGCGTCCGATAGAGTTCTTAGCTTTACCACATAAGTGTCTATTGGACAATGTCCACTAAAAACTCCAACGTTTGCGAAAAAGTGAACTTTATTAAGAACAAGTATTTCATTAAGTCTTCTGCGTTCTTCGCTAAATCAGAAGGATTATATCAGTCAAACAAGAGCTGGTCATCGACCTTCAACCAAGCTCACGCGTGGTCTATACGTTCAATGTTACGAAGCAAAAAGAAAACGGAGCCTTCAAATCGTTGAAGCATTGGAAGAGAATTTCTATCGTGTCAGGAATAGACTCCGAAGTTCGATTTTTACAGTTACGTAATATCGTTTCTGCAATAATTTAAGAGCCGCCGTAGGAATTCGAGATCCTAAGGTTATAATTTCCGACTCCACAAAATAGCTTGTGAAAGGCGACGAACATAATTCTTGACGATCATCTACAATCCAATAGGCGATAGTTTCTTTTGCTCTAACTCATATTGTTATTGTTTTTCTTCTAACGTCTACCTAAACTCTAATAAGAAGAAAAGACGACTAATAGTCATTTTCAGACCAATAGCGAACTCTATAGAACGGGTCAATAAAATGGGTAAAAAGAGGCACCGATATCTTTTCTTCTTCTTTTGATACTACAAACGTAGAGCGGTCTGGGCCGAGAATGCTTTGCGAGGTGACTTAATGTGTACATCCCAAGTGCAGATAGGATCCTTTGTACTCGGTCTTTCCAATAGATGCCTGGGTGCCATTTTCTGCGTTGTATACCTTTGGGTCGATCTATCCTTTACGAGGTGACTTCAGTTGTACATCCCAAATGCTAACTGGTTCCTATGCACTTGGTCCTTTCACTAGATGCATGGGCGCTTTTGCTTCCATTGCGACATCTTCTAATCAGCGCAATCGTTGGATTTTTATGAGCTTGGTTATATACATGTCGCCATACAGTTTGTGATTCCATCTCTTCCAATACTACATGCTCATGCGTATAGCTCCAAAGACCTTGCAGAGAACAGTTCTCTCGGATGCACCAAGAGTTTTCTCATCTCGGTTCGTCATTTCCAATGTTTCTGCGCCGTATAATAGGACGGAAATGATTAGAGTTTTATAGACTGTATTTTTTGTTCATCGTAAGAGGAATCTGGTTGCCAATTGCCTACCGATCCTAAACTAGTAACTATTGGAAAGAGTTGTTTTGCACTAGATCTTCAGGCTTAGCTTGTTGGTGGTATTTACGATGGTTCCAGATAGGAAATGTTTTCCACTTTTACAAATGTATATCTTCCAACACTGCAGTAGTTCCAAAAACGCTGGGAATCCTTTTGTATGGCCTCCAAGTACTTTGCTTTGCCATCTTTATATTGAAGAAGGCGTACGAGAGCGAATCTTCATCCTTTTCGCTGTTTGGCGCTAATTGGAAATTCCAAGTATAGCCAGGTCCTTCTTCACCTGGTATTTCCAGCGGAGGGGAGGTCTTCGTCTTCCTCTGCTTCCCCCAGCGGCCACTGTGTCGAATACTCTCAGAGCTGGAGTGTTTTCATCCATTTGGACGACATGACCTAGCTAGCTTAGCTGCTGTCTCTTAATGTTGCTGAAATATGTAAATTTCGACGTATATCTCGTACATCTTATAATTTTATCCACTGCGGTATTCGCCGTTGCCAATGTGCTAGGAACAATAAATCTTTCGCGGAACCTTTCTCTCAAAAACTCGTAACGCCGACTCATTAGATGTTACCATCGTCCATGCCTCTGTACCACAAAGCAGGGCAGGGATAATGAGTTACTTGTAGAATTTGGCCGTTGTTAGTCGAGAGCGGACTTTACTTCTCAATTGCCCACTCAGTCCGAAGTAGCACCAGTTGGCAAGAAGTATTCTGCGTTGGATTTCGAGATTGACGTTGTTGTTGGTGTTAATGCTGGTTCCAAGATAGCCGAAATTATCTACGACTTCGAAGTTATGACTGTCAACAGTGACGTGGGAGCCAAGTCGCGAGTTCGACGACTGTTTGTTTGATGACAGGAGATATTTCGTATTGCCGACGAGAGGGATTCATCATCGCCTAGAACCTCATCTGGTATCGAACGTGTTAATTTAAATATGTAATTTCCTTTCGCAACACCCTGTATGTCATAAACATTCATCTGATATTTGGCACATATCCAAAAGGGAAAACGGTGACTTCAAAAAACTTCAAAAGGTCATGTCGTCATGATTTCCAGCGATAATTCTCAGCGTCATTGTTTAACTTAAATATGCGAAGGAGACTTGGCAAGGCATTGTGTGTTACGATCTACAACATCGAGTGATAGGCAGAAATTGCTTGCTGAGGATATACTACAACAACATGAGAAAAACCGGAAGCTTAACGATTATAGCAGCCGTCTTAAAACAACAACAAAAACTACAATTATAAGAGTGTAAAAGATTAAGAAAGTCACACCAGGCGTTCGGACATATATTGTTATGCATACATACATATATGCAGATAAGTGTGTATGTATATTTACATAGTAGCTGTATGTAATGTGCGCTTTTCGCCGCTGCCATTGCCACTGCGGAAAACGACCGATAGCGCATTAACTTATGCTCTTGGGGAATAGAATAGCAAAGTTAGGTGCTGCAAGAAGATTAGTGCCGGCAAAAGACGAAGGTGTAGAAGAAGAAGATAGTCATTGGCAAGTTGGCTGGTATGTGATTGTGTGTCTGCGTTGTATATATGGGGCAAGTGTGGAGCTATGACAGCAGTAGAGAAGAGCCCCACGAGCGGCGAATAGACGCGGAGTAATGACAACCGCGATGTTGCAAGGCGCTGCAGAGGACGGAAGCGACGGGCTTTTGGCAGGAGTGAGATATATGTATATGGGTTTGTTTTGTGCCCAAACAACGCGCCAGCTATTAAAAAGACCTCGAGCAAATGGGTCGGGCGTACAAACGGCCGAACGAACGACTGGTGCTGGGACGTGAGGCGCGCTGCAACTCGCAAGGGTAAAGTTATGCTGTGCGCTATGCAAGTTGGCGCACAAATAAAACGAATTAAAAGCAAGCAGAAGAAGAGCGAAAAAAAGAAATGGTGCTGCAGATTTTAATAAACGCCGCCGCCGTCGTCACCGTCGCCACTGTCAGCAGTCAACTAAATGAAAAAGTAGCGGGAAATAAAATAAAATAAGTATGATATGCTTAAAGACGGGAGATGAGCATTTAAGTTGACAACACCGGCAGGCGGCTTGGGATGAAAGGCGCACAGTGGAAAAGCTGTTCGGGCGCGAGACGAATGGGTAATGCTCTTGCCGGCTGAAATGAAACTTTGGCTGTGCTGGCGCTCCGGTCGCGGCAGTGTAAGGTGTTACTCGCTTCCCGGGCTTTATTGGTTTTACGCGACAATAAAATAAAAACACGGTATATCACATGGTAATGGCACATAGAGCGGAACGTTTGGGGAGGGAGAGCAAAGTGTCAAGTAAAAAAGAATTAAGCTGGAAAACATATATAAAAGTTTTGACTCAATATCAGGCGTTATGCTATGGGTATTTAGACTACAAGCAGTGGTGTAGTGTAACTGAAAATAAAAGTTAAGAAAAATAATAATTAAAAATATTTTTTTGAAATTTGTATTTTAAAAATATTAGAAATTGGCAGTGTCAAATGTACAGTGGATTACATGTCAATCTTTTCAAAAACGTTTTTGAGGGAACGCAAGGTTTTGCAAGGTCTTTAGAGCTATCCGCGTGAGCTTGAAGTATCGGTAAAGATGGAATTACGAACTTTATGGCGAAATTTACGAGGTTTGACAATTAAGTAATGAGACTGATTTCATTGCCGCGCTTGTGGTAAACTTGTGACCTTGAAATTCTCTTTCTCTTTTTCCGGCATCCCTCCCCTCTCCATTGATATATGTACCATCGCTCTAGCTTGTTTAGTTCGCCTGCTGCGCCAAGTTGAGTAGACGTGTGTTTGTAGTGCTCGTCACGAAAATGGAAAAACGAAATCAAGAGCAACGCGTCGCGATAAAATTTTGCGCCAGATTGGGCGAAACAGCTTCGGAAACGTACGCTAAAATTGTAAGAGTGTATGGTCATAAGGCTCTTAGCCCGCAAACCAAACGCCAAAGCTCACAATGGTTGTCTCCGCGCGCCCCCCGCCCGAAAAAAGCTCGCATGAGCAAGTCGAAGGTGAAAACGATGATTATTGCCTTTTTTTGATAGCCGTGGAATCGTCCACAAAGAATTCGTTCCACCGGGGAAAACTGTGAATCAAGTCTACTATTGCCAAGTACTCGAAAGATTGCGAAAACGAGTCAACAGGGTGCGCCCAGACATCGCTCGTAACTGGATCCTTCATCACGACAACGCGCCGTGCCACACCGCCCTCAGCGTGTCCCAGTATTTGGCCTCTAAAGGGATGGCCGTGTTGCAACAGCCGCCTTATTCGCCCGACATGTCACCCTGTGACTTTTTTTGTTTCCTAAAACAAAATCGGTGGTCAAAGGAACCCATTTTGAGTCGATTACGGACATCCAGGCGGCCGTGACGAGGGTACTCGCGGACATCCCAGTCGAAGCGTTCCAGAAATGTTACGAAGCATGGAAAACGCGCTGGAATCGCTGTATAGCTGCCCAAGGGGACTACTTTGAAGGGGATGGTAGAGTTGTAGAATAATTTTCAAATATACGGTTTTTATGGAATCAGTCTCATTACTTAATTGTCATACCTCGTATTATATATCGCTAAGCTCATTGATGTCCAACGATTACGCTGATTAGGAGACGTCGTGCACATGGAAGAGGACGAGAAAAGCTCCTTCGTTTCAAGATCCACGGGTGCGCAAAGAAAGCAAGAGCGCCCATACACTCAGTAAAATGACCAAGTGCATTGGGAGCTGTACCTGATTGTACTTGGGATGTACAAATGAAGTCATCTCGTACTGGATAGATCGACTTAAGGTACACAACAGAGGAAATGGTGCCCACCCATTTATTGGAAAGATCAAGTACAAAGGGTCCTGTCGACAGTTGGGATGTACAACTAGACCTACGGTTGTAGTGACGAAAGAAGAAGAAAAGATCTAGGGACCACTTTTAACCCACTTTACTGAAACTTTGAATAGGGCTCGTTAGCGGCCTGAGGCAAACAGGTAGTTAGCCGAGGCTTATAAAAACTTTATGGGAAGTTGGATTAAGCGTTATCATGCCTGTATTGGTACAGGAACCTATTTTGGATGATATCCGTGAAAATGTTATGTAGGTTTTTTTCAGTCCGGGTCAAATTTGATTGGACGTTTAAATTCGTTTATCTCTACTCTAAATGCTGCTGCTCGAACATACATATAGTATCGTCCAATATCCGGCAAAAAAGCTCTTATAGTATTTTTACTCGGGTTATAAATGTCTTTTAACGTTACTAAATTGTCCCACTGTGCGTAGCATGAAACTTTTCTTCGAGCAACAGTCATAAGTGTTAGTAGGATTTCGACCCAGCAAGAGTGCGATTCGGTGTTGTTGCTAGTACAACCCGCGGCGGAAGCGCTGATAGCGTTATTTACACGACCACACTGTGCTGCTGCTGTTGTTTGTGTTTGCTTTTTTGTTGGCTTTGTCTTACAAATTATCTTTTTTGTTGTGGATATTAAGTTAATGGGTCGCATTTAGCGCCAGTTTCATGGCCGCATTGCTTACGGCTATGATGATATAATGCGAGGAGGACACTATGCAAAAGTTATTATGACGTAAGTTTGGGACTCTTTATTATTATGAAATTTTTTGTCAAAAAAAAACTTTTTTTTTCAAAAGTTTTTATTTTTTCAAAACAATGTACATAAAATGTATTTTTTTCAAAAGTTTTTATTTTTTTTCAAAAAAATATATTTTTTTTTTCAAAAAATATTTAATTTATTGTAAACTTTTTTCAGTAAAATATTTTTTTTTTTGTTTTTAGATATTTAATATTTTTTTATTTCCATTTTTCATATGAAAAATTTCATTATATGAAAACCAAAATTTTTAGCAATTTTCTCATTTTTCTAATTATATAAAACTTTTTTCTTTCAAAAAGTTTTCACATTCAAAAAAACTCAGCAACTGTCTTCAATCTCAAAAATTACTGCTGCCATTTTATATCCGTCATAAGAAATTGCATAGTCTACACCCACCCTAAGCCACTACACCACACAGCGCGTTATTAGCGGTTAGCATTACAAGTCACGCTCAGAGTTGTGAGTAGCGGACTAAAAGCTAAAGAGATAATATGTAAACACACACACATGATCACAAATACATTAAAGGATGTTGGCATTAATATAAAGGGTTTCATCATTTCACGCTCGCTACCACTATTTTATGATTCGAGTGGTTGTTATCGCTTTCGTTGAACTGTCTCGTAATTAAGGGCGTAATGAGCGCGGTAAGCACTCAAAGGATAAGCAAAAGCATATAAAAAGCAAGTCAACGTGCCGCAATGTGTGTGTGTGTGTGTGAGTTGGTGGTCCTCACCTTGTCGTCTTTACACATATTTTTGCGCATTTGTGTATGTGTGTGCCTTTCTGTGTGTACGAGACGAGCATGTGTGCGTATGACATGCTGACTTTTAAGCTGAAATTCTTTTCAATGTCAAATCGAAAATTGAAGCGTTGTACTTTCTTCAGAATTCCAACTGAGCGTCTTACTTTGTATGCTTGTGTGTGTAGTGTTTTTTTGTGCTTTTGCTGCTCGCTTATTTCATACGTTTTATTTTAGCTGACTTTGTATGAGTTCATGTCCTGCGCTGGCTTTTATTATTATTTTCATTATTTTTAGTTAGTGAAAATTCCAAGCTGTCTGTGGTATGTGACATAGATAAGTGAAAATCCAAATCACACATACAGACAAATGCTTCTTTCTCCAAAATAGAGTGGTTTGAAATTGAATTGTATACTCGTTGGTGAAATTAGAATATAAAATATATTGGTTTGGCGGATTCTGATTTTGATGAGGAAAAAGTAGAATAAATCTTTAAAATTTAAATGATTTTTTTTTTAAATTTTTTTCTTTATTTAATTGCAGTATATATGTATTCCCAAAAAATATTAAATATATTCTATAAAATAAGGGTAATGTGATTTAAAAGAGACCAACAAATTAAGAATAATAATTTATTTTCGTATACACTAACCAATATAACCGATACTAAACAGATTCCATATTCGGTTGAAGTGTGTTTGACAAAAAAAAAAAATTGTTTATTTTCTTTTTGACATTTCGTATACACATGGAGGACATTAGTTCACAATTTTGTTAATCAAACTTCACAAAAAATTCTATTTTTATGACAAAGGAGCATAAACCGTAGTCATTAATATCAAAACAAAGCTTATATGAAGAACTCTGCAAACTGCAGCGACTAATGCTTAATTGAAATCTGTCTCCTTCAGCTCTCAATATGCGCCAATTTATTTAATTCACGCGCAATTTCCTTCCACAGTTATAAAAATGTATTAAAATTTATTATATTAAAACTTTATGTGAATACATATGCACATGTATGTATGAAACGTCCTTACATATTACATGCCCCACACTCTTTTAGATTTCCCCTCAAGCATTTGGTATTTAATTTTTCGTGTTTGTCCTGCTAAAGCAGCAGCAATGACTTCTTAAGTGATTTTGCATTATTTCAATGCAACATTTACACTCAAACATATGCATAGTTGTATGTGTGTTCTCTTTGTCTTCGCATAGCATCTTTATAATCGATGATTATTGTTTGTTTGCTTGCCTGCGCGATAATTTATTGTGTGTGCTTGGCTTATTGGGTGGCATTTGTCAATGTTGCGTATACGCCATCGCCGCCGATTTGTACGGCAAAATGCCTCTTAGCATATGCGCAAAGATACATACATACAATATATATTTTATTGCCGTTGTGCGTGTTATCAATTCGTTTTTACGCTTGTCATTGCGCGTTAATAGAGAATTAATTGATTCCGTTAGTTCGCGTGCGGCAAGCAGTTAAGCGTCTTATGTTCAGTGGCGATAAATGTGTATGTGTGTCTATACATGTGTGCGCTAAGCTAACATGTGATTGTGGGTGTGTTGCAACATTTCAATAATGCATTAAATGACCTCTGAGTGTCGTAATAAATTTCATTAAATTATTCCTTTTCGGATTGGGTATCCTGCTCATGTCCTCTTAGTGGAAAATATAATTGGGGAGGTGGGATGAAGACTTGAAATATGTTATACTCGCATGTGGGGCGTTTGGGAAATGAAAATACTAATAATTGTGTAAAAACCTCTTGTATTGCTTTTTAAACTCCTGTGCCTAAGAAACTAGGCAGTATGATAGTTCACTTTGAGAGGTTCAAATCAAAGATTTTAGATTCAAAGATTTTTTTTCGAATCACTAGGATGAGCTGGTCAAAGATCGCACTGTAACCTTACATGATTTCATCTGCAATATTCGATTTAATATAATATTAGGCTCCAAATCCGTCCAAATGGAGGCGTAGCGTAACGCTGTTGGAGAGCCTTTATGGAGTAAAAAAAAAGGAAGTATGACTGTAGTTTGATACCATAGCAACGATCTAACAGCTTTATAAGTGGAATTGAGAAACTGCTCAAAACAATGATTCTTAGTCACTCAATACTCGAAGTAAATGTTACATCTGTGAATAATAATATATACCGTCTGATCAAAATTGACCCGGACTGGCAAAAAAAATCAACATTTTCAGTAATCTAATGCAAATCTTTTTTTTCGCCTTCAAACTAACAAGCATGAAAACGGTTAATCCAATTTCCCATTCACTTCTTATACGAGGTTTGACAATTAAGTAATGAGACTGATTTTATTGCCGCGCTTGTGGTAAACCTGTGACCTTGAAATTTTTCCGGCATCCCTCCTCCTCTACATTGACTGCTGAGTCAAGTGCAAGTAGTCGTGTGTTTGTAAGGCTCGTCACTAAAATGGAAAAACGAAATCAAGAGCAACGCGTCGCGATAAAATTTTGCGCCAGATTGGGCGAAACAGCTTCGGAAACGTACGCTAAAATTGTAAAAGTGTATGAGGATAGTGCTCTTAGTCGGGACCAGGCTCACAATGGTTGTCTCCGCGCGCCCCCGCCCGAAAAAAGCTCGCATGAGCAAGTCGAAGGTGAAAACGATGATTATTGCCTTTTTTGATAGCCGTGGAATCGTCCACAAAGAATTCGTTCCACCGGGGAAAACGAGTCAACAAGGTGCTCCCAGACATCGCTCGTAACTGGATCCTTCATCACGACAACGCGCCGTGCCACACCGCCCTCAGCGTGTCCCAGTATTTGGCCTCTAAAGGGATCGCCGTGTTGCAACAGCCGCCTTATTCGCCCGACATGTCACTCTGTGACTTTTTTTGTTTCCTAAAACAAAATCGGTGGTCAAAGGAACCCATTTTGAGTCGATTACGGACATCCAGGCGGCCGTGACGAGGGTACTCGCGGACATCCCAGTCGAAGCGTTCCAGAAATGGTCTATTTTGAAGGGGATGACAGAGTTGTAGAATAATTTTCAAATATACAGTTTTTATGGAATCAGTCTCATTACTTAATTGTCATACCTCGTAAGCCTTGGTTATGCTAGTCCCTCAGCGACTTCAGCGAACTTGTTTTTTTCGGTTTCTGCTCATTATTAGCTTGTTGGAGAGTTTAGACGTAATATTCATAAACCCACGGTTGCCCGACGCCGTTATTGCAAAAGTTTCAAGTCTTTTAGTAAAAGTCTCTTCTATGACACGCTGAATACCCAAAACAATAACTAAAATATGTTTAGTCGATCCAAAAGACGCGTTGAGATCCGCTGCTACCTCTCAGATGCCAACTCGACGATTTACAAGCATTTTCTGCAATCTTTTCGATCTTATTGTCATTAGCGTATTCCAACTCACACAAGGCAAATTTTTGATGACTTCACGGCCTTCACCAAATACTTTGTGTCACTAAAATACTTATGTCTGTGACCAAATGGACAATCGAAGTACTTCTTCAAAACTTTCAATAATTCCGTGGTTATGAATGTCGATTCGGTTTGTACGCTTTTTATTTTTTAAACAAGCCAATCAGCGTTAAATTTTATCAGAAAATACATACGAGTACATACAATGTGTATAATTATTTTACGTAAGAGCAAAGAGGACCTATCACAACAATAGCGAGCTTAAGCCTTGCACTATTGAGTAACCGATCAACAACGATAGTGACTAATAGTAAGTACATATGTATTGTATATGTAAAGTTTGTGAATTTAATTGAGCTCAAGTGTAAAGAAAAGCATGAGAATTCTTATATATATATTTATGCTTATGTAAAGATATATGTACATAAAAATATATATATGTATGTGTCGATTAATTCAAAATGTTATGATTCTCTCCGCTCTATTTGTTGTTGTTCATTAACCTATAAAACAATAGTTTTAATTCTTTGGCTTTGGAACGAATTGCTGGGAAATCCCTTACTTCGTATGGCAAGTGGGAAAATCTAGTATTGAGAATACAAAACCGGAAATTCTTGAAGTTTATTAAAATATGTTTACTTGCACATATATATTTTATATACAATATATACTTGCACATACATATATTTAAGATTAAGATGACGAGCCGAGTTGAAATCTGGGTCCGTCCGTTCGTCTGTGTAGCTTGTTTAACTTCAGTAAATCTTAAGATATCTTTATGAAACCTGGTTACACATGTTCATTAGCACCATAATTCGGTGAAGCGAATCGAATTATGAGATGCTCTTCTGGGTTGACTAAATCTAAACAAATGACCGTTTGTAACCATTTCAAAATGTAAGAAAAGTTCAATCCCCCATTAAATGTAATTAAATGAGTCATTGACTCTAAATGTAAACAAAGGTTGTTGACTTGGCTAAATGTGAACAAGGGTTGAGGTGTTGGCTAAATTAAACAAGAGGTAATGTCATAAAATATAAACAAAGGGGACCTGGGCAAAATGTAAAAAGAGGTCATTGACCACATAATGTAAATAAAAGGTCAATGCTCCATAAAATGTTAACAAAAGGGTCATAGACCCTAAATGTAAATAAAGATTGATGACTTGGCTAAATGTGAATAAAAGTTGATGTCTTGGATAAATGTAAACCAAGGGTTAATGACCGAATAAAATGTAAACAAAGAGGTCATTGAAAAATATATGTAAACAAAAGAGACATTGACAAGTATATGTAAATGAAAACACAGGTTGATGAATTGGCTAAATGTGAATAAAGGTTGTGGTCTTAGCTAAAAGTAAATACAATTATAATAAACCTTATAAAAAGTAAACATATGAGTTGTTAGAGTAAATAAAAATGTCATTGATCTCAAAAAGTAAGCAAAGGGGTCATGAAAAACTTTTATTGGAAAAAATATTTCCACGAAACTTGGTATGGAATATTATCCAAGGCAACGGTACAATCTTCGAAATTTTCCAGATCGGATCCATGTGGTGTATAGCTACCATACAAACTAACACCTTAAATATTTCACAGCGCAACGATTTTAAAAAACTCTTAACTTTTTTCCATAGGACTTGTAGTTTTACCGGTAAACCATCTTAACACTTGCTTTACCTTTAAGTTTTTTTATATTTTCTTCCTTTGCCAATGAGCTTCATTCTATTATGTTTTCTTGGTTTCAAAAATTATAGACCCTGAATTTTTTCGAGTTTGCTATGTTACTACTTTTACTATATTAGTGTATTATATATTTCTTTAAAATCAGATCAAAGTGGGATAAAATATAATTGAAAAATAAATCTAGATTTTTAATCGAAATCTCAAAAATACCTAAGTCAAAATCGACTTAAATCATTTAAAGCTATACACTTTTAACTGCTTTGAAATGATTTAACAAAGACTGACACATCTGTGGGCATGGCATATAGACCTGAGTAACCATCCAATTCTTTTAAAGCTTTTTCTCTGTAAGCTCTAAGGAATAAACCACATTTGGTTCGAACTTTCATCCATTGAACTGTCCAGCTGCACAAGTCAACTTCGCACCAATTCTCTTCCGGTTATTTCAATATGTATATGCAGTTACTGTTTTTTTTTGCTCCCATAGCTGCTTCTACCCGCCCAGAACTGCCATTTAAAATGCTTTCTTTCCATAATCACAAATTTTACTACTTCGGTAGTTTCAACTGAACTTTACGCTCTCGTTAAAATTTATGCATTTCCAAAGTTCATTGGTTTTTTGTGACCAAAACTGGTGAACCGTCATTCAATGAATTGGCCAAAGTTGCCACTGAGTGACAGCAGTAAATATTACCTTCACCTTTTCGGTTGCTTGGCTAATTACTTATGTTTGCAAACCCGTGTTTGTGTGTGTGTAGTTGCGATTATAGCTGAAGCCCTAAATTATTTGCAAATGGAGAATGTCAACTTCGTAAAGATTTTAAGTATTTCGGCGACAGCCTATGTGCAGTGGGATGGAAAGATGATATATTAAATAAACTATGTATTAATTGTGTGTTATATAGAGGCTAGGATCGAACAGAAAAACATAGAAAACATAATAAAAGTAGCTTTATAGCCTATTTTTTGGTAAAGAGGCTTTTTACTTCTAGTCTAAGCTCTAAAATATTCCTTATAAGGGATTACATTAGATTCAGTTCCAAGATAAATGTGATAATATCTCAGAGCTGAAGTGTTTTCATCCATTCGGACGACATGATCTTTACTGTATAAGAGAATATAAACAATTTTCGATATATGATACAGATTCGGATGATATCAGGTGTACAAAATGACATAACATCTCACTTTGCCAGTTCTTACGTCTTCTCTCTCACTTCACTGAGTAAGCTGTTCTGAGTGTGAGAGATCTTACATTTTCTCTTTCACATCACTGAGTATACAGTCTTACGTCTCAGCTACCAAATCAGTTGTCTTTGAAACAGTATCACTTTTATTTAAGTTCTGTCCCACCGTGCGTCGAGTATATATTTGCTGCGCTACTAAACTAAATTTGACTGCCAAGCAAAGTCTTAAAATTGTTTAATTTTTAGTTATTTTTATCGTTGAGTTGGCTTTGACTATTGTGTGTCGTTGCCACCAACTGGAAGAGTGTCAATTTGCGCGGTGACTTCCGGCTTAGTTTCTTGTTTTCCAACTCTTTCAAAAGCTTGTAAGAACTTTATATTTCCAAACTTTTTCTTTTCATATTTGGGGAAGTAAAATGAATTCGAGTAGAGGTCGTAAAAGAGATGCTTGAGAACGTATCTGAAGACTCTAAATTCATCAAACGCATCTTTGTTGGCTCGTCCAGTCATGTTGTCATAAATATTTTGTCCGCATCAAATTTGATCGGATGGTGCAAGAAGTATTGTACACTTTTTCCGAATAAATGTGTCAATTGGCCCCATATACCGGCCAAATGATTTTGTTTCCAGGTGTATCTTTAAGAAATTTAATCGTTCTAAAATGCTTCCAAAACAAAAATAGAAGAACTCATTTTTCTTCTTTACTGGCGGTGTTTAACGCATACGCGGTTATAGCCGAGACTACAGCATCCATTCTTCCTTTTCGCTGTTTGGTGCCAATTAGAGATTCTAAATGTATCGAGATCCTTCTCTACCTAGTCTTTCCAATTTAGTGGAGATATTCCTCTTCCTATACTTCCCAATTGGAGTTTCCAAATGTAGAAAGATCTTTATTCCCCTGGTCTTTCCAATTAAGTGGAGATATTCGTCTTCCTCTACTTCCTCCGGCGGGTACTGCGTCGAATACTTTCAGAGCTGGAGTGTTTTCATCCATTCGGACGACATCACTTAGCCAGTGTAGCCGCGGTCTCTTAATTCGCTGAACTAAGTCGTCGTATATCTCGTACAGCTCACCGTTCCGCCGACTTCGGTGTTCGCCGTTACCAATACGCGAAGGTACATAAATCCTTCGCAGAACCTTTCTCTCATCGTCAATGTCTCTGCACCATATAGCAGCGCGGAGATGATGTGTGACCTGTAGAATTTGGTCTTTGTTCTTCAAGAGAGGTCTTTACTACTCAATTGGTTACTCATTCAGAAGTAACACATGTTGACAAGAGCTATTCTGTGCTGGATTTCCAGGCTGACGTTGTCGGTATTAATGCTGGTTCCAAGATAGACGAAATTATGTACGACTTCGAAGTTATGACTGTCAACAGTGACGTGGGAGTGACATGAGGTATTTCGTCTTGTCCTCGTTCACCACCAGACCCATTTGTTTTGCTTCCTTATTCAGTCTAGAGAAAACAGAACAAACGGCGCGGTTGCTGAGGTCAATAACTCTCTTATAAAAGTTTGTGTCCTCTCGATTCGATTCTCGAGTTTCTTTGTCTAAAACCTCGTTGGTATCGAACAGCTCGGAGAGGTTTTTATTAGTATTGCGGTGATACAAATTCAGACATAGCGACAAGAGGCAGCTCCTTTCGCTGTCAAAAGTAGCTTTGAAATCGACGAATGGGCGGTATGTGCTGATCCGCTGTTCACGGATCTTTTCCAGGATTTGGCTCAATCAGTTTGTTGATGTTGAGCTTTAATCTTTCACACACCACTCTCGATAAAAACTTATATGGGATGTTGAGGAGGTTTATCCCACCGAAGTAGGCGTGGCTTGTGATGTCTCCGTTTTTATGGTTTGGGCCGAGTATACTTTCGTCCAACTATGTACTAAAAAGAAGCTAATGCAAGCTCCTTATCAGTATTTCGCCGCCGCATTTGGATAGCATCGGCCCACGCCGCTTTATTGTTCTCCAGATTAGTAATTGCTATTCGAATAATGAAACTAGAAAACCTTATTATCTCGTCAATCTTTTTTGTAAATCTAAGTATCTTTGCCTTTGTCCAATTTTGCTCAAACTTAGCATTTCTTACGTATTTATTTTATTTACTTACTTTAATTAATTTACATAGGTGTTTCTGCTCATGCAACTTAGGTGGATCCCCGTAGCTACAAGCGGCCAATTGACTCAATTTGCTAACTCATTTAAGCATATGTTGTTCGGTTTGTTATTCCGCCTTTCTTTTAAGTCTTCTATACCAGTTATTTACCATTTAGACAGCATGAATATATTTACTTTTGCTATAGCTTGCAGCTTCGTGGTTTCCGACTCTTTTAAAGTTTAGCTTCGGCTTACCATTAACAGCTTGTAAATGTGGGCCTTGAGCACAGTTGACATTCGCCAGAATATGCTATGAAATTCACCTTTGTGTTGTCTTTACCTATAGCTTAGAGGATCCATGAGGTACAAATTCATTAGTTACTATGTCCTCTATTTGAATTTTATTTGTTAAGCTAATCAAGTCGCGTTAATTTCTTATATAATTAATTGTATACAGTTGTCTGTAGGTATGTATGTATTTACCTATATGAGAAATATAGGGTGCGTTGTTTTTTATATCGGTGTGTGTACATTGAATAATTTTGATGAAAAGAACCTTGGTATGCCCTCTTTAGAGCCTCTCGACAAAAAGATGATATAGCTCTATTTTTGGTGCTCATGTTTCCCTTAAGATAGGCAATGATTATAGGATGTTTCCATTAAGATAACTAATTATTCTAGAATTGCCTGCTCATACCTTATTTCTGAAAATCTCTCGACGACAAAAGGTCAGGGAGAGTCAAATTAGCTGATTTGTGTGGTCAGAAAATGTTGCTTATGTGTGTCATCGGGCATTAAGAGAATTTTTGTTACAGAAAAGGTGCGCAGTTTGTCATTTCCTGTCGTCTTCATAAAGCCAGTAATGGTCCAGACCTTTCTCACGCATTTCTGGGTGGACATAAGGACTCCCATTAAGTTCGACTTTCATCGACTGTTTCGTTTCACTGGAAAAAATATAATATGATCCAAAAAAGGTTTTTGGCGCAAACCTCGATCCAAATAGTCATATAGGGCTGTTTCATGAATATCGAATGAAACTTCTGCTGCCCGCCAGAATATATATCACACCCTGTATCTCATTAATATCAGTGATATCGCTTATTTTTTAGCATTTTATTCACCTACAAGCCCGTATCATTTGGCAGACTTCATGTCGGCGCTGCCGTCTCTAGTCATTGTTTATGTTTGTGACGTTGTCAGCCGGCGACATAATTGAAATTCTAGCTTCGGCGTCCTGCATACTGAACACTAGCCGGTACTTAAGTACAGTATTTAGCAGACGAATGCATATAGTATAAATATCAGCAAATCTTTACATCTGCATATTAAAGAACATCCACACATACTAGATTTACATATGTACCTGTCATTTAAAACATATGTACAAGTATGTATATCCAACAGTTAGTTAGCATTTCTCAATCCAGTGTCAATAGTACATTTTAATTTGTTATTCCTAACATCGGCGTTGGCTATAAATAATTCAAGCGTTGCCTTGTAAATTGATCATTAACAAGTTACTTTGGTATTTTTTGTTTGAGGCGCTGCCTTAAAATGCGTCCAGCCGGTTGGGTATGTTCGACGCGTCCTCAGATCTGTGGCGAATACCTGCACATACACGAAGCTGTACATTGGCGTACTCACGTGTGTACACTTTCTATTGCTATTCATGATGCTATCGGTGCGATTGAGAGCTCTTTGAAAGGGCTCTCGTCGCAAATGGCTGTCAAGGGCTTATTAAGATAATTACAATTGAATAGTGATTGACATAAAAGTGTTTTTTTATGATATACGGGACGATGATAATGTTAGAACTTTCCAATAGAAAAGGCATTGGTTTGAAAATTTAGAGCAAATAGCGCGTTGCTGAACTATACTGGAAGCTCATGATATGCAAACTATTAGCAGGTCTAATTTACTTTTCATCACTTGTTTGAATAGGAAAGTTGAATGATTCTAAGAACTCGTGCTATCCGAAACAAAATGAAAGGGTCTAGCCCCTTAAAATCATTAAATCTTGTTGATGTTGGAACAACTGTTGACCCCTTAAGTTGTCTGCGTCTCGTTGCAGTCGTAATAAGACTTTTCGCTTTAAAGTGCTAGAACATTTTGGTTTACAAGTCCGTTATTTTTGGCTTCGAAAAATGTTCGGAAGAAGGCAGATACTGATCCAACTTGTTGAAATTGTTGAGGCTATTCCCGGTAGTTATGTATATAAAATTAACCCATGAGCACGATTTCAAGCATTTTTAAAGCTGAGGTCTACGCCATAAGCAAATGTGCAGAGATTAGTCTAAAGAAAAGCTATCACTTGAAACGTATTGTCATTCTCAGTGGTAGTCAAGCGACATTTCAGTCGGTTGAAATGAAATCAATGATGTTACGAGAGGAGCTTAGGAAAGAGGAAAAGGATTGTGGACATCACCACTTGTAATAAATGTTCGGGCTGCGCCAGGAGAGGCTATTTCTGGGTGAGTTCGATATAAAATGGTGTAAAAAACTAATCGTTCTCCCAGGAAAGCAGTATCATAACTTCCGGTCTTAGACCAAGCGTCCTCTGGGTAGCCAAAAAATATCCGTTTAAAGGCGAGCTAAAGTGGGAAGGTGAAACATCACTCCCCAGGATTTAGGACCAGTCACGTAAAAATCACCCCCAAAGAAAGAAAGAAAACAGCCTCGGATAAGAGACCCCCCTTTTCTGACGACCACTGCAAACTCATTAAAGATAACGATTTAGGAGCATGCACCTGGAATGTTCGGTTCCTTAATTGGAAAGGTGCCGCTGCCAAGCTGGTTGACGTCCTCGTCGGAGTAAAGGCTAACATCATCGCTATCCAAGAAGTGCGATGGACGGGACAAGGACCGAGGCGAGTAGATCTTTGTAGCATTTGCTATATTTCAAAGTGGAAGTTGTAGATAACTTCGTCTATCTTGGAGCCATCATTAACACCAACAACAACGTCAGCCTAGAAATCCAATGCAGAATATATCTAGTCTACACTGGCTAGGTCAATGGATAAAAACTCTGCAGTTTTGATAGTATTCGACGCAGTACCCGCCGGGAGAAGCAGAGGAAGATGAAGACCTCAACTCCGTTGGGATGACCTGCTCGAGAAGGACCTGGTTACTCTCGGAATCACCGATTGTAAACTTGTAAAATCTGTTGTACTCGTAAATTATTACCACGTAAGCCGTGTCTACTCCACTAAAGAAGAAGAAGTTCCACCGATCTGTGTCATTCCCAAAATCAAGAAGAAAATATACCAGATTATATATTCTTTGATAGCTATGCAATCGTAAGAAGAACTTAGGCTATCGGGAAACTAAAACCGACAGAGAACATATCATCAAGATTAACCCAGAACCTTTTACTATCTCTTTGATTGAACTGAGTTGATAGAAGTGTTGTGATGTGAGACCATCGTGGTAAATTTTTGCATTACGTATGCTTGTGTGGATTGTGTTGCTATGGAGTTTCGTAGATAGTGAGTTCCCAAATAGCTTCCGGTTTAATTGTACTAGAGAGAAAGATGTGAACCTTGCACCGCCTGCCATCGTTTGCCTTTGATAAAATTTATGTGAGGAGGCACTTGGAACATTCGAGAGAACTTTTCTCCGCAAGATCTTTGAAGCCGTCCGCGTTATCGAAGAAGATGGAACCACGAACTGTATGAGCTCTACGGCACCATGAATAGTTAAGCGCATAAAAATCCATCAAATGTGCTGGTTAGGCTATGCCGTTCGAATTAAAGAGGATGATCTGGCTAAAATCTGCTCCGATTCGAGACTAAAGGGTGGACAACGGAAGCAAAGCGCCCACGCATCCAATGGAAGGACGAAGAGCAGAACTGTCTGCTCCTGAGATGTGCAACTAGTGTGATCTTGCAAAGGATAGAGGCAATTTCCGAATTTTTGTGCTCTACGCCCAGTCAGACTCACAGTTGTAGGGTTAAAGAAGAAAAAGGTGGACACCAGGCTGAGTTCCTGAATTTAATGATACTAATTTTTTTTTGTTACGGATCTCCGATATTTTACGTTTGCGTTAACGGAATTTTCTGTTTTTAAGCGCTAAATAGGAGTCTGCGGAATTCTATGAGCTTCTCACTTGTGTTAAGAACACAAATACGAGAAGCCATTTCATTTCGTTTAAGCGAAGAAGCTTCGTAGTACCGTTATCTACTGTAAACCCTGAAAACCAACAGCTATACTGTCTAACAAGTGCAATTCGAGGCAATCGAAATCGGTCTAAACTTTTCTAAGATCAATTCATAACAAAAATCCCTTCGTGTTTCCCTGTTGAAACCATGTAGTCCTACAACTCTAAACAGTACCGTGCCTCCCACTACCTTCTCCTTTTTGTTTTAAATTCTCTCAGTTATTAAGTTTATTTAAATATTCTTGTGTGCTCCACGCGCCATGCAGGAGACGGCCGAGAGTCAGCGACTTCTCGGGCACATTGAAGTGTGCCAAATGCGATGCACGTCTCGCAGGCAATTGCTGCCAGCGACTTCTTGAATTATTTTTTGTTATTGTTGCTCGTATTATTGCGCCAAGCGTTTGTTATTGCAGTGCGATGATGGCATCGCTGTTGCCGCCGCTGTTGTTGTTGTTGTTGTTGTTGCTATTTCTATTACTGCTTGTGCTGCAATAAATCGGCAGCAACACGTAAAGTCGATTGTGTGTACACAAATTGCAAAATCGTGCTCGACGACTGGCGCTGCTCATACGATGAACCCGTGTATGTGTGTGTGTGTATGGGTGTAGCGTGCTAAGCCATGCGGCATGATGCATGTACGAGACGCTGGGTCGCGATGTGGCGTATTGTGCGCTGGGGTACCGCGTCGCCTTGGGTCGCACCAAATGTCGCCGATTGCCGTTGCTGCCGCCGAGTGCTTGTTGTGCAGCTGTTGCTTTACGCGGCAACAGCTTCGAATGCGACTAGCTGGCGATTTACGCTTGCCATTTGTGCGATTAGCGCATCGAATGAGCGTCTGCAAATGAGTGAGCGGCACTGAGTTGAGCGCAACTAAGTTGAGAAACATTAAGTTGAGCGAAGATGAGTTAAAAAAACATTGAGTTGAGTTATCTTGTCTTGAGCGCCGCAACGCCAACCAGCTGTTTCGCGATATGCGCTGGTTTGGCGCTCGTGTGCTCCATCGAGCGCGCGCTCCCACTCAGCGCGTGTCTTTCATTTGGCGCTTGCTCTCAGTGAGTGACTCTGTCCGCGCTGTGCTGTGGGGTAACACCATTCGCGCCACACACGTGGCTCCATCGCGCTCAACATCGCGTTGAGTGAGTGCGCGAGCGAGCCAACAATACAGAAGCCGCAATACATACACACACACCTTTGCGCTGATGTTGCTGCCGTCTAAGTGTGTGTGTGTTGGCGCTGCGCTGTATTGTGAATTTTGCTTGCTGCGATTTGAGCCAATTTCGTATTGGCAGTTTTGTTTATGCCGTCGTCACAAACGTCGCGTACCGCCCGAAGCGTTCGAAGTGCTACACAGTGTAGCGTCAGCAGCAGCTTGTAGTGCAAATAGCAAAAATTGCCGTCGCAGTAAACAAAAAATCACAAATTATTAAAATTTTAGTCGAGCAGCCAGTGCACTGCTTGAGCGCACCGTCGGCGCCAAAAGCAATAAATTAATAAACACAACTAATTTTGACTAATTAAAGGGTGTTATATTTGTGGAGCGGCCATGTGAAGTCATTATTATTGCTTTTACGGCAAATCTTGTATAAATATTTTGTCTACACAAGCAAAAAATGCTTACGAGCCGCAAAAAATTTCTTTGACTGTCTGATTTGTTTTTAAAGCTTTGCACTTTTTTCACCTTTTTTTTCGTCTGCTTTAATTTCTGTTATCGCGGTAGCAACTGTTGCTCGTCGTTGTCGGTATAAACGTTCGTTGTTGCTGACGCGCGCGCTTTTTCTATGGCTAACTGATGCTCGGCGCTTTTCGGTGGGCTGACAAAAAATGTCTAAAACAGCAGAAAATCACAAAGCGCTGTGAAAAAATTGAAATGACAAAGTGCTGGGCTTAAGCGTATGAAGGTAAAAATGTGTTGAAAATGTGTGTGTGACTAGACGCAAAATGAAATCAAAGCAAATGCATGGATTATGAATAAAATTTAATATTTGAAAAAAAATTAATAAATAAAAAAATAAAAGAACATCGAAATACAGTGAAAATTAATGAGCAATAGAAAATTTCAAACTGCAAAAACAACAAAATTAATTTGCGCGCAAATTTCAATAAAAAGTGTTTCAAATAAAGTGAACAGCATGTGTGTCAAAAACAAACAAACAAAAAATAAAAAAATTATAACAACAGTATTTTGTCTAAAATACAAATTTAGTTGAAGCAAAAAAAAAAAAACAAAAAAAATACAACAATAATATTTTTTTTATAAAACTCATACGAATTTGGCACACCTAAAATGTTGATTTTATATAAAAGCGTATCATTCATGAAAAATGAAAAAAAAATTAAATTAAGAAATTCGCAAAATTACAGTTAATAACTGTTTCATAGCCAAAACAACGCCAACAACTTGCCACAAATGCAAAAAGCAGCCACTCAAAATATATTGTAATTTTGTTATTTTTTAACACTTTGCTGAAAATGTTGACAATAAATTGAAAATCACACGAAAATTCACCAAAAAGTGCAGAAAATATTTTTTTATAATTTTTGCTATTTTTAAAACCTTAAAGCTGCGTAAAAAACCGTCGGCGTTTTTGGCTGTTGTTGCGATTTATGGTTTTATGAATGGAATTTTTGTGATTAAAATTAGTTACGTTTGATATGCAGCTGTTTAAAATTAATTAACGGTAAAAATATTAAAAAAAATTATATAAAAATATTATCACAATATTTTAAAATTAAAAAAAAATATATAAAAATGTACATACATACAGTGTATATTTTTTATTAAAATATTTTTAAAAAATATACTTCGAACGGAAAACGAAAAGTGAAAAATTGAGAATTGTTAAAAACTAAGTATTTGCATATAAAATCATTTTAAAGCAATAAGTTATGCGTAAGACGGTAATGTCAGAAAATATAATTAGGATTAATTAAAAAATTAATAAATAAATAAATTAAATTAAATAATTAAATCTTCAAGAAATTTAATTAATTACAAAAAATATTAAAAAAGAATATTAAAATTAAAAAAAAATATTAAAAAAAAAAATAAATAATAAATGAATGAAATAAAGTAATTAAAAAAATTAATTATATTATTAAAAAAATATCATTAAAAATATAATTAATTACGAAAAATATTATAAATTAAAAGAAAAACTTTAAAAAATAAATCAATTAGTTAATTAATTAAAAAAAAATAATTAAATTATAAAAAGTTTAATATCCAAAAATATTAAAAACTAAAAGAGAAATATTAAAAATAAAAACAAAATAATTAATAAATAAATGTAATAAAATAATTGAATCGTCAAAAATTATTATTACGAAAAATATTAAAAATTAAAAGAAAAATATTAAAGTATAAAAAAAATTAATAAATAAAATAAATCAAATAATTAAATTAAATAAAAAAGTTAAAATAGTCAAGAAAATAAACAAAAAATCACATTCAAGTAGCTTGAAGCTATAAAATCCTATTGAATAATAAAAATTTTAATAAGAGGTAAACAAAACTCAAATATTTTATGCTCGGTAATTTTTTTTTTATCAAAACACATTAAATTTTACATATAAGAACTGCGTGCATATATTGCAATATGGACTTTTGATTTCAAAAAACAAAAAAAAAAATATTTTTACATAAAGAAGTGCAAAATATATCGTTAAAGTGGGCGTCGTTAAAAATCAATGCTCATAAATTAAGATTTAACAGTTTATATAATAAAAACCATGAAATATAATTTATATATTGAATTTTCAAAACCAAACAAACAAAACAATACAGCGAGAATCATAAACAAAGCAAAAATATTATTTTTTAAGAAAACAAGAAATAAGAAAAATGTGAAAAAACTTAAAGATATTTATAATAATATTCATCGTGTGCAAAAACTGGCTAAAAGCGAAGACAACTTGCGTTTGTTATTTAAAAATATTTACAAAAGTGTTTTCAAACTGTATTTTAAAGCCTGTAAAATTATCTCCATATAACATAGACAAAACCACACGAATGTAAAGTTAGTTTAGTTACAGTTTAGTCGATGCAAAAGGACATCCTTTAGCTCTTTCAAGCAATATTTTATCGCCAATGTAATTAATAACACTACTGAACAAATCTGAAGGCAAAAACTTTGTATAAAGTATTGTACATATGAGCTATAACATTCCTCATCTTTCTGGAAAATTTATGAATTCAATACCAAAAGGACGCCGGCTTGGCGGCCAAGAATGAATCAAGACATTTTTTCATAATCTTCTCTGAAGTGAACCGTACTTCAGAGAGGGCTATCGTCCGGAATAAATGGTATTTAGAAGATCGAAAGTCTGAGTTATAAGGTGGGTGAGCCAAAACGTTAGAAATGACTGTTCGAGGGACTGTGAGTTCTCCTTGTATTTGACCACATTCTTCTAATAAAGGGTTTTCCATAAGAGCGCTACAAAAGTTGCTGGGCCATTTCGTGAGATAACACGTTCACCAAACTAAGTTTTCAATAAATCGATTGTGAGATTCGCTGTGTAGCGTGTGACGCCGTTCTGTTGGAACCAAATATGGTCCGTAGTGTCCAATATTTGTTTATCATTAAGCGCTAGTGATTTGAAATCACAGTAACGTGCCGGTCTTGATCATCACGGAAGAAGTACGGCCCAATGACGCCGCCGGCCCATAAATCGCACTAAACCGTAAGTTTTTTGGTATTCAATCCCAATCATGCAGTGCGTGTGGATTGCTCCCTGATCAATAACGCATATTTTGCTTATTGACGAAGCCATTCAGCCAGAAATGAGCATCATCGCTGAAGATGATTTTTCGCTGAAAATCCCGATCATTCTCAAATTGTTGCTCAGCCCAATTCCCGAACATACGACGATTTTGGTGGTCAAGCGGTTTCAGTTCTTGCGTTAATTTGATCTTGTAAGGATGTAGGCCAAATCTGTTTGCAAAATTCGCCACAACCACGTCACAGAGTGAGAACGCTTGAGAGCGACGTGTAAGAGACTGATTTGGGTTTTCCTCAATTGATGCGCTAGCAATAGCAATATTCTCCACACTACGGGCACGCACTTTTGTCTCACTGACACGGGAATATTTTGTACTGTGCCTGTGGATTAAAATTTTCCCACTAGATGCTCTGTTGTTGATCTGACCGGACGATTATGACGACCATAAATTGGACGTGGCGCTTTTAAAGTTAAGACTACTGAGTACGAATTTCGGTGGTAATCTTCAATAATTTCGACTCGTTATTGGATCGTATATTTTTCCATGATGAAATGGCAAGCCTTACTTAAGAGTAATGGCAAAAAAGCGGGAAAAAATATGGCGTCATTTACTGTCCCTATCGGTCTACTTTTGTAGCTCTCTATTGCAAACCCTTATACTTCTGTTGCTCATCTTCAAACTTTTTTTAGACGCCCAGGATGTTGTTCGTCTTCCAAGCCAAAATCACATGTTCGAACATTGCAACAATTATGGATGTCCTAATTTTAGATTAATGAGTATATTAAGCTTGAAATAATACACTTTAACATTAGTTCCAACTTCTTTAAAATCGAGTAATGGTTCGAAACGTCCTAAAACTACTCACGCCACATTATTTTGGCTTCAGTTATTGTATAATTTTTCTGCTAGTTAAATAATGTCTTTCAAGCATATAGATTGAAAAATATCGCAGTATGCCACTGCTAGCATAAAATGCAAAATCAAAGCCATATGAGTAACAATGCAACAAAACGGTAATTTGCAGTTATAAACTGGATAAATTCAATGCAGATATGTAATTCAAGTAAGGCCCACAAGCGCAGCGACATTTCGCAGTTACGCGGTGCGTTCAAGCATACACATCAAGCGTGCAGTGCTTGAGGGACACCACCGAATCAATCAGGCGTGACCAACGAGTGAAGTAATGTGACGAAAGCAACAACAACAAGGCATTGAAAATATGCATAATTTCAAAAACAAAAAAAAATGCAATCATAGCAAACAATAGAAACAAAAAAATCATGCTTGAGTAAAATCAGCGCAAGCGACACCATAGCAACGAAGTCAAAAGTTGCAGCTGCAGCTGAAAACTTTACAGTTATTTTATATAATTTTTATTTTTATTTCGCGAGACAATCAATTGAATGACTGTTTGACAAAGCGCCTGAAAGCAGCGCTTACAATAATAGAAACAATAAGCAAATTAAAAGCAGTAAAAGCAACAACAACAAAAGCGCAAGCAAAAAACAATTATAACTGTAACGCGTGTGGGCGCAAGCGAGCGCCTGCTCAATTGGCAGCGGTGTGTGTTTTTTGTTAGTTGCTATATTGTTGTTGTTGCACTTGTTGTTGGCTCACTCTTGTCATAATGAAATGTGACGGCTGTTGTTACAGCCGCAGCGCGATATGCGGCGATAAGTGATGCCACCAGCGGAATCGTACGCAATGCCGTCGCTTTGACGCAACGCGCGCGCGGCAGCAACAAACGCTTCTCGTCAAGTGTAACGGCGATGCGGCGCTGAGCGAGATAACAACTACACACAATGTAGAAAAAATTAAAAAACAAGTTGGAAAAAACTGAAAAACCTGCTGTTGCTGATTTGCGCTGCTGATAAGGGCGACAAAGAGCCGATAAAGCTGATAGGCGCGGAAAAAAAAAAATAAAAACAAAGCTAATGTATTATAACAGTGAATTGTTGAAAGTCTCGTAGTAAATACAGCATAAAAAGTGTGGAAAAAAACATAAAAATAATTTAATATAATTTTTCAAAAAAATTTCTATCGTGAAATCTGCAAACTTGCCGACGGGTAAACAATATTTTTACGGTGATCTTTTCTTGACAACAACAAGTACAAGAAAAAGCTCTAATACCATTCACTTGTGCATTTTTTGAATAAAAACAAAAACAACAACAACGAAATGTACACAAAAAATCTGTAATACCATTCAGTGGTGTATTTCTTGAAGCACAAAAAAGTATAAAAAGATCTTATCTTTATTTTGTTCGCTAGTGACAGCTTCATGTTATAGTGGTCCGATCTGTCCGATATTTATGGCTTGTAGTGTTGCCTTGGATAATAATCCATGCCAAATTTAGTGAAGATACTCGTATCTCCTCAAATGACAAAGTTTGTCCTTCAAGAACTTGATTTTGATGGTACAGTTTGTATGGTAGCTACATGCTATAGTGCTCCGATCTGTAAACATTTTTCAAATATTATAGCTTTGCTTTGGATAATAATCCACGCCAAATTTACTGAAGATATGTCGTCAAATAAAAAATTTTTCCATACAAGGACTTGAATTTTATGGTTCAGTTTGTATGGCAGCTACGTGGTATAGTTATCCGATATCGACAATTCCGACAAATGTGGAGCTTTTTAATGAGAAACGAATGTTTGCAAAATTTCAGATCAATATCTCAGAAACTGAGGGACTGGTACGTGTTTGTAGAAACTGACGGACATGACTAAAACGACTTTATAGGTCTTTATCGTTTCCTTCCCGGACAAACTTCATAGAAAACTAAATATAACATGTTTTTGACATTTAAAAATTAATTTAAAAAAGTGGAAGTAAATTTCTTTGAAGCATCAAAATATAAACTGAAAATTTGTGCTAAAAAAGTTTTGACAAAAAATATTTTTGCGAACAAAATTTTGAAAAAAAATTTTCAAAAAAAAATTTGGTAAAAAGAATACATTTTAAAAAGTGGAAGGAAATTTCTTTGAAGCATCAAAAAATAAACAGAAATTTTGTACCTAAAAGTTTTTGAGAATTTTTAAATAAAATTTTTTTGTAAAAGAAAAACAACAAATGATAGTATTTCTTTAATGTTTTTTTATATTGTAAAAAAGGTTTCATAATTTTTCTTTAAAGAACCGAGAAGTATATTCTTCCAAAGCCAGTTTTTGTACATAAAAGTTAAGAACTGTTTCTTAATAAAAAAAATTATTCAAAATAATAAAAGACTAACAAAAATCTAAATGTAAAGAACAAGTGTATAAAATCAAGTGAAAAATGTTAAATCACCGACTTTTTAAAAAATAAATATATTTGAAATTTATTACAAAAAATTATATATATTTTTTTTTGTAAATTTGAAAACAATTTTAATAATTTTAAATTTAAAAAAATCGTACTTTTAAATTCGAAAAAATGTTATATTTTTTAAATTTGATAAAAATTTTCATATTTTTAAATTTGAAAAAATTTCATATTTTTAAATTCGATAAAAATTCATATTTTTAAATTTGAAAAAATTTTTAAATTTTTTAAATTTGAAATTTTTTTTTCAAATTTTTAAGTTCGAAAAAAATTTCGTATTTTTAAATTTGAAAATTAAAAAAAAAATCAAAATTTTAAATTTTAAATTTTTTCCAAATTTTAAATCTCACCAAATTTCAAATATATTTTCTTTATATAATTTTAATTTGTTTTTCAGCTGATCGTTCAAAAAATTAAATTACAGTGTTTAAAAATGCATATGAATAGTGTTGAAGAGTGCCGTAAAAGTGTAACTGTAAATTAATTTTTGCGAATAAAAATTAAAACAAACAGTTTTCAAAGTGAGCGAATTTTTAACAGGAAAAGCAAATAAATTCAACAACAATTTCAGCACTTAAAAAATAGTAGCAGAAACAGCAACAACATGGATTGTGATTATTCGAAATTTCTATATAAACGTAAGTGATTTTATTACATAAAATAGTTATTTTCAAAATCTATAGCGTTTAATAATAGTTAAACGGCCAGTTCAGTTTTTTTTTTACTAATTTTCTCAAATTCAATGCAGACTTGTTCCTTACCTATAAACAACTTCAGATACTGCATTGAATACATTGAACACTAGATTATTCAAAAATACTAGCTTTAAGAGAGAGTACCTATCGCATTAACCCTGACTTTGAATCTGCTCGTTTGTGTTGATATTATTTTTTTCCGTCGCAAAAGAGCAAAATATTATGAAATAATGTGAAAGCGTCGCTTATGAGCTACTTCAAAACCTCACAGGCGTAGTTATATTGAAGAAACTATTTTCTCTTATGTTAGATACAGAGTCTGTATTACAGACCCCATATATGTAGGTATATCCCACCAAAAGTTGAAAACTTGTAGCAGACTTACAGATTTTTCGTTTGCGGGCATATCCACTGTTCCCATAGAAATAACAATTTCTACCACTAGGATTCCTGCTCTATAATTTGTGCACCATTATACTGGTTACGACAACTTTTCCATAAAATCCTTGCTTATCTTCATTTACGAGGATTAATATATCGAGACAAATATATCAAGTAAGATATATCCATATGAGCAAAAAACAGTAAGACTTTGTTCTTAATTTATACTGCAAAATTTTTGTCATCCCCTTTTAAAGTAATTACCCTTGGCCTCAATACTCTGGTGCCAACGTTTTTATCAAACCTCGAAACAGTTGTTAAAGTAAATTTCCGGAATAGCCTTAAATGCGCGTAGTGATTCACGTTTAATGTCTTCAATTGACTCAAAACGGTTTCCCCGGAGCGGTCGTTTGAGTTTGCTGAACAGCCTGAAGCCACATGGAGCTAAATCAGGCGAAAACGGTGGTTGCGGCACGATATTGGTTGAAAGTTTGGCATGAAAATCAAGAAGAATCAATGCAGTATTCAGTTGTGAGTTGTCTCTTTTTACGAATAGCTTCACGCATAATATTATTCCTTGTTGACAGTTGCCGGTCGAAAGAGATTCAGTTTTGATTATCGTAGAAAAATGTTAAGATAACCTTGATTTTTGACCTGCTTTGACGTATTTTTTCGGCTTCGGCTTACCTTTGGTTCTGATTTTCAAGGACCTTTTTCGTTCATCTGAAGATCAAAAAAATGTTTTTCGCCGCCAATCCTCTTAAAACTAAGCCATGAAAAAAGCTAAGAAGAAAAATTTCAGATTCTACGAGAACTTTTCTCTATGAATATAAATCATACTTTGGTCAGCTTGAATTTGTACTAGACATGAGACTACAAAATTCTAAGCAAAACTCTGTTTATTATCATTCGAAAGAACATTCTTATAAATTTTTTTCGAAGAGTATCGTTTCAAATGTTGGCCGAGGCTACGTCTCAGATGACTCATCCGTTGAGTCCAATTTTCGATGCTTGTTTAAGCATTTGGACTGCTAATTGGCGAATGACACGAGTGATGTCTTGCTCTAAGGTTTGAATCGAAGCAAGATTGTCCGCATAAACTTTAGACTTTATATATCACCACAGGTAATATTTTAACGGTGTGATATCACACGATGTTGCTCACCGAAGTGTTCTCTCAATAAATCCATTGATTGATGCGATGTGTGGGAAGTGACGCCGTCTTGTTGAAACCAAATGTCGCCGAGATCACGAGCTTCAATTTCAGGCATCAAATAGTCGGTTATCATGGCGCGATAACGGTCGCCATTGACGATTACGTTCTCACCGGCATAATTTTTGAAGAAATATGGACCGATGACTCCATCGGCTCACAAACCACACCAGACCGTTGTTTTGGTTGAAATTGCAGCTCTTGAATATCTTCAGATTGCCTCTTGTCCCAAATGCGACAATTTTGCTTCTTTACATACATTGAGCCAGAAATGTGCCTCTTGGCTGAACAAAATTTGGTTCGAAAACCTCGCTTCTTCTTGGAACTTTTCAAGAGCCCAAAGAGCGAAACGATATGACTTGGGAATGCCGAGCGGCTTCAGTTTTTGCACAAGCTTTATTTTGTAACACCGAAATTTTTAGGCACCGAATCGACTCTACACGGTCTTCGTGTACACTCTCAGCTACGGCTGCTATATTTTCTTCACTGCGTGCTGAACGTGTTCTACTCGGTCGAATATTTTCCAATAATGAATGCAAGATGGATGATGGTGTTGCGAATAGAATGCTCAATAGGTCGATTGTATTGATCATAAGTTGAGCGAGAAGCGCGAAATGAAATGTCAAACAATACTGAACATAAATAACATGACAGCTTCACACGACTCACGCGTGATCTGTCAAAAGGTAAAAGACTCGGAACTACAAAGGGATTTTATGCGAAGATTTTTTGTGGCAAGATTTCCTTCGGAGATTTTCCGTTGTTTGCTGAGAGACAATCGTTAGTATAAATTTTTAATTTTTGTTTTAAAGTTTAGTTGAAGAGAAATCCAGCTGCTGCATAGCGCCGATTGAAGGTCACCCAATGCCAATTTTAAATTAATATTTACATTTTTTAATTAAAGTAAGAATTACCGTTAATATTCCGCCAAAAACTTGGCGCCATTAGCGGCAGAGAAAATCGCAGCTCGGTAAATATTTACTCAGCTCGGCGCGCAGTGATTGCTCCATTAAGAACAGTTTATGCCGCTTCCACCGCCAAAGGTGAGCTACTCAATGCCGGCAATTTTTTAAACAAAATAAGTGATTTTCACAAAGCAAAAAAATATTAAAGAAAAAAATAAAAATGTAAAAAAAAATCAATGTGGAACTGTTTGCATGTTTGTGTGTGTATACGCGCCGCTGATTTCGGCCGGCGAGGCGTTGTTGCTGCCACCGCCTAGTGCTAATTGCGGCAATTTGGCGCTTGTTGCTTTGTTTTTGGGCGCAGCGCACGCACAAAACGCTGAAAAATCGACGAAAAAAACGTCCAGCTAGTCTGGTTTGTTTATAAATATAGCAATTTGTTTGCGTGTGTGTGTGTGTGTGTGTGTGAGTAGGTGTGTTTGCATGCTGGGCAGGAGTTGTGGTAGAAATATAACATAAATTTAAATTGTTTTGTGTACCAACATGTATATATGTAAGCTATATGGGCACTCAAATGGATGTCTATATGCATATATATCTATATTTATATATATATCTATATCTATATATGTATGTATATATGTAACTCTTGTTGTCAGCTGGCGGCGTGCTCACACCTTTTGTGTTCACTTTTGCCACTTAATGGACCTCCTTGGCGCGACACACATACACTCACACACACACACATGAGTGCACCACATAAATATTAATCCCACATGCAGCAGCAGCAACAAGTACAACTAAAAACAACTGCGGGTCTGCGTGTCTCCAACAGCCGTCGGCAAAGCCCCATTGACTCGCCTTTGGGCTAATTTTTTGGCATTGCCTGTAAATATTAGCTTGTCGCTTGCTGTTGTTGCGCGCTTTGTTGTTATACATTTCGACAAAATATGATGAATTGTTCGCCTTTGACGCTCGCTTTGTGCGCTCTTTCAGCGTCTTTTTGCGTTTCATTTGAATGCGAGCGAAAATCATTTTTCTTTTTAGCTTCTCACCTTTGTGGCCAATTTCGTGCAGCTTGTATCTTGGTGGAAACATAAATGGTTGCACATGTGCCTCGTATATACATAAGCATATGTATGTACATGCGGGTGTATGTCTTAATATATATTTATGTGTGTTCACACCCACATGTGGTGTCTTTAAGTTATTTATGCGCACAGGTTTAAGAATTGATTGCCCCGAAAGCGTTTTCGTACCTTCTAATTGAAATTTGTGGCAGCAATTTTATGTTGAATGTACATATGTTTGTCTGCATATATGTACATATGTATGTGTTTTGAGGTAATTATTTTGCAGCTAAAATAAATAACTTATTTTTTTGAATATTGCTTTTCGGCTAATTTTTAGTTTTGTCGACGGTGTTGCCCTCTTTTTAGGTTTAACAAACATCGAGAGTCTACTTGTGGTATATCAATCCAATTTCCTATACATGTAGCTGAGGAAAACAAGAAAAAAATAACGTGTACTTATAGTAGCTTGCACCGAAGCAATAATACCCTTCACAGATGCATTTATTAATGTATAAAAGGGTATAGAAACACTCTTTATCTCCATTGGATCGATCAGTTTGTTTAACTGCTATATGATTTGAGCAAAACCGTAAAGCCAGGGAGGACAATCTTACCCCAATTTCACCAGATTGGCAACCAATCGATTGTGCGTCGTCCTCTAGCGCACTAAAGTTGGACTTATGGACCTCCAGTAGGTTTGATCGACAACCAAAACCTATGCGGCTACGAGATCTTGCTGGCCTAAAGTGGCCGCAAGAGATCATCCGAACTACTTGTTCTTAACAATGTTAAACTTGTCACGGTCATGGTAGGAGCTTTGACTGTACACTGTCCAATAGACCTACCAGTGCTTTCTCTTGACGAACACGACTTGTTAAAGCTGTATAGAAGAAATCCAGGTGGAATCATTTAGACACATTCTCAACTCTCCGGTTTTGGCGAGACGTAGGTTGAAATATCTCGATAGACACACCATCGGCGAATCTGGCTGGGTTGACACTAGCCGCCTTAACACATTTGTGGTAAGCTCAAAGCGATTCGTCGGTCTATAAGAGTAAAGGTGATCCATATCACGGAATTTTCTGAATAACAAAGGACCTTGCGTTACTTTTGGCGCGTGGGTCGCTACAACCTAACTTATGTCGTAAACTCGAGTTTACATTAACGTGTTAAAAACATCTTTGTTTAATTTAACCGAAAGAAGTTGGTGGTTTCACCCGAAGCCTATATTTTGACTTCACCCTTTTTTCCCAGTCGTTCAGTCGGCCCGTTTTGTCACTTACAGCGGACAGCCATGTTTTGGCCGCAATCCCTTCCTGTATCCGTTTTGCGAATCTTTGATCCATGGGTGCGAATTACAGCTGCGAAGCAAAGTACGATCCGTCTTCCGTCATTTTTTCCGTAGTGCCAGCCAATCTTTCCTCTTCCTCCTTCATCCTAAGCCAAATTTCGATAACTTGTTAAATGAAAAAGTTTGCCATAAAAAGGCTTGAATTTGATCGGTCAGTTTGTATGAAAGTTATATGCTATAGTTCTCGGGGAGAAAACGTGCTTAAAATTTCAGATCGATGGAAGCATCGGTCCACGTTTCAATAATGATGCCGGTACGGACGTAACTGTCAATGGCGACCATTATCGCCACGATAACTGAAGACATTTGGTTTCAATAAGACGGCGCCACTTCCCACGCATCGCAGCAATCAATGAATTTATTGAAAGAACACTTCGATGAGCAGATAGTTTTACGTTTTGGGCCGGTTGGATGGCCACAAAGATAGTGTGATATCACACCGTCAGACTTTTCCAGTGGAGATATGTAAAGTCTGAAGTCTATTCGGACAATCCCGCAACGATTCAGGGACCATCTGGTCTACATTTGAAGGAGATATCTTCAAAAAATAAATGTCAAACATTGTTCTTTCGAATGATAATACACATTCCTCATTGAATTTGAAGTTTCTGCTGTTTTTCTTTAAATAAGTAGGGAACCTCGAAATGGATTACCGTTAACATTATTCTTCACATATTACATTATAATTGATTCGTGATTGTATTTTGCTCTCAATCGGCGTAGTTCGTGATATTGTAGTTGGAATCTTGCAAGTATAGAATTGAAGGCATGAGCGGTACTTCCAATTTCTTATGAAATAAAACATTGGAAAATACAGACGATATATCATCTCAGTCGATAGATTGCTTGTCATTCACAAAAAGTAAAGTTCTCAACTTTAATCATTCTCCACGCATACTCTACAATCTGCAGAGTTAACTTTTTCAAAATTTTTAACGTGAAATTCAGGAATAATTGCCTGTGATGACGCTTACTATATAATCTCTAGAAAAGTTGAACCTTTTTCCTCTGTCCCTCATCATCATCACTAACCCTGTGTTATTTTGTGGTAATCATATCGTTTATTGGTGGAGCTCCAAGGCTTTGATTCTTCTAACTTCTTGGTAGAGAATGTCTAAATATCACCGCAAGTTAAATCATTAATTTCCAATTTTTTATTCAACATTCTAGCTGTCATTACTTGTCTTTTCTCGCTTAATTCTTGAATGCTTGCTGCTGTGCAACTTTTTCGGTTAAATTAGCTTTATTTGTGCTTTGCTTGCTTTGTGGTGACTTGCACATGCTTGCGAAAGGTTAATTAGCCGCAGCGAATCAGTGGTTGGCAAAGTCAGTACTCGCAGCATTAAGCAAGCACTCGGCAGCGAGTACAGCCAACACTCGCTTCCACTTGTGTTGCTAGCTGGCGCTTAGCACGAAATTTCTTGTTTCCTGGCGCCTTGCCGCCACATTTGGCAAAGGCATATACATATACAGTACATACAAACATACATATGTATATATTTATCTCTATGTAGGTGTGTTTTTGTTTATGCAAAAAAAATCCATTATAATTCATTCTAATTTTTAATTATTAAATTTAACCTAATTGGCAGTTTTTTCAGCGCTCTACTGCCGTTTGTTCTTTCCCTCCCCCGGTTGCTTTTGTTGCTATTGCTCAAGTCAACTTGCTACTGTCAATAGACGAGTGAGTGGACTCGCATTTGCTGTCATTAATTTTTTGAAAATTGCAAATTATGCAAAACAGCAACAATCAGATAAACGCTTAGCAACTTTTGTTGCTGGTGTTATTGTTGTTGTTGGCGAAGTAAAAAAGTGTAGAAGGAAGGAAAGCGCAAAGTAAAGTGCAAACGTTAGAGAAACACTGCAAAAAAAGCAGTGTATCTACAGATTTCCGGTGAATGTGTAGGTTTCGAGTGGCGTTCGGCGTTCGCGCGTCAATTTGGCGGGCGCTCCAGCTGGTCAATTGTGTTCAACATGTGTTTGAAGTTGTTTCTTGCGGTTTCAAGCGCATACATAATCGCTTTAAGAGTCAGAAACATTGAATACATACATATATACATATGTATGTATATGTACTTATATAACAAATGGGTAAACAAAAATTGACTGCGGACAACAACCTGTTTTATCTCCATAGAATTTCACAAGCTTAATTGACGAATTTTGTTTATTCTTATTTTTTAATTTTTTTTTATTTCTTTACTTTTATTTTTTTCATACTTTTTTTAGTTCTCTATTTTTTTTTAATTTCTATTTTAATTGTTAAAATTTTCAATTTTTATTTCTTCATTCCCGTCTAAGAAAATTTTGGCACGTGTTTGCTAGAAATTCATTAATTTAGTCACTACTTAGTGTGTATGAGGTACCTAATTTATATGTCTAACAGAATAGAATATTATATATATAATTCCGCCATAATATAGTTCAGGAAAGCATCTATCTCTTGTAAAATATATGTTAGAAAGTTTTTCATGGACTCAAGAAAATATTCCAACAGATTTGTGGATGATCAGCATATTGACATTTTTCCGAGACTTCGTATTAACTGATAATAATTTTCGGTAATTCGCTCGAATAACGAATTAAAACAAGGTTTAACGATACTGTAACCTTAAACTAAGATAATTTAAACCATTTATCATAGATTGTAAAGATTGATAAATTTCAAAGTTGCCTAAACATTCTTTGGCATTTATTTTTTGAAGATTATCTCTTTTCAATGTTTGGCTACGGCTATATCCCAGATAGTTCATCCGTTGTGTTCAATTTTTGATGACTCGTTCGAACATTTCGACTGGTCACTGCCGAAAATGTGAAATTATCTGCTCACCGAAGTGTTCTCCCAATTAATCTATTGCTTGATGGGATGTGTGAGAATTGGCGTCGTCTTGTTGAAACCAAATGTCGAGATCACAAGCTTCAATTTCAAGCATTAAATAGTCGCTTTCTATTTTAGATATTAACATAAAAAGGGTCGAGTCGTTCAATACGTCAGTCCGAATTACTGCGATTTCTGTAAGGCCTTTCACTCTCAGCCACGGCTGCTATGTCCTTACTGCGTGCGGGACGTGTTCTATTCAGTCGAATATTATCCAATAATAAATGCTGGATCTTAAGATGGGTGATGAAGTTGCGAACAGTACGCTCAGTAGGCCAATTCTTTATGGAACGTTAATTTTCGTAATAAAGTCGAACGATTTGTAAACGTTGTTCAGACATAAGTCTTTCCATGATGAAATGCCAAAAAGTATTGAACAAAAAGGTATGACAACTTGGCACGACTGACGCGTGATCTGTCAAAAAAAGGTAAATGCAAAAAGTACCTCAACTGGGATCACCCGTTGGGTGCGGATTTTCGGGAGCTCAATAAGCTATGGCCTCTGGTTTAGTCCATTCCAATGACATACAGGGTCCGGCACTCGAAGTGTAACCAGTTCAATAAGCCATAAATTCGGTTTGGAAAATTATTTTTATTTATTTTAAAGTACAAAATGTGTGAAAATAATCATAAATTCAGGACCAATTTACTTTTGCTCGTTATGACCACCTTTTGCTTTAACTATGGAATTGAGACGGTCAAAAAACGAATCGCAAGCTGCCCGAATATGACTTACCGGTATTTTAGTCCACACACGGACAATGGCTTTCTTCAGCATCTCGCGACTGGTATATTTTTTTACTTCGGACCTTGCTCTCCAAAATGGCTCAGAGACCCAGCTATCCAGAAATTGTCTAATCAAAAATAGGTAATGAATAATCGTAAAATTCAACGTTGTCTGACCGAATATTATTCATTTAACCGTGTTTTGTTCACCAAGCAGGCGCAATTCAAGTGGACCAACTGAAGATTGTTATTATGGCCTTTAAGTTAGCATTATTGTATTATTATGAAGTGTCATCTGACACCATTTTAACTAGATACTTTAATAGAAAATAAAAGTAAACTACAAAGCAATCATTAAATGCATACACATAAGTACACTCATATATTACATGTCATATGTACACGAGTGTCAAACGACAACGCGCAACTTCCTGATTGAAAGTCCATCAAACGATTAGAATAAAGTTATTGGCGGAAATCGAAGCGGCAGCAGGTGCTGGTGACCCGCTTGCCCATTCACTGACAATAAACAGCGCATCAACTCAACGGCTCATCAACATTTGCACACACGCACACACACACTACATAACATAATAAGTAAGAAAGCGCTAAGTTCGGGTGCAACCGAACATTTTGTACTCTTGCAACTTGCTAGAATAAAAGCCGGGGAAATAACTTAAGGTGTAAATCGGAAACTGGAGAATAAAGCAATTATATATTCAGTTGAACTTCCTTAACTCGAATCACCATAGTCCACAAAAAACTCGATTTATAGAGACTTCGAGTTATGGATGGAATTTGAATGAAGTTTGACTTCTATTGCCATTTCAAGAATTCGTGTTATGGAGAACTTCGAGTTATAGAATGTCGAGTTAAGAAAGTTAAACTGTCAGTCATTCTTTCTTTTCGCTGTTTGGCGGTTCCAAGTGTAGCCAGGTCCTTCTCCTTCTCCACCTTGCCAAGGAGCTTAGGTTTTCCTTTTCCTCTGCTTCACCCGGTGAATACTGCGTCGAATACTCTCACAACTGAAGTGTTTTCACCTATTCGGATGACATGAACTAGCCAGAGAAGCCGCTGAGTCGTGATTCGCTGAATCATGTAGAAGAACGAGAATGATGAGTGACTTTGTAGAGTTTGGTCCTCTCTCAATGAACTGTACATATATAAATAGATAAAGAAGGGTCGATATTTGGTCGAAATCTGTCGAGTAGGACCGGAGATTCGTGATTTTACCTCAAATTGGGCAGTGCCATGCTTATCGCCCAATTTTTACACCGACTACTTTAAAGCCCTCTCATACCATCACGGAGGTAAAATTTAATGTCTATCGCATATTTAGTTATTTATTTATTGCACTTTTGGTTATCGTCCGATTTTATCCATTTTCACTGTCGGTAGGGGTTCTTATAGTATTCGCGAATTTGGTTGTTGTAGCCTTGTTAGTTTAGGAGATAAGTATGTATACTAAACTTATTATAAGACGGGTCCCCGCCCAACTTTTTGAAATGTTTTACCCACAGGTGCCCCTTGATACTGCGATCCCCTGTGCCAAATTAGAGTTTCTTATAGGCTTTCGGTTAATGGGACTTTTGTGGGCGTGGCAGTGGTCCGATTACGCCCATCTACTAACTCATACCTTTTTTTCCCAAGAAATGTGCATACCAAGTTTAATCCAGATATCTCTAACTTTAGCTCAAGTTACAGCTTGTACGGATGGACAGACAGTCACTCGCATTTCAACTTCTCTTGTCATCCTGATCATTTATGTATATGTACATAACTCTATATCTATCTTTCATAGTTTTAGGTGACACGTAGAACCGTTAGGTGAACAAATCTAATATACTCTCCAACAGCATGTTGCAAGCGTACAAAAAGAATAGTTAAGTGGGCATTTAATGGAGAACACTTGTACGGTTAATGTACAGTGCGTATACGTAACACACATTGCCCGAAGCACAAATCGTTTGAACAAAGTGTGTGTAACTGTCGGCGTGTTCGCGGCAAATCGCCAGCTGCAGCAGTTGACAGCTGTGACCTCTTAACCTACTGCCAAACAAATATAGCCACACACACACACTCAAATATCTATTGTTTCTTTTTTATAAAGAACGGCCAACACTTATCCCGCATGTGAGTCGCCCTGTGGGGCAATCGAACAAACAAACGCTCGCTTAGTCTGTAGGGCCACCGCGTTGGCCTCATTCGCCCAGTGGCTAAGCAGTTGCGGCGGCGAGGCGGCCATCTGCCGCCAATGACGTATGGACAACCAGGCCAGGTTTGTTAGTAATGTCTTACATAATGCAATACCTCCAGCAATACAGAGGTGGGCAGAGAGCGAGCGCCTTTCACGCCGCATTGACTGTGCGCTGCTGACTGCCCGCGGCACTACTTCCGCTCCGCACCGCCCGTCCATTAAGTGCACTGCAGCTTGTCGCTTTCCCATTAGATACTTGACTGTTTGGCGATTTGCTGGCGTTTGACTGCCTGACCGCCTGACTGCCTGACTGACTGGGCGCTAAATTTAATTAACTTTCTCGGCTTCTTAGCGCTGAGCGAAGACATCGCGAGTGCAACTTAAAGAAATGCCATCGACAAAGTGCCAAACATTGTGTGGCAAGTTGCCTCAATCCATCGACTGAATGCGCAGCGCAGTGGCTGCTTGTTGTTGTTGCTGGTGGCTGGTGTTGCTGGTGTCACCGAAATGTCGCCACTTGCGGCAGCACAGTGGGCTTTATAGCCAAGTTTATGCTTATTTACCATTGTTGGCTTGCTGCTTTCTTCTCCTTATTCTTAGTTTTCGAACACTTTGCCTCGCGTTGTGGCAAAATTTATTGCAAGTAGTGTTTGTTGTTGTTTTTTGCTGCACTTCTCAGTAATAGTTGCAATGTTTGTTTAGTAGTCTTGAGGAAGGCAAGAGACAATGTTAGTGCAAAGGTGGAAGTTTGCATGTAAATGTGTGAGAGTGTGTGTGAGTGTATGTGTGTTAGTATATGTGTGAGTATGCATTTATGCGCCTTTGCAAGTGTGTTAAGGGATTTAGCGATTATGTTATGCCATCGTGAACAACTTGTGCCTAATACCTTTTGACTGCAGTTAAAGTCTGCTTCTTCTTCGCCACGCGCTGACACATTTATTTTATTTGCATTTATGTATATGTGTGTTGGTGCATAAACATGTAGTTGTTATGCCAATATGTATAATGATATGTAAATATATTATTTGCTGCTGCTTAGGCACTCATAAGCCTCTATTTTTATAAGTGAATAATCACTCATTATTTATAATGAATCTTGAGTGATTTGTTGAGTATGAAATTATGAGTACTTTTTTATTTGAAGCCATTACACATCAATAAACATTTATGTGTGAAGTAGTCGGTTTTTCCTATGAAACCTCATTAAGGCAAATTAAAAAATGTATTAAACCAATCGTTATAAATCTTTAAAAACTTTTAAAAGAGGCCCTTTCTGCGTCGATGCAGCGCTGCCAACGCGATTTCCAAGTATTGAAGGCATCACGGAAGGCATTCTCTGGAATAGCCCTGAGAGCCGAGATGCATGCTGCTTGGTCTGTCGTCTCAAAATGCTTGCCCTTCTTCGGCCTTTTTAGGCAAGAAAACAAAAAAGTCCGGGGGGTCACATCTGGGCTGTAGGACGGCTGCGGAAGCGTTGGGATGCCGACCTTGGTTAGGTAGCTGTTACTAGAAGGTAGTTAGGGTCGGGGCCTTGCCGTGGTGCAACTTCCAATCGGCTGCGATGTCTTGTCGGACCCGATTGACCCTTCGTTTGAGTCTCTTGAGGACTTCCACGTAAAACTTGGCATTGACGGTTTGTCCAGGAGGAACAAATTCATGGTGGACGATGCCTTTGATGTCAAAAAAGACAATGAGCATCGTTTTCACTTTGGATTTGCTCATTCTTCCGGTCTTCATCAGCGACCTCTTCCCGGCCCTCCAAAAAGGCCTGGTGCCACCGAAACACACCACTTTTTTCTAAAGACACTTTTAAGTAAGCCGCTTGATCATCAAATGTCTCTTCGAGTTTCATACAGAATTTAATTGCTTAGCTCTGCTCTAACGAACGCTGCATTTTCGGCTTGCACAGAAACACGTCGCGCGAAAATTGTTGTCCTGACTCTCCAGTTGTTCTGAGGTAGATGATCATCCGCTCGTTCGTTAGCTAGGAACGCCCTCTACCGAATCCAGTTGGTGCGCGCATGCTTCGAAGTACAGTCGGGACAGCAGAAAAACAGGCTTACTACTTTCCGGACAAACCCGGTATTATTGACAGTTTGATCGGTCGGAAGTTATACGGAGGACAACACTCCTCGATAAGTGAAGAAAGCTGTCAATATAATCTTGATTTTTGACCTGCCTTGACGTGGTTTCTTCGGATTCGGCTCACCTTTGTCACGATATTTGGCCGATTGATCGTCTGTTTCCGGGTCGTAAGCATAGATCCAAGACTCATCGCCAGCAACGGCATGTTTCATGACGTTTTTGTAGTCGGAAAGCGTTGTTTTATAGACGTTAACAAGACACTGTTTTTTGAAAGAATTGAGTGATTTTGGAACCATTCGTGCTTTCATTTCACTTAGGCTCAAAGGATCGTTCCAAAATGGTTTTCACTGATCCTTCCGATACTCCAACCATGCCAGTAAAATCTACAAGTACGACTGTCAATCGTTGATTCTCAATCACCAATTCCTTTATTTCATTGACGTGTTGATCATCTGTTGATGTTGATGGCCATCCTGGACGTGGTTCGTCGTCAACGCTTTCTCGAGCCTCTTTGAATAATTTGTACGAATTAAAAACACTTGCTCGCGACAAACTTTTCCAGCGTTCTGAGTATTTCCTCTTCATCTTTACTGGCGTAGACACCGCTTAAGTGGTTATAGCCGAGTTTACAACAGCGCGCCAGTCGTTTCTCCTCTTGGCTATGTGGCGCCAATTGTAGATTCCAAGTAAGGACAGGTCCTGCTCCATTTGGTCTTTCCAACGGAGTGAAGGTCTTCCTCTTCCTCTTCGTCTTCCTCTGCTTCCCCCGGCTGGTACTGCGTCCAATACTTTCAGAGCTGGAGTGTTTTCGTCCATACGCATGACTGCTGGTTAGCGCAGCCGCTCTCTCTTAATTCGTTGAACTATGTCAATGTCGTAGTATATCGCATACAGCTCATCGTTCTATCGAATGCGATATTCGCCGTGGCCAGAACCTTTCTTTCGAAAACTCGCAACGTCGACTCTTCAGATGTTGTCATCGTCCATGTCTGTGCAGCATGTAACAGGACAGGAAATATGAGGGACTCATAGACTTGGTCTTAGTTCGTCGAGAGAGGACTTTACTTCTCAATCGTCTACTCAGTCCGTAATAGTACCTGTTGGCAAGAGTTATTCTGCGTTGGATTTCCAGGCTGACATTTTTGTTGGTGATGGTACTGGCTCCTAGATAGACGAAATTATCTACGACTACGAAGTTTTGGCTGTCCACAGTGACTTGGGAGCCTAGTCGCGAGTGCGACGACTCTTTATTTGATGACAGGAGTTTTTCGTCTTGCCTCGTTCACTGCCAGGCCCGTTTGCTTTGCTTCCTTGTCCAGCCTGGAGAAAGCGGAACTAACGGCGCGGTTATTGAGGACATTGATATCAATATCATTGGCATACGCCAGTGGCTGTACACTCTTATAGATAGCCCATAGGTAACAAAATGGTTGAGCCATTCAGTTTCGAATAGCAAAGAAAGTGCTTGGCATTCACATCCTCTCTGATGTAAGAGGGTATTACCAATTTCCGCCTGGAGCAAACCAGCACAGTTCCGTCTTTAGTAAAATATCCACAAATCGCATGATTCTTTGCAGCTCTTCTCGACCGCGTCCCGGACTCGTCGCCGCTTTAACGAAATATACAATTCAAATACTAAATACAAGTACCCACACATACATAGAAACGTGCAAATAAGCTTCGATCGCACGATTTGTATTTGGAAATTCCATTTAGAGGTGAAAATTGATTTCTAACCAAATAGCAATTATTTAGCTTGACTGCCATTCGCTGTGCTATTGACTAATTTCTAACGATGCGTTTTTGTTTTGCTAACTTTTTTATATATTTTTTGCAATTTGTTGTAATGTTTGTTGTTATTTGTGCTATCGGTATTCGATTAACTTGTTTTAAAAGGCGGGCGCCAAAGTGGGTAGTGCACATATTTACTTAGACACATACATATGTACATATATGTGTAATAGTATGTGAGAGTGGAAATGTGAGTGGGTATGTGTGTGTGTTTGGTTAAACCAACGCTTATCCAATCAGCCAGTCATTCAGGCGCTGAGCCACTGCTGAGCCAACAAGCAAGAAACTGATGCAAAAACAACAACAACAACAACAAGTCAGTTAACTGCTAAAATGCTGAAAAAGGCGGCAAAGCCAGCGAATTAAGCGAATTTGCGTGTATGTCTGTATGTGTGTTGTTTATATAAACAAACTTGTACACATACACACACACAAGAGCACACTAGCGCTTACATACATACACATGTAGGTTTGATATATGCAATTACACGCTCCACTCTAGCAAAGCTAAACTGATGAAAGGCGACAGCAAAGAGCTTATTAGTGGATTAGATTAGCATTGGCTTAACCGGACGTAAGTACACGTATGTATATATGTATGTAAGTATGTAAATAGTAGTGGCATTAACGCGTCCTCGGTGCGTCCCCGGCCAATGCCAGCAGGCAGCATGAGCATGCACCAACTGCTGCTATACAAAACCAATGCGTTACATACATACATACAAACAAATATAAAATACAAATACTTATACATATACATATACCATATACACACACATACAAACACATCTGCCCATATATTTGTATATGTGTGCGTGCCAAATACGCGCTTGAAATGTCGAAGGCAAATCAAATGGCAATAAAATTGAGCTAAAACCGCGCTGAACTAAATACATATGTATATAAAAATGTACAACAACAACTATAGCAAATGTAGAGTAATACTTTTGAAGTTCCAAACTAGAATACCCTTCACAAATTAAACAATTTCTATACAATAATCTGATTTTTGTCGGTCAGTTTGTATGGCAGCTATATGCTATAGTGATCTGATATGAACTATTTCTTCAGAGATTGTACCGTTGTTTTGAAGAATTATCCATGCCAAATCGCGTAAGGATACCTCATAAAATAAAGAAGTTTTCCTTACAAAAACTTGATTTTGATCGTTCAGTTTGTATGACAGCTTTATGCTATAGTGCTCCGATTTCGGTGATTCTTATAAATGAGCAGCTTCTAAAGGTAAAAAGAACATATGCAACATTTCCGCTCAATATCTCAAAAACTGAAGGACTAGTTCGTGTTTATTAAAACAGACGAGCATGACTAAATCTACTTACATAGCTCGGTACGCTGATCATTTACATATGTATAAAATGTATATACCATATACATACATATATTATAGGATCTCCAATGTTTCCTTCTAAACATTACCAACTTCGTGGCAAGCTTAAATTACACTGTTCAGGGTATAAAAGTGTTGACTAAGTGCATTGGTCAAAGGGGCGCCTAAAATGCTTACGAACGAATTGAACGGTAAATGCGCTGGAGTTTTGTGACACGCTCTCCATGTGATTTGCAACGCCAAACCAGATGTGTGTTGTACGAAATGTATATTTGTTGTTGTTGTACCTTTTGGCAAACTAAGCGCCGCTTATGCAGGTCAAACGCTGGTGTTTGTGGAGCTAAACGGAAGTTGGCAGTCGGCCGATTAGTTACCAAAAATTTAATTAACTTTTGCAGAACAGAAGCAACAACCATAATAATAACAGCAACAACAATAATAATAACAGCAACAACAATAATAATACCAGCAACAAATAATAATAGCAACAACAGTAAACAAATAAGCACAAACAGACAAAAGCGCAATGATTTGAGCTCTCAATGAAGAGATTTCTAGTTTTGGTGAATACAAACGGACTTTTCCAGGAAGTTGTTATTGCTTTTATTGGACAAACAGCTGTTATTCTTTTGACAAATAAATGCTAAATGGCAACCCTTTTCGGTTACTATGAAACACAAGCATACAATTTCGAAACTCCATGTCATTTTTATATTTTTTTTGGATTTTGGAATTATTTCACTATATGAAGATTTCGAATTTTCTGATGCCAAAACTTCTGAAGTTAGATTTAAAAAGTTACAAAACATTTTGACCGTTTCACATTTGCTAAAGTGGTTGATATCAATTCCAGCTTTTTGCCATTAAGACTACGGATATGAGATCCAAGGTTTTTAAACCTTAGCCTCGCAAGCATGGAACAGACAAGAAGTAAAACTTTAAACAAGCTGCTACCTTTTCTGTCTCCAAACATCTGCCTCAAAACATGTCGGATCACAAACATTTTATCCAAGCATATATGTTCATTCTAAAGGCATCACATAGACTAGAAAAAGGCCAACCTTGCTGAGGTTAAGAAACTCACTGGATATCATGTGATTTACTCCAGGACAGAAGCATCCTAGGCACCAGAAAAATCACTGATGAAAGTTATGTACAAAGTAATATTAAATGTCTTTGTTGGTGTAATTTCAAATACTCCTATAAATAGTGAGAGTCGCTCGGTTAATACACTCAATTTTTTAATTGAGTTTAAACCTCTTCAAGTCTATGTATTAAAGAAAAAGTTAATAAAATTATGGTTTCGTGGTGATGTTCGAGTACCACTAGTATACTTACGGAAGTACGGAGTATGGAAGAGATATCCATAGATAGCCTTTTATCAAGAGCACTTCTTCAGCAAATTTCGACCTTCGCGAAAATGCATTATTTCATTTTAAACATTTCATCTTAGCAGCAAAAGTTGTTTCTGATATTATTCATTAGTATATTATTCAAAAGTATAAAATATTAGATTTAGAACAACTACAAAGCAAACGAGTTTCAATCTACTTAGAATATTTAACCATATTTTGCTTGGTACTAAAAATATATAGCCTAAAACGCCTCGATTACCGATACACTGAATAAAATGATTTGAGTCCCTTCTTGCTAGGTTCTTTCGGTTCACTATTAGATGCTTTCGCTTTAGGAGAGCTCGGCAGCCGAACTACTACTTATGCAGTCGCAAGGTTATTCTCGCCTTATTGAAAATTTTGTCAAATACCAGTATCAAAAATTACTTCGATGTGAGAGGTTGAGGTAATCATCTCAACACTTCCTTCTTGAATGACCCGCTTGTGCTAGATTAATGCTAAAATTCATCGTTTCTAATACTTTGAGACATTCAGGGAAATAGCGAAAATTAAAATAAAGTTCCGAAGCAGAATTGTGAGACTATATGCTGGGAGTTACAAGAAATTATGAAGCATATTTGTGAGGGGTCCAAGGCACGCTGGCAAAAATTAGTATTCAACCGGAGTAGTTTTAGCTGGCTTCATAAAGAACTACACAGGCAAAGTATATTGCAACTAACCAAACCTAATACCCTCATTGGCTGCAAAGTGGACATATCGGATCATATATATTGCATCTAAGAAGGAAGAAGTACCACTCAATGACCGGTACATAAACAAAAACTTTTTCGGGATCCAATGGTGACTCATGGATACCGGTGGTCAAGCAGCTTCAGTTCTTGCGACAATTTGTAACTTGTAAGGATGTAGGATGTTTTAGATCGTTTCGCAAAATTCACCACAATGACGTCACGGAGACGCCCAACGCTTGAGAACGACGTGGAGAGATTGATTTGGGTCTTCCTCAATTCATGCGCTAGCGGTAGCAATATTCTCAATACTACGTGCACTTGTTTGTCTCTGTGGATTAAAATTTTTCCACTAGACGCTCAATTGTTGATCTGACAGGACGATTGTGACGACCATAAATTGGACGTAGCGCTCATAAAGTTGAGGCCACTGACTCCGAATTTCGGTAGTAAAGTTCAATAATTTCGACTCGTTGTAGGATCTTTTCTTGATGAAATGGCGAACTTTACCGAAGTGAAATGTCAAAATAGCCGGAAATATGGCGTCGTTTGCTGTCCCTATCTACTATTGTAGCGTCCCTATTAAAAAAACCGTTATATGGTTTATTGTAATATGCCAAATTGTAGTAGAAATAGGATAAGTATTATATGTATGTATGTATCTCTTTCGATTATTGAATGGCGGTTTGATGAAACTAAAGGAAATAAAATACTCACAAACATTTTAAGCACTCAAAATAAGAATTTCTGTAACTCAATTTTGTAAATTATTACCTGAAAGTGCATAAATCATGTCAAAGGTCTTTAAGCTCTCTGTTCATTTTGATCACTAACAAATCATTCCTATTTTATGAGAAAAATATACTAACACAATCAACTAACTAAAAAACACGGTAAATAGATTTCAAATACAAATGGACATTAGCATATAATCTACAGTTATACACCAGTTGACCGACTTGTTGATTACTTCATCAACATTTTACTGGCGCAAAGTTAGAAGACTAAAGGAAAAACAATAAAAAATAATATGAAAAAAACAAAATATAACAATTACCTATTAACAGAAATGTTACAAATTTCGATAAGGAAAACAATATTTTTCGTTATTTTATGCCAAAGCGTTTGCTAGATCTGCGGCATGTGATAAACGCGACGTAAATCACAGCGACAAAAACGAAAACGAAAAACGAAAACAGTGTAATAAAGAATTGGCGCGAAATAGAATCTGAATCACGTATTTTGAGGCAAAATGTTGGTGCACAAAAACAACAAAAAAAAAATGGAAAATAACAAAAACCAAAAAAATATAATATAACAAAAATGGAAAATCAAAAAAAAAAATGAAAAAAAAATACAAAAAAAATACCAAAAAGTAATAAAACACAGAATTGCTGTAAATAAATTTGTAACCGAATTTGAAGCGAGTTTTCTTATACAAACACCTAAACTTCTTGTATATACATATACATACATATATGGGCATAACATTGTAAGCTGCTTACTAACTCCATTACCGTCGGCATTGCCTCGTTTTAGCTAGGTTTTGAATGCTTTGCCGGCGCTGAGCAAACGCTGAAAGGAAACCTCGCGCACGTTTTCCAACGAAAGCTTCGATTGCAGCAAAATTAAATGGAAGTTGAGATATCCGCTTGGTAAACACATATGTACAAAGTTGTGAAAAGGCTGAAATTGATATTGGAAAAGCAAAAGGACGGAAATTATGAACGCCAGCCGGCGGCTTGAAGCCCAAAAATTTGAATGGGCGCGTGAAGAATATGGGTGGTTTCGATGTTTGCTGGTGCTGAGAGCGGCCGCTTGAGTGAGATATTGCAATCAACACCTTATGACATGCAATAAATGGAAATTAGGTAATCAATTTGTTAGCACCATGTCATAACGAAGTGATATTTTCGGCTGTTAAAAAAGGAAAGATGTTTGCAAATGCTTAGTGCTGTTAGTTAGGATTACTCGCAATCACTTACAATGAATTTATTACAAATCTTCAATGCTATAAATAACAGATTTTAGATTATTTTCAAATAAACAAAAAAGTCAGTTTGAATGGCAGCTATAAGCTATAGTGGTACTATCTGAACAATAAGTTTGGAAATTGCGGTGATGTCTTGTATAATACTCTGTGCTGTCAGAGTCTCACACGTCGTTCTCAGCGTTCTCTGTGACGTCGTTATGGTGAATTTTGCGAAAAGATACTGGCCTACATCTTTACAAGATTAAACTCACGCAAGAACTGAAGCTGCTTGACCACCAGAATCGTCGTATGTTCGTGAGTTGGACTGAGCAACAATTTGAAAATGATCCGGATTTTCATCGAAAAATCATCTTAAGCGATGAGGGTCTCAAATATGCAAAGTATGCGTTATTTGACGTCCTTAGACTATTTCCTGAAGGGCTACGTCAAGTCTATGGTCCATGCCAACAAGCCAGCGACGATTGATGAACTTCGTACGAATATCGAATGTGAAATTGTAACAGTATTGGCCGATTTATGCTTGAAAACTGTCGAAAATTGAGTTCAGCGTATAAATTTCTACAAACGTGCCTGTGATGGCACTTGATTTCAATTTCATTGATAACCGTTTTGGTTATATTAAAAAAAACTTTTGTGGCGCTCTTATTGAAATAATATATATTTTAGCTCAAACACTAAGGCTCAGACGTTCAGTCAAATCAGCTCATTTGTTCATTTAAATTTTATTGAGCCTCGGACATTTCCTTTTGGGTGCTACAAACTTCGTGATAAACTTACCATAACCTGCTCTGGAAGGTCTGAAACTTTCTCAACGTTTCAAAAACAACTTTTTTTGACAAAACTTAATTTTTTAATTCAACATAGTTGTTACAGAAGGCGATAAATCAATTTTTCCATATTCTGTAGTAAGGTTGATATTTTTCTTTCCAATAAGCATCACTTTCGGCGATTACTTCATCACGTAGGGTAAATTTTTTTTTTATCTATGGACCGTTTGTTTGAGATTTGAGTACATAAAAAAGTCCCAGAAGGCCAGGTCCGAAGAATACGATGGGTGCGGAGGCCTGCAGGCCATTTGCAATCATTTTGTAGATTTTTGGAAGTTTTCATCCGTAGCACTTTCTAAGACACTTAGTTCAAATCACACAACCGTTTTTTGACACGAATCGATTACCAAAAGTTTGTCAAATAATATGTACTGTACTTCTGCAAACAATTAGAACTTAGGATTGCAAATTTGTTGAGACGGCTGACTTCAGTGTTGGATATGTCTCCTGATTCGCCGAAGGTAAGCCTGACGAGTTGTTTGATTCACAGTCTTGCATAGACTGGTCAATGTAAGAGAAAGTGCCTGGATGTCGCCACCTCTCTTTCCTCTTTGCTTTGAGAATTTGCGTCTGCCAAGATTTTTAGCCTTACCGCATGAAAGCCTATTGGACAATGTCCAATAAGAACACTTACTCTATGACCAGATTCTCAAACGAGTCAGATAATGAAGTAGCTTAATATTACCTAAATCGAAGACAGACACTCCTTGAATCTCGCGCACAGTTAGCAAGCTCAGAGCTGGTTTTGCCACTTTACTATAGGGGTGACTGCGCAACTCGCTGAAAGAGGCTGCACTTCGTAGCAGTACGTCTACCTCAACCGTAAAACCAGCAACTTCTGTCTGAAAAACACTCAAATGGCCCGGTAGCCTAAAGCTAAGGCTGACGGAGGGTTATCCCCCGCCAACCTTCCCTCCTGAATTCGACCTATCATTGCGGCTCTACTTTAGCGACTCCACATATCCCTCTTTTATCAATACTTTGATTGAATATCTTGACTCTAAGAGTTAAGCTACTCGATCTTCTCAAGAGACATCGCTTGTTTTCGAGCCAAATTTTGTTTAGCCACGAGGTCCATTTCTAGCTCAATGTCACAGTTGAGACGAAGAGAAACCTGAAGAGATTCAAGAGCTATCATTTCATTCAGAAACAACATCGCTTTGGTATAGTTTGTGGGCCAGTGGAATCATCGGTCCACATTTCTTCAAAAATGACGCCGGTGAGAACAAAACCGTAAACGGCGACCGTTATTGCGCTGTGATTATCGACTATTTGATGCCTGAAATTGAAGCTCGGGATCTCGGCGTCATTTGGTTTCAACAAGACGGCGCCACTTTCCAGACATCGCATTAATCTATGGATTTATTGAGAGAACATTTCTGGTAGTTGATAATTTCACATTTTGGGCCGGTCGATTGACCACCAAGATCATGTGATATCATACAGTTAGACTTTTTCCTATGAAGATAACATCAAGTGTGTCATTCGCCTGTTACCAGTCGAAATTCTCGAACAAGTAATCGAAAATTGGATTCAACGTATAGAACATCTGAGGCGTAGAAGCGGTTGACATTTGAAAGAGATAATCTTCAAAAAATACATTACAAAGAATATTCTTTCGAACGATATTAAACATTCCGCATTAAATTTGAAGTTTCCGAGGTTTTTCTTTAAAAAGGTTGGGAATCACGAAATGGATCACACTTTTTCCAAAAGCTGAGCACGAGATCCTTTGTAGAATAAAACTAGAATATTTATGTCGCTTACTATATACATATATGTATATTGATATTCGATCTTCTTTTGTTATAAAATACCCAGTCGCATTGTAAAGGGTATATGTAAATATGAATGAAAAATTTGCTTTAAAATTTCTTGTTTTATTTATTTTTACTATATATATTTGGTTTCAATTCTTTTCTTGCCACTGTTGCCCAATGACAATATTATCTCGTATGCTGCTGTTCGTGTTGACATTTCTCTCTTTTGTTGTTTTTTTACTCGTGCGGCCGCAGCCGATGCTCTTGATTGGCAATTTACACTGCTGCTTGATGCGATTTTAATGATTACTTTGCACAATTTATTTGCAACTCATTTGCTGGATATCTTTTGTATTTGTTGTAATTGTTGCTATTCGCAGCATGACTAAGCTGGTTGTTCATGGGTGTTTTTACGGCAGCGGTTGTTACAATTCGCTGTGATTTCTTCGATATTTTTTTGGTTCTGAAACCAAAGTAAGTTATTTTTATTTTTGTAATTTTTTGTCGCTTTTCTTTAAATATTTTCGCAATTCATTCATTTATGTTGATTATTTGTCGGCGTTGAGATTATGTAACAGCTGCCGAACAATGTATGGCTGTTATTGTTGGGGGTATTCTGAAACTCCACCATAATGATTGATCTCTGTGTGTAGTTGTTGCAAAGAACTTAGGTTTTTTCTCTTCTCATATTTTTCTACTTGTCTCATTCTTAAGGCAGCGCTTGGTCTAATCCAGCTTGGACCAGTTCTAAATGCTTTCCAGTTTGGTTCTCTTTGGTATTCGAATTCACTTTCTAAGATTGTCCTTTGAGTTCGTTGAATTTAATGATTTTTTGCCAATTCTTCTAAGCTGCTTTTTTATATTATTTTCTTTCTCTTTCATGTTCTTTTGAAGCTTACATGGTTTGCTATTTTATTTTTAATTATTTTGCTTGCTTCACTTTTTTCTGTTTATCTGTGGCTTTTCCTGCTGTCTGTGCAATTTAGTAGCGTGATGATGCAATAATCTTAATGCTTTCACAGTGCATAGTGGTCAAGTTATGGACAATATTTGGTAACTATTTTCGAATATTTTTTCTAAGAACTCGTGGAATTGTTATGCTTAAAAACTGAAACTGGAAGTTAGTAATATTTTTATTCATATTTTTTGACATGATTTTAAGAGAGCGTAAGATCATGTTTGCAAGAATTTTAGCGTCTTTAGCGAATGACTTTTAATGACTTCATGGACTCTTGTCTCGTTCTCTAAGTGGATTTTTCAGTTTCGAAAAAGAAAAGAAAAGTCACAGAGAGGCAAATCTGTTTCGTTTTGCCAACAAATTCGAACATTTACAACAAATTTCTTCATCTACATGCCTCAAAATGGCCAAATAGCCTTGTATATAGACCTTTTGACTCTGTGGAACGTAGTATCGGTGAACCAAACCGCGTTGATCAAAGAAAACTATAAACATCACTTTAAATTTTATTCGGTTTTAAAATGGTTTTTCCGATTCCGATTCATTATTGAAGCGCCATTTGCTAGATTGTTAGGCAGGCTGGACGTGATATTCATAAATCTACGACTCCTCACCAGTAGTGATGCGTTTGATGAATGTAGGGTTCTCAGCTACCTTTTCAAGCATTTATTTTACGGTCTCTACTTGACGTCGTTTCTGCAAATGGTCTAGATCTTTTGGTAAGAGTCTCGTATTAAGATGCTTCATACTCAAGACATTAGCCAACACATTAACCAAATCATTAATCATAACATTAACCGGAACATTAACCAATACAGTAACCAATCCATTAACCATAACATTAAACAAAATATTAACCAAAACATTAACCGGAACATTAACCAAAATTTCTTGAGTCCATCCGTAAGAGATGCTGAGATCTTCTACCACATCTTTGAGGCCAACGCGGCGTTTTCCCAGCACTGTATCTTTAACTTTTCTGATCTTGTCGTCATTGGAAGATAGAGGTACACGAGTGAGCTGTAGTTTCGATGATTTGATGGCGTTAATGAATGCGTATTACCACTCAAAGACTTGACTTCGTGATAAAACAGATTCCCCAAGCACACTTCTGTAAGATTTTCAACGATTTTAAAGCCGTTATTGTATGGCAAATACAACATTTCAAGTAGATTTGATGTTCCACTTTTTTCCGTGGTCCAGATCGGAAGCTCTTTCGGCGGTAAGTGACATTCGTATGAAGTTAGACGAACTGGCTTTCACGCAATTTAGTCGTTTTTTGAAACTGGTCAGTTTTTTAAAGGCATTTTTCTAAAAAGTACGGTAGAGTACCATAACAAAAGCCAGATACCAAAACAAAAGCCCTCAAGACAGTCGGGTCTAGTTTGACTGAAAGTAGACTGGACTGTTAACTTGGCAGCATTCCTCGAAATTATTTTAGACTGCAGCTGCAACAAAAACAATAACAACAACATAGAAAACCAATATTTTCCGTCAAATTCATCCATAATATTCCCACTTGAATAGTAGGATGATTTCGTCACTGTGCCACTCTACTGTCTACAGCTGCCATCTGCGTGCAGTTCTAAGCTCACTGTGTTCTAAAAATCTGCACTAGTCTCTGTCATGAGTGTCTATATGTTTGTGTAATTCACAGCTGGTGTGCGTTTACGAGCTTCCTTTTCAGAGCTTCTTTTCCAGCTCGTGATGCGATTTCCTGTGCAATTTGTGCCTTGATATCTCTTCTATCTTTAGCGGACTAAGCTGCAGCGTTGACTACAAATCCGCAGACATGCAAACAAACCGTACATTATTATATACATAAGTACTGTATATACTATATACAAGCATATTTGTGTGCGTTAGCTGTTTTTTAGTCACTTCTAGGTTCTAATCCCAAGGCAGATGCAACAGTTGGTTCACATTACAATTTTCTTCCTCTTTTTTTTTAATTTTTGCTGCTGCGCCGCTTACGTTTCTTTCATGCAATCGCTCATTCATACGCTCAATCACTCACTCAATCACTCAGCCATTCAGACATGAAGAATAAATACATAGATGCATAGATATATATATATTTACGGCATTGCCATTTAGTTTTTCTTTTTTGCCGCCGCCAATTTTGAAGGTTTTTCCGCCGTTGACTTTCTTTCCTTTGCTCCTCTTTTCTTTTTATTGTACTTTTTTCTTTCCTCAGTCTGCTTGGATTTCCATTAGCTTGCTTCACTTCTTGACTTTATGTCGTTTATTCGCTTATTTTATGTAATGAAAATCCTTGCCTTAATCTGTTGATTTCCGGTGCTTAAAGGCATTTTTGCGACTATTTTTACGCACTCGCAAACTGTAAAAAAAGCACACGCTAAGCATTTTCCAACAAAACAGCTACGGCAGAAGTTTATAGTACTAAGAAGATATTTGTCTAATATTGTGTTGATAGACAACGTTAGTTGACAAGCTTTACGCTAATTTTATTAGTAAAAATTATAGCAACTTTATGGCTTATTTTAGTGCTTTAATTTGATTTGTTTTTCAAGGCTGCGCGATTTGGTGGAAATATGCTTTTAGGTCGAAGTTTTCAGTTTATTGTTTATCTAGTACAATAAATTAAAAATCTCAATTGTAACAGTCAATATAAATATATAAAAAATCAAAATAATATTTATGGAAATAATAAGAAATTAACCTTCAAATATTTCTGATTTTATGTATGTACATATTATGTTATGAAAAAATCTTAATATAAATGTGATTCGTTTGGCTCTTTGAATAAGAGTCAATGAAATTAGCCGAAGAGCAAATTTTCTATATACATATTAGTGTACACAACTGGCTAATTGACTTATTTAAAGAGTTCTCAGAATCACTTACTAAGTGAGCTTTTTCAGGAAGATTTTCTTCGAAATGTGAGCTTTTATTATTACATCATTTAACTACTAATTAACTTAATTAGTTCTCAGAATCATTATTAAATGAGCTTTTATTCTTAAATGGTGTGTAGGGAGGTATTTCCTAGAACTTTCATTCTTAAATAGTGTTTAATGAAGATTTTCTTGGTGTTTTATTTCGAAATGTGAGCTTTCATTACTAAATGGTATTTAGTGAGCAGGGAGCTTAACTTTGAAAAGTGAGATTTTACTCTTTAACGGTGTGATTAAGAGATTTTCTGAGCTTTTTCCTTGGGCTTTACTTCGAAAAGTGAGCTTTCATTCGTTAATTATTTTTAGTGAGCCTTTTCCAGTGAACTTTCATTATAAAATGGTGCTTTATGAGCTTTTTCAGCGACAGAGCTTAACTTCGAAAAGTGAGCTTTCAATCTTAAATGATGTTTAATGAAAGCTTTCCTAGTACTTTACTTTGAAATGTGAACTTTCATTATTAAATGGCGTTTATTAGGTTTTTCAGGGAGCTAAATTTCGAAAAGTGAGCTTTCATTATTAAATAAAATTTTGTGAGCATTTTCAGTGACCTTGACTTCGACAGCTTTCGAGCTTTTTCTTCCATTCTTATTTTCTTATTTTCTTAAAAACTGTTAAGTTAGTTTTTGTTAAGTGAATGCCTGTAGCTTTTATTTGCACAATGTGTTCCATGAGAAAACTGAGAGTGGTTTTAATATTGATTTATTTTTTAAACGATACGTATATTAGTTATGAAGACACTACACCGCTAAAACGAAATACCAAATTGGTATTTTAAGATTGGTCTCCACGAAAGAATATAAATTTAATAGCGTGACAACTCTTAATTTTATCTCAAACGCAATAATAGAATATTTAATATAAAACAATATAATAAACATACAACATATGTAGAAACGTATGTAATATTAATATTTATTCGATTCTTCTTCTACTTACAGGTATGTGAAACGTTTCCTTTCTTTTCTAACTAATTATCAGTATGAGTATATACTATCCACGCTTTGGTAATTATTCAATTTTATAAAAATTATAATATATTTAATATAAAATCGATTTTTTTTAGATATTACATATATACATACGTATTTTTAAATAGCTAACCACCATATACGTTTCTGCGGAGTCTAAATACTCCCTTAGTTTTCTTGAACTACCTTACAATGAAATACTCTACGTAGCTAATAGGCCAATTAGCAATTAATTGGGAATAAATTGTAACACAATTTTCCAAGCAATCCCGTGAAGTATATTTAAAACGGTTTACATTTAAATTAGTTTCCTTTTAATGCAATTGGTGGTTTTCAAAAACAGAACTCAAGCACGTCTTCTTAAACTAAATTGACTTAATTTAACGTTAAGCAAAAATAAGACTTTTTCGTCAAGGCATTTAGTTTGGAATAAGATACTTAGAATATAAAATATGGCTGGCTTTTCTTCAGAGTCTGGTGCTGAAAGCTTCTTGTACTCAATAAACTATGTAAAAAGGGACGCTAGGGACGTTAGTACTTAGTGAGTAATTTTCGGGGCATTATAGGTCACTTCATTGTTTATCCAGTGATTTTTTCTGGCTGCAAGACTATACTGTCTTTCGCTAAATTTGTTGCTACAAAGTATGATAGTTTTGTTCATCAAATGAGTGACTGTCTGGCGTGTTCTTTGGCGCGCCCACGATCTCTCAAAAGAATCGGTAGAAAGGTAGGCATGACACTGCCTATCTTTAGGTGAAATCTATACCTCAGAAACTACTTGCCCAATTTCATTCTAAAGCATGTGATCTTGATATTGGTGTCTTGAAATGGGAAAATGGAAAAACGAAATCAAAATACACCTACGCCTACTTCTCAGAATTTTAAATTCCAATTGAATATTTTACTTTATTGCGGAAACAATAAAGTTACAAATTGTGCCCCAAAAGGTTTCCAACTAAAATTGGTCGAAGAGAACTATCTTGGTGGCCAAACGACGGGCTCAAAACGTCAAATTATTTGCGAACCAAAGTGTTCTCTCAATAAATCCATTGGTTGATGCGCTGCGTAGAAGTACCGCCTTTTGTTGAAGCCAAATATTGCCGAGATCACGAGCTTCAATTTTGGGAATCAAATAGTCGGTTATAATGGTGCGATAACGTTCTCACCGCTATCATTTTTGAGGAAATATAGACCGATAATTTTCACAACCACACCAAACCGTTGTTTTTTCTGAATGAAATGGGCCTCTTGAATCTCTTCAGGTTGCTCTTTATCCTTAATGCGACAAGTTTGCTTGTTTTCATTCCCATTGAGCGAGAAATGGGACTCATCGCTGAACAAAATTCGGCTGGAAAACGTTGGATCTCCTTGCAACTTTTCGAGAGCCCATAGACCGAAGCGATGTCGCCTGAGAAGGTAGAGCGGATTCAGGCGTAAGTCTTTCCATGATGGCATGCCAAACAAATTGTCTAAAACACTTTTTTTAGACAAGATATGGAATAACTTCAAGTTTTCTCCATTACAAAATTGCAAAATTGTTGGTCATCTCCCAGAAAATTTTCAATTCCTTTTTACGAGGTAATCTATACAATGTCTGTTCAGCTTCCTCTCTCTTCACACACATGATTACATCACCACTAGCTGAGACAAGCGCTCTTTAATATCGTTTTTGCTTTTCCAAGTTCGCTCTTCAGCTTATCATGCCATTACTGACTTTGTCATTCTTTTATTTAATTAATCATATTGTTGTTGTTCGACTCACAACATGCCGCAACTTTATCAGCACAACGCCATCTTCTTTTGCAAACTTCGGTTTTTTTCGTTGTCTGCATTTCGGTTTTATATTTTATTTTCGCTTGTCTGTGCTTTTCGCGCCATTTTCAAGTTTTCTCCGCTTGTCACCAAGTGTTTTCAGAGGGCTGGCCATACTCACCACCAAAGAGCATAAATAAGTGAGCGAAATAGTGGCGTAAATCAAAACGCTTACATATGATTTTATATATTTGATTAAATTTTAGAAAAATTGTTCTACAAAACATGCCTGTGCACTTATGTTTTGCTCACAATCTCCAGTTTTAATTTCATCAACTCTCGAAAGCACTTCTGTTTTCGTCTTTATCAGCTCTTTCGAGAATTTCGATTGATTTTCTATTTATTTTGGTGTTTGTTTATAATTCCATTAATTTAAGTACTCGTATTTGTTACCAGCGCAACTTTGTTATTGTAATTAGCTTTATTTTTGTTGCTGATTTATGCGAATTTTACTTGCCTTCCAATGAAACACTTGTTTTCCGGTGCTTGCGATAAGATAAAAGTGCTCAAAGCCTGCCGAAGATGCAGATAAAAATAGAAAGCATATAAGCTAAGTTCTCTAGTGAAGACTAATGCCTATATTTAGATAAGGGTAGAGGGTGCTCTCGAATATGCAGCGGCTTAAAGATGTTTTTGGCATGAAACTTTGCTTTAAACTCGGTGGTGATGTGAAAACTTTTGGTATAACTTTTCAAATAATCAATTCATATAAGAAGCCAGGATATCCAAATAAGAAGTGGTTCCCTTGACGCCAAAGTGCTGGGCAGAAAGAAAGAAAGGATATGAAATACATTGCAATACTATAATTGGTATGTGTCTTCGGAATAGAAATTTCCAAAAGCACCTAAATCTAGGCATATTTTTTCATTTTAGAAAAAATGGTTAGTCATTAACATTTGGGATTAGTTTAAACGTCCTCAATTTCGAAATTCTGTAATATTGCCTTCTCTATCATAGAGGTGTGGGATAGAGGTGCTGTATTCTGGGACAAGTAGCTAACCGGATGGGCCATAACTAGATCATCGAGATGAAGGTGGTCTATCTTCAGCAAAACTATATACTAGAACCGCCTTCCCCTATCAAAACAGTGTAGTGTTCTCCATGCGGAAATCACAGCAATTAAAGAAAGCTTTCTTGTGTTAACAAAGAGGTTGCTCACAATAGGAAATACAGATCGTCAAGCAGCTTTGAAATCACTAAAGCCTCTGGGGTTTCATTGAAGGTGATCTTAATCTCTTAGTGGACCTACCAACCTATTTTACGATAAACCTGCAATGGGTTCCAGAATATAAAGATATTCTTGGAAACTGTGTGATAGATATACTAGCCAGGGCAGGCATCACCCAACAACTGGAATCTGAAAAATAAGAAATATCTTCGTGGTCGCACAATGGAACGGCATCGATTGAGAATCGGGATCTATGCTTTTACTGTCATTCAGCAGTGTTCCTTGCATAATTTTAATATGCTTAGGGCATTAGTCACTAGATCAACTCTGGAGATTTTACAAGTTCCGGTCGTGAAACCTTCTGTTAGTCGCCGCTTCTGTTCGTACAATTTTCGAATATTAGCCCTATCAGGGCAGCTTGTCAAGCTCTTCATACTTATGCATTTTATCAAATGCGTCTCGTTTCCCTTTTCAACTCTCGGTATCTATCCCATCCCGCACGTGTTGTGGTCGATTGTAACCTTGCGAGGTAAGCAGTCTTCGCTGCGACATGGTACATGGAGGGCCTCTGGTTACTTGTATATATTTAATCGACAAATCGGTCAAGAGTTTATTGACGATGTCTTCGACGTTTCTCATAGAAAGGGTTTTGTATTACTGAACTTCATGAGGAGCACAGGGTGCTACGCTAATAAAGAAAAATAAGATATACTTAGTTCTCTATCATAAGTAGTATCCAGAAGTATGTTCTGCATCACCTCTGACTTGTTTATGTACACCGCCCCTCTGAAGTCTTTTATGATCGTCTACTATGCTATTATCTCTATTTTTAGCTCTTTTCAAAAAACGTTAAACCATTACATCTTCTGCTTTCACTGTCAGTAAACCCAGTCCAATCAATTGGCGATTAGCTGTCATACTGATGTTGAATTATTGATGTCATATCAGCTGATTACTGATTAGCAGTGCGAAAGCGAACGTGTTGCAGAAACGCTTCGGCCAAAGTACACATGTGATGATAACAAAGAGGAAAGAAGAAAAGGGAGTTTTTATGGCTACAATAAAACTTTCAATGTCAAAATCGCATTCGATAGGGTAGTATCAGCTTTGTGATAGTGCTGACCCTACGTAATTACGCTCGATTATCTCAATAACATACGTACCATATATAAATAATATAGAGTATGTATAAAAGTTATCTGCAGAAGAGAAATATTGCGAATAATTTATTTATTCAGTTGGATACACATCGTAAATGTAAGACTAATTTATTTCGACGATTACGTAAGCAATTATATGACGAGATATTCAAACTTCTTCTTAGCTAGATAGATAGTTTGATACCCCTATAGCAGCCTAGAAGTCTACGGTCTGTAGACTTTTCACCAAAATCGATTTCATCACTTTATATTTTTCGAAGACGACAATTTGGTTTTATTAGAGGACCGAGTACTCTCCACGTAGTTGACCATAATAAGCTCTCTGTTTCGACAGCTGAAATTTATTTTTGAAAACCGTAAAATTTCGATAAACGTTCACAAATTTATATTGGAAGGAGAGCAAATGGATGAAATTTATTAATTTGTTTAAATTAAATTCTTCAATCATATGGCAACCCTTCGCAAAAGTGTCTCAAAAAATTTTTTCATAAGCCTCTATTTATATTTTGTTGGCATTGATGTGATATTTCATATACGTAGGTTGTCAATTTAATTCTATAAAATAACGTAACGATGTGGCAACACTCTCCAAAAAACAATTTTAATACTGCATAAACGTCTTTAGTTTACCAATAAATTTACTCCACAAAATTTGCAACTTTAAATTGTATTGAATTTAAAAATTCAAAAATGGTGGCAACCACCGAATAAAAATTTGCACTTTAATATAGATTAAATTTGTTTAATGTATGTAGAGCCTTTCTTCAACTTATAATTCATTCAGTTCCTAAATTTAATTGTGTGAAATATTGTTATAGATATGGCAACACTCTTCAAAAAAAAAATTTTTTTTTAAGCGTACTTAAGCTCCTCCATAGTTTTATTCTAAAATTTTGTAACTCTTATACATAGATGTTCTGGTAGTAAAAATTATAAAATGGTGGCAACCACCAAGAAAATGCAGATTTATTTTTGTTTAATATAGAATATTTTTACATTATAATTCATGCAGTTTATTAATTTAATTGTATGTATATTTACAAACATGAAACAATGCTACGGATATGGCAACGCTATCCAAAAAAATTAAAATTAATTTATAAAATAAAAAAAAATAATTGTTATTTACATATATTTTATTTTACTTAAATTTACTTAGACTTCTTTTTCATTTTATAATCCATGTAGTTTTTCAATTTAGTTTTACAATTTTATGGCAACTCTGTGCAAAAAAAATATTTTTGAGTGTACTTAAGCCGTTCTTTAGCATTTTACTCGAATTTTGTAACTCTTATGTATAAATAACATTAAATTCCAAATTTCAAACTGGTGGCAACCACCCAAAAAATTTTTCAACACTAATTTTGCTTAAACTTCTTCGATTTATCGCTTTTCCTCACATTTCAAAAATTTTACTTGACATTTTGGAAAAGGTGGCAACCTTCTTTATTTTTTTTTATTTTGCTAATGAATAAAGACAATATGTAAATAGTATGTATCTCCAAAAAATATAATATTAAGAGTACTTGAGCCTTTCTTTAGTTTATTACTCAAATTTTGTAACTCTTATGTATAAATATTATTGAGTTCCAAACATGAAATTGGCGGCAACCACGTAAAAAAATTCAACATTAATATTAATTTTAGTATATTTCATAAACTCCTTCAATGTATAGCTTTTTCTTGCATATACAAAATTTTACTTCCCATTTTGAAAAAGGTGGCAACCTTATTTTTTTTTAATAGTATGAATGAATATATGCAAAAACTAGTCGTGTAAATTGGTTGAGTTTTCTCAAAGATGCGAAGATACAAGCGTGACGAAATTTTGTTGCGTAACATGATTTCGTTGCAGTCACTACATTCAATTTCACTAGTATGCTTTTGTAAAATTTAAATGTATACTTGTATATTCAAAACTAACTTAAAACTTAAGAATTATCTGCTAGTTGAGAAGGGAGAAGAAGTTGCATTCAAAATTACCGAAAAAGCCCTCGAACCGTATTCACCTAAAAGAGAACTCAAAAACTTTTTTTTCGAATCTGGGACAACGCAATGGCAATGACCAATTGCTTAAAGGTCAATGGCATTGATTAATTTTGAAGACTCCACAATGAGCTGGGAGTCCTCGGCTGGACGGTATGTTATAAAGTTAAATGACTTCTGTACGCTTGCGGTTAGCAGCGCTGCATTTGAATTCACGTGAACATGAAATTTTGTTTGTATGTGTGTGTATGCGTATGCAAAAAAGCCTAAAATTTTGAGTTATGCATAAAAATTACGTAAAAATGATTATCAACATCTGGAGAGCATGTTAGTGCATATGCCTCACCCCTGCGCATGTACAATTTTTTCAACAAACATACACACATGCATACATACATACAAAAATTAACATATGCACACTTCCTGCAAACTGCAAGCAATGAATCATAAACACAAATAAACTTAGTTGACCTCAATTAAACTCTTTAAGCAAACAATTGGGCGAGCGTTGAGGGACACGCCAAAAAAACGAAGCATGAAACTGCATGTACAAACATATGCTACATACTTACACACATACACATATAAATTGTATGTACAACATTAGCGAATTCTGATAGGACTCATAAAAATCCGATTTTTAATAAAATCAAACACACACAACCGCAGCGACAGTGGCCGACATTGCTCTTCTGGGAATCGCCAGCAACTCTTTTTTGTTCTTGCTTTCAATAATATTTTTTTCTCTTTTTTGTTTCGCTGAATTATAAACAAAGTCGAGTGACAAGTGATGCGGTTAAATATGTTAATTATAATGATGAGGCAAAGCAAATGTTTATGACTCGTTGTTGTTGGCTCGCACAATGTCTAGCACTGCGTGAGTCTGTGGAGTAGGGCGGTGAGGGAGTAGTAGGCTGACTGTCTGTGGTTGAGGCGAGTCATCATCAGGTGCTCTTGTTTTGTGCGAAACAAAGAGGAAAAGTGCGTCGGACATACATTCATATTCATAAGTGAATGTGGTTAAGAAAGTGAGGTTATGGGAAAATAAGACGTCAATAAATGTAAATATATGAAAAAAACATAATCATAAAATTGCTAATACCTTATACTCCTCACAAACATTTCTCTTTGTAGAGGCCTTAAATGTCCAATAGCCCATTTACTAATCTAATCTAGATCACTTAAACTCCCCCTTTTATACACGTCTTACTGGCTCACTGCTCAGTATTTTCTTTGCGAACAAGATAGATAGAAGCCGTTGGACGAGAGAGGCAGTGGGTTTCTGACAAAATGTAGGAGAAAAGTTATTGGCGGCGTCTACTGTAGGAAACTGTCTATCAACATTAGTTCCCGGCTTTCTGACTACTGCAGGGGTTTTCAAGAAGAATTGAATGCCATTGCCAGTTTAATGATATACGGCACCTATATGTAGCCGTTTTCAGAGAAGTGACTCTCTACTGTAGGGTGATTGTAGAGCGATGATATTAGCCGTGAGGTCACTAGAAGTGCATTAAACCCAAGTTATGGAATGCCTAACCTCACTATCAATGCCATAAAGTCTCAGCAGCACTTCAAGTATTTGCAGAGCTAACGAACTGTTAAGGAAATGCACCTTAGCACCACTATAAATACAATGGGAATGCGTCTGAGCTTCGCTGTCTTCGTCCGTTCTACTACTGTATAGCTGGATTTCACGAAAGCTTAGCCAGCACCGGGCTTCCAATAGTTCTTGCGCTGCCACAAACTCTTATCGTCTGCAGTGGGCCGCACTAGCTCTAGTTGGCTCTTTGCGTCCAGTAAGGTTAGTCTTTCCCTCGTTATAAACGATCTAACTGAACATTTCCCTATCGTAAAGTTGATAATTTCAGCGGTTGCCTGCTATAAAAGTTGTTTTAAAACATCTCCACATTTCATTCTTGATTGTATCGCCATTATAAGAGGCTTAGACACATTGGCGTTCACACTTGGATACATTTTGATTTTTAAGGGAAAGCATCGAAAGCCAGTGTGTAGAACTTTAATCCACTCAACCTAACTTCGTCCCAACTCAAGACTCTCCCACGGAACCACCGGTTAAGTATTACTTCGTGGGAGGGACATGCCATTTAAGTCTTCTCTATTATGCGGATTGACAGACAACTACTCTGTTCAAAAGTCTCAGTTTTGTCATTACAAACGCAGACGCTAACGGTTTTCCATTTCTCAGTCAACTGACATATGCGTTATAGACCGTAAAACTGTCACCCAGTGTGGTTTTAAGTTTTCCCTTGTATTTGAAAAGCGAAGGCTATAAAATAACACATATTCAAAGTCTTCTATATACTCTGTAGACGTCGAACAATTGGGACTAATGTCATTTTGAATCTGTAAAGGTGGCTTCTAAAGCACCCATGTATTTGGGTAAGATGGAAATCCAGGTCCCCATGTTGTCTGTCTATCCACGAGTGCATGTCCGGTATAAGTCTGTAGGTTCAGCTCACTTTGGATGAGGAATGCCACCGCTGCTGCCACATTTTGGTGCTCTTGTTCCTCTTCTCTGTTTTTGGCCTGTTTTAGGCGCTGCTAGCTGATATAATCGCTCGAGTTCATCTCCCTGGATGTCAATGGGTGGCATGCTGGCTAATACTTTAACAGCGTCGGTTGATATAGTCCAGAATTAAGGTTCCAGCGTTAAGGCTTTGAGCTTATAGCTTCATTCAGCGCTCTTTTGACTATACCATTTAATCCAGACTCTTTGATGTTTTTACTTTCTTTGCTATGGCCAATAGCTCTTCTTCCGTGACTAGCGTTGGTGACATTGCAGCTTTGTTTCGTCGCTTGCTATAGAAATTCGACGACTTTTCCCATAAAACCTGCATCTTTGGGTTACTTTTGTTTATTTTTAGTTCTTGATATAGAGATTTTGTAAGTAGTTCCCCTAGGTCAATGTTTGTTTCTTCACAGAGCTTCTCAAAATAATATTTTTTGCCATGGGTAAGTACCGATTTCAGGAGTTTCTTGTGGCTTTTAAATTTTTCTCTATTTTTGTCTGTCTTAAAATAAACTGGAACCTCATAATAGTCGGGTCGTAGCCAATCGACATTTTTGACTTGGCTTTGACGTTTAATAATTCCATATAGTAACTCACGTCCTTTAGTCTGCTAAACGGGAGGGAAAAACTGACCCTTCACCATATTCGAAGGGAGCTAACACATTTTTAATTATCATAAATATGTTTCTCATTTTCGTTATTTATCATAATTTTAGCGCACGAACCGGAGTGGCCTTTAGTTGCTGGTGTTATAAATTCCACACAGTGCCTTTCCTTTAGCTCTAAGCGTGTGCAAAAATTTATGACTGTCACTTTGAAAATATTACTTAATAGCCAACGCGACAGATAGAACAATAGTTCGGTATTAATATGCCTTACTAAAGCCATACATAACATACACATATACTCGTACATATGCATGTATTTTTTAAATATACCGTTTATTTGTAAATTTTTACACACTCCCTCAAAGTGCTTCTGCAGACCGCAACATGAATGTGCGAAATTATATTTAATGTCTTCACTTAGCCGCTTAGTTCTCCATTTGTACTATGTGGAACGCCTCCGGCAGCATATGCAGCGCTTTCTGTGTAAATTTAGTTGTCATATTTTGCGCTCAACTTTCACCACTCCCTTCATCACTCGTCTTGCCCGCTTGACCCTTTCGCTCGGCAAGTTCACTATCAGCCCACGCGTGTCGCCTTCGCCTACACTCAGCCTCTGTTGCGCTTCACTCGGCGCTCGGCGCTCTGCTGTCAGTGGGTAATTTGCAGCACAGAAATTATGATTAACACAACTTGACTTCTGTCACTTTTTTCTAGTTAAAATTAATTGAGTATAATGTGTTGTTCACTTTATATCTCATATTTTCGTCATGGACACTATTTTGTGGACTCTACATTCACTTGGCTACGGCTTTTAGTATATTAAATTTATTCTTAACTTTTGGATACACTTAAAGATAAAAAATTTGACGTAAAGTAAGGAGGAAGTAAGCCCGAAATCCTTCTAAAATTCCTACAAGAATATTAAGGAGTTTTAGTGAAAAGAATAAAAATTTCTGGAAGGGAACACTTTCGGTTGCTAGGAGATACTTTCTAATATAATTTTAAATACATTAGCCACTCTTAGTATTGGGTTTCAGTCAGCTCCAAATGTTAGAGATTGGAACTTTATGAGATTTGCTGAAGTACTTTTGAAATGATTCTGCCAATTACCAGAACTTTTTCACCTACTGAGTCTATAACTAAATTGGCCAACAGATGGCGTAACTGGATATTATTCCATTGTTTCAATATTTCAAACATGTGATGGAAAGGTACTGTCCTTGTGGAAAAGTTTTTGGGTGTTTCTTCTTCACTACTTGGACATGAAGAGAACTTCAGCCGAAAGTCACCTTGTTTTGGTGGAAGTTTATGGCAGACATGCTCCAGCTGATCGAGTGCTATTGTAGTTTACCCTTGGAACACAAAGAACGTCCTGGACGACCAAAAATGTTATAGTATGAGGAAAGATTACTCGATGAACATTGTAGTCAAATCCAAGAAAATCTTTGGGAGTCACTCAAGCAGTCATTTCAAAATAGTTAAAAACAGCCAAAAACATTCAAAAGCAAGGAAAATGGGTGTCCTGTGAAGTGAAGTGAAGCAAAGAGACGTTGAAAGACGATTTTGCATGTGAGATATCCTATTAACGCCATAAAAAGAAGTTGGTTTTGCAACTTCGGAAACGATAACCCTAAATGCAAAAAACCATACGAGAAACCTGCTACTTGCTACCAAATCAACGCCAAAGCCGAATTTTCATGACTCTGAGAATGATCTGTATTTGGTGGGATCAGAAGGGCGCGTATTATGTTGAAGGCCCCACAGCTTATTCAAATTGAAGCAAACGAAAAATGCTAGGAATTCCGACTAGACACGATGGCATAAATTTTCTTCGGCTTGGGTTGCGAGACTGGTTAAAAGCTATTTGGAAAACAGTGGCTGGCTGGGACGTTTTGCCTCACCCATCTTATAGCCCAGACCTTGATCTTCTGACTCCCATTTGTGCTAGACGATCGACCTCACTGGAGTACGGTTCACATCAGAAAATAGTATGAAAAATTTGCTTGATTCATCCTTGGTCGTCAAGCCGGCGCCTTTTTGGGATTTAATTCATGAATTCGGCAGAATTATGAGAGTTTTTTTCGGCTACAAGATCCGACCGGAGACTTAATTCTGGTACCACGGGGAGCAAAAGCCACGAAAGTGAGTAATGTGTCCATTCTACACTGCCTAATGCAAGGCATTTTCGTTGCGCTGATCAGCGCATTGATTTAAACGACTGTGCTTTTTTCAAGCCATTGTTCATCTAATATATTTTATTCTTCCATGTATGACTGTGATATGGCTTCTTTTTTATAACCTGCTCTTTCAACCTTCCAACATTTTTAGTTAATTGACAGTTGACTTTCCAAACGGAGAAGTCCAAAGGAAGAAGTCGCACGGTGCCCTATCAGGTGAATACGGGAAGTGGTTAATGGTTAAAATGTGATTTTTGGTCAAATAATCGGTCACAAGTTTCGATGGAATTTCTGATGATCACGGATTTTGATTGGCCTACATGTTGATCGGCATTTATGTCCTCACGACCACTTTGAAAACGTTTTAAACCACTCATGCACTCTGCTACGGGATAGGCAATCATCGCCATAAACTTGTTTTCATCAATTGAAACGTTTCGGTAAAAGTTTACCAATTTTAAAACTAAATTTAATAGTAGCTCTTTGTTCGAAGCTCATTTTCGCACCGATAACACAAACATACTAACATTTAAAATACAATAACTTCACTTCCAATAGATGAAATGTCATGAAATTCTCACTGGACAATCGATAAATCGATAGCAGATTCTAACGTATTAGTCGCCATATAGATGGCGCCACCAGGGGGGCGCTAGATTCAAAATGTCTTGTTTACTTTGGAACATACCATAACTTGTTCTAACAGTTATTCTTTTGCCGATAAAGTATACAAATCACTATTCAGCGCTGAAAGCTAGACTTACTTTTTGAAGCCGTCGATTTATTGTAGGTATACTTTTAGGCGTGTTGATTTATGTTGATTATTTCATTCATACCACAGCATTTAGTTTGCACTTCTCAGACGTTTTATATAAAATTGTATTATCATAAAATTCTATTGCTTACTGAATACAGCTTTCGAAGCTTCGGGTTTTCGAAATTTGTTATTATTTTTTTATACTATTAGACGCCGCTTACAAAGCTTAACAACTTGTATGCAATTTGTAGAGCAACTAAGAAGCTAGGCATGTAATTTTTTGCGATAAGGAGAAGAATTCTAAAATGCACGTAAATTTTTTTCGAAATCGCCACACACACACGCATATATGAACCAGGTTGAAATTTTTCATAAAAGCCAATGCTTGCATTTATTACCATAAAGTTCGAAGTTTTTCACATAAACAAGTAAAGTATTGATAAATAAATAAAAAATATAAAAAAAACTAAGAAATAGCGCAACTGTCACGTAGCGGTATGTTATCGACGTAAATGACGCCAAAGTCACACCAAATATGAATTTAATTACTTTACACCACTCCAGCAGTGTTTTCTCTTATTTAGTTGCTGCCGCTTCACGCTTGAAGCATTTCACTGAGTTGTTGTAATGCCAGAAATACACATGACTACTACTATATCAGTGCAATTATTAAAACAACAAACAACAACAAAGTGTAACTAAAATATGAAATATGGCAAACGAAACGTTCGCATTGAAGGCCGATAAAAGAAATGTGCAAAAACAGTTGTTTTATTCGAAATTTTGCAATTTTGTTCGAAACGTGTAGAAAATCTGTTTTGCGCGCCAATTACTTTAGGAATTTTAGCTACGCGAATAACTGCTGTTTCTTTACAGTTATCGTTTTTTGTTTAATTTAAATTGAATTAGTTCTTACGTGTGTTTGTCTGTATGTACACGTGTACTTCTGTTCAAATGTTACTGTAATATTAATTATATGTTAAATTTTCTGCAAGGTCGCTGATAAGCACTCTCCAGTAGAGTGGAGTGTAGTTGAGTTGATAAGGTCTCAAATTAACTAGAAAAAGTAAAGATAAGGAAAAGTACTAATTATAGTACGAGGGCAAGTCAATAATTTAGTGCTAAGGCAATAAAAATATATAACTGAGTTTTTTACTGAGGATATCCGGTTATAACGTCGATGTTCAAATATTAGAAATGTATAACTGAATAACTCTCTGAGTAATTTTGGTTATAATTTAGAATTTCGAATATTAGAAATACCTATCGGAATAGCTTTCTGAGCAGTTTCGGTTATAACTTCGATTTTCGAATATCAGAAATACCTAACTGAATACCTCTCTGATCAATTTTGAGTATAGCGTCGATTTTCGAATATTAGAAATACCTAACTGAGTAACTCTCTGAACAATTTTGGTTATAACTTCGATTTTCGAATATTAGAAATACTCAACTGAATATCTCTATGAGCGATTTCGGTTATAATGTTGATATTCGAATATAAGAAATACCTCGCAGAAAATTTCTTTGATTAATTTCGTTTATAACGTCGATTTTCGATTATTCAAAATACCTAACTCAATATCTCTCGGAGCAATTTCGGTTTTAAAATCGATTTTCGAATATTAGAAATACCTAACTGAATATCTCTTTGAACGATTTCGGTCATAATGTCGATTTTCGAATATTACAAATAATATCTTTATTATCAATTTCGGTTATAACTTCGATTTCCGAATATTAGAGATAACTAAAACAATATCTCTCTGAGAAATTTCGGCTATAACTTCGATTTACGAATTTCACCTGAGATCGTATATCTAGTGAGATCATATATCCAGCGAGAGGGAAACGTATGCGAAATCAGTTCTAGAACTTCGTTTTCGATGTATTCCCACCTCCTTTGTGATCCCACGATACACTTTAATTACCAGTAAATAAATAATAAATTGTACACGTAAATAAAATGTAATGTAATTAAATATAGATATGACTATTTGGCTCACAAACCGCCAGCCGTTTGTTTATGTTTACTTTGAAGTTCTTATTTTGGTTGATGATTTCATCTTTTCTCTCAACCAACTTTTGGCGATAAGATTACTTGGAAGAGTTGTGCTTTTTTGTTGCGTACTTAACTGGGTTCTCACTGAGGCCTTTTGGTCAATGTTGACTCATGGCATTTTCGCATACAAGGTATTGTAGGCATTATGTTTTTTGTTGGAAAAAATTACCGCAAAAAATTACCCCGAAGCGGTGAAGAAACGTCGATTTTCGGTTAAAAGACAACTATGGTGAGTTATAAGGTTATTTTGGCCAGAGTTTTCACTGGAACATTGTATTTTCTCCAGTAGAGTATTTACTCACATTTATTTCTGAATAAATAATACACCACCTTCTAGTGAAATTTGAATTCAAATAATTTATTTAATATAATAAGCAGCTGATCTTTAAAATTAGTTTAGAATGTATACTCGTATGTCATAAAAGTTCTGCTTGCGGTCGGTATCCGCTATAATGTTGATAATTAGTAAAATGAGTCAATATTTTTGGAACAATTTTTAGAATAAAGATTTTGGAGTTGCTTACTTTCACGATAATTTCGAAGAATATGTGATTAATTAGTTTAATGAACCTTTCTTTTTTTATTGTTCTTCTGAAAACAAACTGAACTGTCCGTCTGTTCTCAGAAACACCCTGTTAAGCTTAACTTCCGACCTCCATAAGATAAGATAAATAGATGAGGATTGCACTGCGATCTTAGGTCTATTGTGCCCTCTCCTAAGTCACAACGATCCACTAAGCATCAGCTAACGATAAAATCCAACATATTGCTGTCAGCTAACAGCTCCTTTATGGTATGAGGATCCATCACAATGAAGGGTTCAGGCCTCATCAAGCAGCTTGCTCCCGGCTATACCTTGGATAACGAGCACCCAAGTAAGGTGCACTTGGTTATGTTCCGATCTCAGCCGCTCTCTACTTCACTGCTACACCAGTAGCGATTTGATCTCGTAGACAGAGATTGCTTAAAGTGCCGCTAAGTATGGTTATACATTCGTTGCGATAGTAGCGTTGGAGGTTTATCTCGACTCACTGACTCATGGCAAAGACTTTTGCTTGAAATATGCTCAGAAATTTCCAATAGATATGGAGAGTTTGGTGCGTGGCCCTGCGACTCCTGCACCGATACGCTCCGACGTTTGAGCCGCCGGTGTAACACTTGATTGAACTATCCCTAAGCAGTAGCTCGAATCATTTCATTCAGGCGTACTGCTAAGGATAACTTTGAACTTCTTGGTGATGTTTACCCTTTTAGTAATGCTGTTCCTTGGGAGAAGAGCCAATGGTATTACATCACTTAGGTCCTTCATCCGCAGGGATGAGATAACCTTACCTCTATTTGAAGCAGTATGTGTTTGTCTACCTGACCCTTTACTAGGTGAAGTGGTGTGACCTCAAGCATGATTTCAAGTGCTGCTATCGAAAACATGCGCATGGCACCCGTTCTGCAGATGTATGGAAGTCTTTGCTTCAGTAGTTGAAGCCTTACCGAAGTCTGCGATGCTTTTGAAGCCTAAGCCACCGCCCCATACGTAATAATCGGTCGTACGTTCAAGGCGTACAACCACTTGATTAAGGCTTCCTACTGTGATACGGGCCAAATCTGTAGTCTGCAGAGTTACTTTTTAATCTGTTAACTATTGAGGATCTCTTCTCGGTCGGTACTTGTCTTACTCAGTTGGGTTTCTACTGAGAATTGCTACTGTAAATGCTCAGTTCTTTATAGGATCACAAGAGAGTGCTATATTATTTGCTTCTAAAACTGAGTGAGACCATTAATGGGGAACGCTTCCGATAACTACGCACTAAACTGATGTGAGTACTTTATCTAAGATCTAAATTTACAAATAGACACGGGACAATAATTTTCCATGATATCAACGCTCGGCCAAATGTGGCAAGACCCTCTAGAATATAAAGTTGAAAATGTTAATTGTATAGAATCCTTGTGGTCTATACTATATGATTTTCCGTCCCTTGGAGTTATTATCTTCCTGGTTAATTTTTTTTAGTTCCAAGAGAATCTCTGATATCTAAACTAGGTCATCTAACTCACAAGAATCTTAATTTTCCTATATAGCAAATTATTATATAAACCTGTTCGGAATTAGAGAGCTAACATTTTAACTGAATGAAATACTTTTAAGTAATGGATTACAAGCACCTTCTTATTAAATTATTACTGCTAATCATAAAAACGCCTGAACCATAAACGTTTCAAGCTTCAAACTCTTGAAAAAGTTTCTCAGGTTCGAAAAAATCACCGCCAAGGAGGGTCGCACGAAACTCAACAGATGGTGAGAACCGCTCTAATTTTTTCTCCAACTTATAACTTATTTATTGCTTTTATCTAAAATCAAGGCAACCGGCGGGGTACTCGTGTGTGTATGGCTGTGTTTTACCGCCGCCAAACCACGGCGTTTATTTATCTCTATTTGCCATTATAATAAATATCATAGGTACACAACACACACAAATACACACGTAGATGAATGTAGATGCTTAAATGTTGAATGTTTCAGTTTCGAATTCCGTCGAAAACATTTTTGCTGCATTTGTGACGCAGCTGTTGTTGTCTGTTGCCCGTTGCTGGCTGGCCGGCGCGTCGCCGCCATTGTTGCTACTTTTAGTTGGCCGCTACTTCTACTTGAACAGTGCTACCGTTCGCATACATATGTGTGTGTGATTGTGTAAGTATGTGTGTGTCTGTGTAGTGGCAGCATATCCGCGTCCGCGTCGCCTGGCTGTAGTCGAAATGGTGCCGCGGCGGTTGTTGTCACAACACCAAGCGCTTGGCTTTCGGTGTTGCGCGTTGCCTTTGCCGTTGCCGTTGGGGCGGCAGTTGTTGCTGTCGCGCACATTTTTCAACGTAGTGGAATTCGAAAAATTTTTTACTTTAAAGCAGAAATACATTCCATGCAACATCCGCCGCATTGAGTTGTGTTGAGCGGTTCGCTTTTGACTTGCGGTGGAGCCATTGTGCCGCGCCGCGCCGCCACCGGGCTACATCGGTTTTGTCAGGCCGGTTGCCAGTTGCTTGCTAGGATGGATTTCGGTATTCCGCATGTATTACGGATTGTGTAAAGCGCCTGCCCGCTTTGCAACATATATACATTATATAAAACATCTACGTATACGAGTATATAGGCTTACGGTTCGATTCGATTCCCACACTCGTTGCTTTAATTCGAACGGCTACAGAGGTCAGGAAAGAAGGCTTGATGTTTATTTAATATATTTTAATAATATAATATGGGATTTTAATGAATGGAGGTTAATGTAATAGCAAAAATATAGGCAAGTAGGACGATTGGCTGTCCGTCGCAGCAACTAGGCCTCAAGGAGGCCCATTATGAAACCACCGGCACTAAAATCTCCCTAATCTAGCTGTTTCGACTAAACAAAACGAACGAACAAAAAGAACGAAACCCATATCGCCGTCTTCCTTGAACTCCCATTCCTCCTTTTTGGCTTCTTCCTGGCAGCAGCGCCAGTACCAAACTTGCTGGGGTCCTTGATAAACTTCTTGATGCTAACAGCTTCCTTGAAATCCACTTCGGTTCCAGCAGCAATAGCCAATAGATTCTTGAAACCATTGGCAACACTGTGTGGTGTCGAAGAAAATCTGTAACGATACGGCGGCCAAATTGGTAAGACCAGCTTGGAATTTCGTACGCATATCTTCGGCGTTAACGTAGAAGATCTTAGGTGAGAAAATGGAACCAGAGTCGTACACTTTCAGAAACTCAGTGGATTTGGTAGATTATCTGATCTTCCCAGGAGTCAGTGACCTCAAAAGTGGAAAAATTTTAATCCACAGGCCCAGTACAAAATGTTCCCGTCCCAGTGATACAAAGAAGTAGTGTCGAGAATATAGCTGCCGGTAGCGCATCAATTTAGGAAGACCCAAATCAGTCTCTCACGCGTCGTTCTCAAGCGTAAGGCAACTCTGTTACGTTGTTGTGGTAAATTTTACGAAAAGATCTTGGCCTACATCCTTATAAGATCAAATTGACGGAGTTTCATCGAAAAATCATCTTCAGCGATGAGGCTCATTTCTGGCTGTATGAGTCTACATTGCAACTCGAAAAAATTACTGTTTGGTGAGGTTTATGGGCGTCAATGGCGATTCTGAATATTTTTGGCCCGAATTGGATGATATTGATTTGGACAATATGTGGTTCCAACGGGACGGGGTCACAAGGCACACCAAGTCTGGTGAACGTGTTATCTGACGAAATGGTCCAATGACGCCGTTAGACTATATCCTGTGGGTCTACGTCAAGTCTATGGTTTATGCCAACAAACTAGCGACGATTGATGTCGTTTTGAGCTCTTCAAGTGAGATCCCTGTAGGGATCGATCTCATAACCTAACCTAACATACTTAACAATACTTGATGGTAGAAAAATGCAACTAGTTTTGTTGACATGGCGGTTCATTAGTGTACGTTAAGTTATGTTATTTTGTGATATGCTAAGTTACGTTATGTTACGTCATGCCATATGCAATATTGCTGCCTTATATTATATGCCGCGAGGTGATTTTTTAATTTTAAACTAGTCAACCCTAACTCGCCTCAAAACATAATTAACAGCTGGGTTTGTTTCACAAAAATTCTTCATAAGAGTGATTAAATCACATGGGAGAATGAAAGAGGAACCACAGAATCTCTCTTTAATGTTTTGTGAAATGAAAATTATTTCAGGAATGTCACGTTATCCCAACAACATAGCAATCCAGCAACTCAACAACAGCGATAGCGACAGCTTAACTAAATTCAACAACAACAAATATATACACGATAAATGAGAGTGAGTAAGTGGCATATTGTTGTTGCAGCGGCGGCCATCTTACTTTCGGAAGCACGCGAGTTGTTGAGCTGCAGTAAATTGTTGTTAGTAATGGTGGCGGCGGCGTTGGTTTTATTTGAGTGCAATATCTTTAGCGGCCACGATGACAATGCCTTTGAAGCATTGCTTACCCGAACTTCACCCTTTGTCTTCTTATTAGCTTCAATTATCTTTGTATGCCTCTATATCTGCGTTTATTGTCTCAGTTATTCGTGTGCCTCACACAGCACAGTTGTTGCAAGTCGTCGCTGCAGTTGCAACATTCCTGCCGAAACGCATTCACCACACAAATCCATTACTTGATTACGGGCCAAAGTATTTGAAGTATTCTAAAATAATTTTTTAAAAAGATTTGTATCGCTAAGGAGTTTGAAGAATGTGTGGAGGGGAGCAAAGGGTTGAATACGTCTGATGTACATGCGGGATTCCAAAAATCTAAAATGGCAAGTATAGAAACTGATTTTATTTTCATAGAAATACTTTAAAAATTATTATTTTTTTTTAATATTGATTAGTTGATAGGTGAAAGTTTAGCATATCTAGACGGCGGATTTTAACAAAATCTATATTTTTAAACCTTTTCTAGGAACTTCGTGCTGTCACCTTGTCAAAGATTTGTTTCAAAGCACCATTGTCGTATTTGTTTTACATTTGTTTCTTGTGTGTTCGCGTTTTATTTTCACTTTCTTAAAGAAAAAACACAGGTATTTCAAATTTAAAGGAGAATGTTTATTATCGTTCGAAAGAATATTCTTTGCTATTTATTTTTCGAAAATTATCTCGTTCAAATGATGGATACGTCTCAGATGATCCATCCCAACAGTCCCATTTTTCATTACTCGTTCGAGCATTCGACTGGTAACTGGACCATGACACGCGTGATGTTTTGCTCCAAGGGCTGAATCGAAGCTAAATTGTCCGCATAGACTTTAGACTTAACATATCCACGTAGTCTTGTTGAAACCAAATTTAGCCGAGATCACAAGCTTAATCAATTTCAGACATCAATTTCAGCAATTTCGCTGGTTTACATGCCCATTACACTAGAAATGGGTCTCATCGCTGAACAAAATTTGGCACGAAAACGTCGGAGCTTTTTGGAACTTTTCAAGAGCCCATAAAGCAAAGCGTTGGCGCTTGAGAAGGTCGAGTGGCTTCAGTTCTTGCACAAGCTGTAGTTTGCACGCTTTCAATGCGAGATCTCGACTTAAAATGCACCAAGTGGTTCCATACGTCTGTTCGAGTTGTTGCAAACGGCGCCGAATCGACTCCCCACGGTCTTCGTGTAAGTCTCAGCTACGGCTACTATACAGGATTTGTCCGGAAAGTAATTGGACTGAGTCGATTTAAAAAAAATGTTTTGAACCAATTGTTACTATTTAAAAACTTTCAAAATAGGCTCCTTCTGCGTCGATGCTGCGCTGCCAGTGCGATTTCCAAGCATTGAAGGCGTCACGGAAGTCATTCTCCGGAAAAGCCTTGATAACCGAGGTACAGTCTGCTTGGATCCCCTCTGTTGTCTCAAAAGGCTTGCCTTTTCAGGCAAGGAAACAAAAATGTCTGGGCGGTAGGGCGGCTACGGCGCAGTTGGGATGCCTGCCTTGGTTAAGTAGCTGTTCACAAGAAAGGTGGTGTAAGACGGGGCGTTGACGTGGTACAACTTCCAATCGGCTGCGTTGTCTGGTCGGAGTCGATTGACCTTTTGTTTGAGACTCTTGATGACTGAACTATAGATTTTGATAAATTTAAGATCTGCACAATTAAATTAATACTTAGTCGACAGGTCTGAGTTCAATATTTTGCGCGCACGAGTCACATTGTCGGTGTTTGTCGAAGTCGCAGGACTTCCAGCACGATCTTCATCAGCGACCTCTTCCCGGGCCGAAACACACCACTTCTTGCTAAAGCTGGGTAAGCCTGCTTGATCACATCAAACGTCTCTGTCATTTCACACAGAATTTAAACGTTTTAAATGTTTGTCCTGACTCTCCAGGTGCTCGGAGGAGGCATCTGACGCTCGTTCGTTAGCTAGGAACGCCTTCTACCGAACGCGCACGTTTCGAAGTAGAGTCGCGGCGGCAGAAAATCAGACTTATTATTTTCCGGACAAACCCTGTATTTCTTCATTGCAGGTTGAACGTGGTCTACTCGGTCGAATATAATCCAATAAGAGTTCTGAATATGTTTAATATCGAGAATGTCAAACTTTACGAGTTGTAAGTTGTGAGCAAGCTAGGGTTGGTTAATACTGAAACATAAAAGACAATCTACGTATATAAGCCTGCTCTGCCTTGCTGCTGACCTCTATTTATACCCCGAACAGGGTATATTAAGTTTATCACCCAGAAGGAAGCGTTGGAGACCCTATAAAGTATATATATAAATGATCAGTATGTTGAGCTGAGTCTGTCTGTATATATACGAACTAGTCCCTCAGTTTTTAAGATATCATTTTGAAATTTTGCAAACGTCATTTTCTTTTCAAGAAGCTGCTCATTTGTCGGAACTGCCGATATCGGACCACTATAACATATAGCTGCCATACAAACCGAACGATCGGAATCAAGTTCTTGTATGGAAAACTTTCACACTTGTCAAGATATATTCACGAAATTTGGTACAGATTATTTTCTAAGGCAACAATGTAATCTCCGCAAAAATTGTTCAGATCGTTCAACTATAGCATATAGCTGCCATACAAACCGAACGATTGGAATCAAGGGTTTGTATGGAAAACTTTCACATTTGTCAAGATATATTCACGAAATTTGGTACAGATTATTTTCTAAGGCAACAATGTAATCTCCGAAGAAATTGTTCAGATCGTTTAACTATAGCATATAGCTGCCATACAAACCGAACGATCGGAATCAAGTTCTTGTATGGAAAACTTTCACACTTGTCAAGATATATTCACGAAATTTGGTACAGATTATTTTCTAAGGCAACAATGTAATCTCTGCAAAAATTGTTCAGATCGGATTACTATAGCATATAGCTGCAATACAAACTGAACACTTAGTTACTAAAAGAAATACACCTGTGAAGGGTATATTAGCTTCGGTGCAGCCGAAGTTAACGTTTTTTCTTGTTTTTCTACACATTCAATCTCTTTGTAGGTTATCTTCTTAATATAAATACTATATGATATGAATATTTATCTACTATATATTTTCACAAATTGTTTTATAATTTCGCACATTTACATTTCATAATTAACCAACTTACATTTTAATGCAATCGAGCCGTTTTTGAGTGCATTTCTGCCTCATTGCGCATTGTTGCCTTAGTTTTACATATTTTATTTTATTTTTTTTATATTTTTGCCACCAACTGCCTTTTGTTTTATGATTATGTATGCGGGTTTTCTCATATTCTGCATTTTTTATTGGTTTTTAAATATTTGTTGCACATTACCGTAACACCGCATGCAACATGCTCACTTGTACATTTGTATGTATCTGAATAAGTAACTGCGCATGCGCGCCTGCGCTGTGTATCCACGTAATGGCAGCGTTTTTAAACTGATTTCTGATTGCCACCACACCGTTACTTTTTCTCTTTGTTGTGCTGTTGTTTCAATACTGCAAGTATTGTTGTTGCTTTTTCGTTTTTTGTTTTTGTTTTATTATTGCACTACGTTTGTTGCGCATGCGCATTCGCCACACTCATTTGATGGCTCCACACACGCTTGCATATAAACTTCTATACCAAAAAAATTAGCAAGCAACTCTATTGCCAATGCGTTGCAGCTACATACAAACAACAACAAATATATACTGTCATGTGGTCTACGTTGCTATAACTTATGCGCCGCGCGCTTTTGCCACACATGCAACGCGGCAACACCGCAACAAAGGCAACTGCAACAGCTGCAATCGTTCGCATTGCAAATTGCTACTCTTTATGTCTATGTGTGTTTATCTGTATGTTTGCAAATTTTTTAACAGCTGATTTTTTTTGCTTGTGCCGCTTGCTTTAGTTCGAGCGCTTTTAATGTGCTAATTACGGTCAATTAAAGTCGTTAGTGAGGGCCTTTAAGGCGGTGCATATCAACTTGTCGACTTGCCAAGTTAAAACTCGTTACTAACACATACTCACACACACACATGTATCTACATATATGTATGTATAAGTATGTACTAGTAAATGTATATAATATCGCCAAGTGGTGTTGTTGTGTGTCGAAAGTATACACTTGGCAAAATAATTACAACTTAGGGCAATTTTATTGATTAATGGACGGCGCTGGTGGATTATACCTTATCGGTGTAAATGGGGCGTGATTTTTCAGCGAAATTTCAACCCCACTAATTTTATAGCCATTAACGGTCAGTTGTTGCTAATTCAGTTTTTTTACGTGGAATTAGCTCGGGCCATTTGCATTGGGTTTATTCTCATAGCAACCTCTACGACTACAGTAGAATATCTATTGTAATAAAACAGCACCCGGAAATTGTAATTAAATTGTCCGGGTGGATGATATTTCTAAAAAAATGTATTTTGCTAAGTAGGTAGGACTGTCCTTAATTACTATGCCAAATATGAGAGCGATCTGTCAACCAGTCTGTTCACAGCAGCCGCTTAAGTCGGCACACCTCAGTAGAGCCTTGCGATTTTTACAATGTATAAAAATATCGAAGAAAGAATTTGTCTCACATTTACTGTTTCTAACAAAATTTCGTGTGTGTAATCGTTGCGTATATTGTAAAAGGTTACGGTGATCCAAAAACACGAGCCTACGAGTAGTACAAAGCCTTCACATACGGTCGAGAGATCGTAGAAGACATGCCTCGTTCGGGAGACCTTCGACCTCTTCAACTGATTAAAATATTAAAAAAGTGAAGGATATGGTGCTTGAAAATTGTCAGACAAGTGTTAGAAAGATGGCAAGAGAGCTCGACATCTCTCGCGAGTCCATTCGAATGATTTTGGTGGATATTTTGGGTATGAAACGCGTTCTTTCTTGCTCGACTCGTCCCGATGAACCTTAATTTTTTTCAAAAAGAGGTCCGTAAACAGGTTTCTTTGGACATGCTTGATCTTTTGAATCCCGATCACGCATTTATGGAGAGCATTATAACCGCCGATGAGACATGGGTTTATGAGTTTGACATGAAAACTAGTCAACAATCATTCGAAGGAAGGGAAACAAGCCGAAATCTAAAAATCAAACCAAAGCCGCTCAAACATAAATGCTCATTATTTTTTGGTGGTTTGGTGCATCATAATTTGTTGCGGAAGGACAGACGGTCAATAAAGGGTTCTATTTGGCCGTATTGAAACGCTTGCATTGGGACATCCATTGAAAACGGCCGGAATTGTGGAAGAACAATTGAAGGATTACACAGTGATAATGCACCATCGCACTGAGCCACGATTGTGACCGAATTCAAAGTCAAAATAGCAACGAATATCACTGATCAGTCATCGCAATCATTAGATGTGGCTCCACTTGATTTTTCTTGTTCTCCAAACTGAAATGGTCGCTTAGTGCAACCTGTTTTCAGCCGATCGAAGAGATAACAGAAAATTCGCTGAAAGAGCTGAGTCACCCCAAAAAGTGCTTATGTAAAGTATTTCGAGGACTGGTAAAATTGTTGGCATATATATATTACATCCAGTGGTGATTACTTTGAAGGCAGCTTTATGCTATAGTGACCCGATTTGAGTAATATGTTCAAAAATTGTAGCGATGCCATTGGTAATAATCTACGTCAAATTTCTTGATGAGATCTTCACAATAATATGTTGAATAGTTCCCCACAAAAGGACTTCAGTTTGTTCTGTTAATTTGCATGATGCTCAGTTTTCTTCGGAGATATGTGTAATAACCTTTGCCAAATTTTTTAAAATTTCGTCAAATCAAAAAGTTTATCACACAATAACTTGATTCCGATAGTTCAGTTTGTATGGCAGCTAAGTGCTATAGTAGTTCGATATCGGCGGTACCGACAAATGAGAAGTGTGTTGGGAAGAAAAGAACGTGTTCAAAATTTCAGATCGATGTTTCTAAGTCGGATCTCATGTCGAACCTAAGAGGAAGTCATTTCATACTCTTACCATGTTCTTTAGGTTAGGTTGGTTTCACGGTCTGATTTAGTTCAGTAACAGTTAATCTAAAACAGAAAATGAACTCCTGCAATTAAACCTTATAAATCTTCAAAACACTTTGAGATCAAGACCAAATCTGTTTCGGATTTTATCTCTATTAGATCAGCGGAATGTCTGAAAATGTGAGCTTTTAAGGGTTTAAGCCGTGATTTTGGAAAGTTGGGATAGTCAAGATGTGGTTGAGTTGTTTTTACTTTTTCTTCTTTAAAAAAAATTCTATACCCGGCATATGATGATATTCTTAACCTTAAAAAGTGGACATCAATAGGGAAATTACTAGTTATAACCACTAAAACTCGGTTATAGCTAGCCTTACTGAGGTCGAAGAGCTCAGTGGACCCCTTGTGAATAAATTTAAACAAAGAAGATCTTGCAACAGTTCAAGAACTAATCGTAGATCAACGCTTGCTAAACTCACGCGAAGCCCAACTATGCATTGGTGGAACGCACGTAGAGTTCGGACCCCCTAACCTTTTCTAATGAATTGGCACTAGAGCTTGGGTGCCTTTTCTTGCCAGCTTTTTAGCTTTGCAATTATCAGAGATTCCGTTGTGGCCTGGTTGCCACTGTATGTACTTATATCAAAAGGTTATATATGTATTATAGAATGAGCATTCCTTAACTAGTTTTGAACACAACGTTAGTGGTAGTAGTGAGGTCAAGGCTTGTTTCACCGCCTTGTCATCAGACTGGATAGTCATTTCTCTGAAGGAGACTGCACTGCGAACAGTAGATAAAATACTGCAGCTGCTAGGAAGCCTGAAACTGAAGTTAATAGATAGTTCCTGCACACTTACCTTCCCCGGCTTTGTGCCATACATAAAGAACCTCACTACCCCTCCCCCCAGCGTCTTCTACCCATCCACATACTCGTGGTATATGGACAGAGTACATAACGCTAGAGTTTGCTTTGACGACTCCATAATCCAAAGTATTCCGTATGAAATAAAACCCTCGGTGGATTCCAGAAGATGCCAGATACATGTTTATTTAGAGAGTAGATTCTCTGAGTCTGACATCAATCCGATATTATTTGTGAGAAAATACTTAAAGTTGATATCAAATATCTCTTCGCAGAGGAATACGGCTAATCACAGTGATATCTATCTGCCATAAACATGAATAACAAAGCTCTACATAATAATCTGATCTATGTCTCGAGGATGTTCGGCCTAAATCGATCTCACGAGATTCTCCTTCTGTTAGTTAGTTATTGGAGTAGATAACGAGGCTGCTTTGCTCTTTTCATCGGGTGTGTTTTTTACATGTCGGGTCTCAAAGTTGGAGCTGCTCGAGCCATATGTAATAATCGTTTCGTCACTTGAATGGCGCTCAGTTTCCTCACTTGCATGAACTTCTACATATGACTTTCGTCGTTTTTAAGGGTTCGGATTTTCTTCTCATAGAGGTTTTCCATAGCTTGAGTTTTCTACTACTTGGAGAACAGATGTAGACTTCAGTATTTTAATTTCTAGTTCAATGCTTTTCTAGGAGGACTCTTTAGTTGAGCTGTCGTTAAAGCTAACTCCATTTTTTCTTACAGAAAAAGACTCCTGACTGGCAGTAATAAACTGAGTATAGGTTGTTTAACATTAATATGCTGTTTTCAATATTCCTTAAGCTTCTCGGAGGCCTGTGATGTATGTCTATCTCAAATTTTTAGGAAGTCAAAATCATTGCAAAAGTTCCGCTGCAGAAAATATCTAAGTAGTGATGATTACATAATTAATTTCTACAAGATTTCAGCACGGAAAATATTGTGCAATATTTTGTTGCAAAGATTTCATAAAAACACATAAATTTTTGAATTTTTTTCCAAAAGGAAAAACAAACCGGGAGATAATTCAATTTGTTGCCCGAACCAGCTGTCCATCAAAAGGAAACTTCAAAAAGCATAGACACACACACATACACACATGAGGTGCAGAGTATTAAAACTAGCAGTTCTCAAGTATCCAGCGATTAAAATCGCCGATATTGAGCTCGTAAATCAGCTAGCACCCGTGTGCTTGGAGATTTCTGCCCCAACGCTTTATGCGCTATTTTTACAACGCGTTGCCGTTTCCTGCTTAAGTCGCCAGTTGATAGCCGCTAGCCAACAGCACAATGCGAACAAGGAACTGTACATAAGTACGTATGTGTGTGAACTGTATCTATGTATGTGGCTGGGAAGAGTGTGTCCATAAAAGAGGCAGACCGTCTGAAATTGAGGCTGAGAAGGAAATGTGGCCAAAGTTAGCGCGGAAAATGAATGGAAATTCGGCGTATAAACATAAATATATATATCTATGTATGTATGTATGTATGTATGTACATATATGTGTGTGTGCATGTGTATATAAGTTACTGTATGCCACAGTGTGCGGAAGCGCGCCAGCACTGGCAGAACGAAAGCGTTAAAGTGCTGCCAAAAGCATGACCGGATGAGGTGGGGCGGTGCAGGTGGCGGCCGGCAAGCTAGCGGCTAGTGGTCAGCGGCAGCAAAGGCGCTACTGATATATGTGTACATACATACATACTTATACATACATACATATGTGGATATACCGCACGCTGCGCTGGCCTCCGCTGACCGCTGTCGGCTTTTTTATTATTGACTTTTCGCAGTTTTTATTATTTTGGCGCAACGGTTTTTAACCTCAACCCGCTTTCGCGCCGAGCATTTGCGTTATTGTTATGGCTGTGTTGCGGTTGTGGACGAACGGTCGGTGGGTCGGTTAGTCGGTCGGCGCACTAACTGCGTGCAACGCGTCACAACCGCACAGCTGCCGCGCCAATGCAATTACAAACGCAACCGCAGCACAGCGCGCAGTTCATATTGTGGTTGTTGTTGTTGTTTTTGTTGTTACTGTTCTTACTCATGCAACGCGGCGCACACATAACTGTATATATGCATCGCTCATTTACACTTTGCCTCCTGCTGTTGCTTGCGCGCTCCCCTCGCCTTCTGCCCGCTTTCTTCTTCGCCTCTGCAACAGCTATTTTTGTTGCTATTTTATTAGCATCATACCTTTTAGTGCTTTTGCCGTTAGCATTATGTATTGCCGTTGCAGCTTATAACTCAGCGCTCCCTGTATGCACGTATATGTGTGTGTGCGTGTGCGTTTGTGGCGCGGCAAATGAAAATAGCCGCAGGCCTCGTTGTCTATGACGTCGCCATGCCAGCTGCAGCGGCCGTCGTCTCTTCAGCCAGCTACGCGTCCCCAGTGGGGGCAACTGTTGAGCAACAAAGCATGTGCCCAAAAATACACAACAACACACACGCACACACACACATACACGTGCACGCAGTTGCATTCGCCTGTGCTTGCAACAACAGAAGCGCCACACGTCGCGTTTGCTGCATTTTGGGCCGCGTCAGCGGGAAGCTGTCTTTTGTCTACAAAGGAAATTCGAAATTGTGCAATTGTTGTTTCCAACAACAACAATAACAACAATAGACGCACATGCATGCAACATAGAAATTTCGGTGTGAGTGCTTGTGTATGTATGTGTGTTTGTCCCCTTGCATTTGATTGTCAATGAAAAGTTTGCTGTGATTGCATTTTGTTGTTGTTGCTTTCTATTATTGACTTTGCTCTTGTGTCATAGCGGGAAGTCAGCAGCTTCCGAAAGTGCAAACAATTGACAGCGTTGCTTTCAAAATGGATTGATTTTTCAGTCGAAATTTGGTAAATGATTTATTTGCAATGAAATTTCGGTGAAATTTCAATTTTTTGAAATGAAATCGGTTAAAGTTAGTGATTTCGGATAGTTTCCAAGTACCCAGTGAAATATTTATAAGTTTGATGTAAAAAAAATTGCTTCACTTTGTTAAAAAAAAAATTTTAAACCCTTAGCAAAGCTTTAGAGTGGCTTTAAAGCTTTCAGTTTGTTTGAAGCTTTCATTTCCAAATTCCTTTCGAAATAGTTCTAAAGCTCTTAGCAGAAGTTTGAGGTGGCTTCGAAGCTTTTAGTTTGCTCAAAGCTTTCATTTCCAAATCGATTTCGAATAATTGATAAAATTTTTTCGGAAAAAGTTCTCATATCTTCGTGCTCTTTTAGCGATACCATGGCAAACTCTGCGCAATATCTGAAAATATTCCTTGATTTTACACTAAGGTGTCACGAGCGAAGAAGACTCCTCGACGAAATCTATGTTTCCCCTTAAGAGCTCTTTTCCTTCGTTCAAAAGTTTTCTCTTAAAAATCGTGCGCTGTTATCGTAAAAATTCTTTTTCCAAAACAAGAAGAAATAATCGAGAATAGCAATTAATAATCTGTATCTTTCTTTATTCATTTCATTACTACTTTCATTATTTTTTTCATTACTAACCCTTGCGATTTAAGTCAAGTCCACAATGATAAAGCTATTCTTTGCCTTCCTTCCCTAGGTGGTTCCGATTCGAAACACCCGATGAATTCAAAACCATCTTCAGTATTTTTCCACAAGTCAGAGAAATTCTCTCTCTTTTTTTTCTCTATTCCAACGAGCTAGTACCGCAGAAAAACTTAGGCACCTGGAAGGTTGGATCAGTTTTAAGAACATGTGTCTTCTCAACCTAACCAATATTTGATATTATCAACACTTCAAGACCACAAAAACTTTACAGGCACACTGGGCTTCGTGGTATATTGGCATCTGCTAAGCTTCAGTATTAAATTTTAGGGCAGAAATTTTAGAGATTTATCAAGAGTAAATTTTTGTTTGGTTGAGAAAGAGTTTTGCTCTGTAAGGCTATGAACTGAAAAGGAAAAGTACGCCAGCTCCGCTATCAGTAGAATGGAAATGGATCGGTGCTCACTTCTCTTCCATATTACAAAGTGCGTTCCAAAGTAAACAGGACTTAAAAAAAAGACAAATTGATATTTTTGGCAAAATTAATTTATTTTATTCAAAATAGTCTCCTTCTGCTTCAATACAGCTTTTTGTACGGTCCAAAAGCATGTCGAACGAGTGCCTTAGCTCGTTGGCCGGTATGGCCGCCAGTATGCCGGTGCAAGCCTTTTCAATGGCCTCTCTACGTCTGCATAACGCTTTCTTTTCATGGGCAAATCCATTTTTCCGAAAAGGAAGAAGTCGCACGGTGCCATATCAGGTGAATACGGGGAGTGGTTAATGGTTCAAATGAGATTTTTGGTCAAATAATCGGTCACAAGCGTCGATCGATGAGACGGCGTCTTTGGTGATCAGTCAGTTTGTGCGGACAAACCATGCACACACCTTTCGTAAGCCTAAATGTTCAGTCAAAATGCGATAAATCGATGTTTTGGAGATGTTCAATTCCATTTCCATGAATTTCAATGATGATTTCGGTTGATTTTCGATGGAATTTCTGGTGATCACGGATTTTGATTGGTCCACATGTTGATCGTCATTTATGTCCTCCTGACCACTTTTAAAACGTTGAAACCACTCGTGCACCTTGCTAAGGGATAGGCAATCATCGCCATAAACTTTTTTACCGATTTTAAAAGAAAATTTAATGTTAGCTCTTTGTTCGAAGCTTGTTTTCACACCGATAACACGAAACATACTGACACTTAAAACCCAAGTTTCACTTTCAATCTATGAAATGTCATGAAATTCTCACCGGACAATCGATAAAGATAGAAGATTCTAACGCATCAGTCGACATATACATAGCTACGAGGGGGCGGTAGATTCCTGTTTACTTTGAAGCGCACCTTGTATTGGATTACTGGGCTTCGCGGAAGCTTTGTCAGCGCTGGGACGGTTTTTGCGCTGTCGCAAGACTTTTTGGCTCTAGATCAATTATAAGGGATCTAGTTAAGCTAGCCTCTTCCTGGTAATGGACTTCTAAGAAGCAATTGCTCTATTGGCGTCCATGCTGTAAGGTTCAGAATCTTACCGGACGTCAGCTGCGGACATTTTGAATGAAGACAAAGTGGAAATATCTCAGCACTTCCTTCTTGATTGTGTCGATTATGCGAGATTAAGACTCAGATACTTAGAAGCTCACCATATACAGATATCCCACTGAACTGACGCTTTCCTAACATACAAGATCAAACACAGGATTTAAATTTGTGTGGCATCACCAAGGACTGCATATTATAACTAGTAGTCCAAGTGTGCTCTCTGGATCAGCCATGAAAAATAATCGTAATAGTTTTATATAGTCTTTTCATATACAGTTTAAGAAGCGTCTTTTGGGAATACAGAGTTTACGGTGAATTTCAAGGCAAATTTTTCATCGATGGTTTTCTAGATTCTCAGGTTCCATTGCAAGCCAGCAGACAAACCCCAGTCTAAAATAATTAATAGAAAACTGACGTGTTCCAAATATTAAAGCTCCACAGCACTGAGTACTAAGTTATGAAATTAAAACGGTTTCTGTTTTTGTTTCTTATCGGTTTTCAAACTTACTTCAAGCATTAAGACAGCCGTTTTGAAATGATTTTCATTTTCGTTTACCTTCAGTCCATACCCTTACCATTCTTGACCACACGCCATGCGATTACTGCAATACAAAAACAACTGCAATATCATTTCATTGCACAATGCCGCCGTAAACTTTCAATTTTCCCAAAGTAATGAATATTTTAACAAAAATATGGAAAACCGAAACACACACACACAGAGAGCGTTTGCATTTCATCACCTCACGTTGCGGCAATCGCTCAAGCTGTTCATGGCTTGCTTGTTGTTGCTGGGTTTTCCGCAATATCGTCTTTAGCTCACGTTCCCGCGACGTGGCATCGTGACAAATTCACTGTTATTCTACGCTTCTTGCGACAACAACAACTGCACACGAAAAACTGCTGTCGAAAATGAAATACATCGGCAAACACACGCGAACAACTGTAACTGTAAGTATGTAAGTAACAGCCGTAAATTGCAGTTAGCGTTCATAGCACACGTTCGAAGTACACAAGTGCAGCAATAGACCTGGTCTACTCATGTTATAGACAACATTATTTTCAGTTTAGTGCATCTACTTAAAGATATACATATTTAAAGCAATATTTTCGAAAGCGCCTCACACTTTTTGGAAGGAACTTGAGTGTTTTGTTGGGGAATATTTCTTGGTTTTGATATTTAAGCAAGAAAACAAGTAAACTTCGGCTGCAACGAAACTTTAATACCCTTGAACGGTGTATTTCGTATAACATAAAAGGGCCCTTAGACCATAACCCATTAAAAATTTAGTCAAGAAATCCTCTCGAATAAAAAAATGTTCCACACAAGTACTTTATTATGATCGATCTGTTTGTAATGACAGCTATATATTATAGTAGACCGATCCGCACAATTTTCGTAAAAATGTTGCGTTGCTGTAGGCAACGAAGATATCTTCTGATAAAAAAAGCTTTTCCATACAAGTATGTATTTGATGGAGATAATTAAGTTTGTAAGGCAATTACTTAGTTTAAATAAATAAATGAGGATTGAACCACGACCTAAGGTCTGTTATGCCCTCTTATACTGCTAGGTGCTAGTGAGGCGATGTGATCCCTATTTGAAAACATGGATCCAAGGGTCTTTATCCTGCGGCTACGGACTGTTGCGTAGTGAATTAGCAGGAGTTCTGGAGTTTTAGGCTCCATGTCGCAGAACCTGTAACTCGCACAAGAAGCTAGGCCCATTTTATATACATAAGTGCTTCTTGAGCTTACAATGGCCAGTGTAGAACGCGACGAGTAACCTGAGTTTGTCCTTTGGAAGGTTGATCACATATTTAAACCTTTTAAGCTTATAACTACCCATTAGCAACTTGGCATGACGTACGTTTTGAAGTTGTTGTCAATATTCCTTCCCGCTACCTCTTCATCTTAGCGGAGCATCTCCTTTATGGTATGGGAACCAACCGCAATGTAAGGTTCGGGTCCTACTATGTTGGTGCATACTGCAGAGCAGGCAAACTAATCAGCCAGTTCATTCCCGGCTATCCCTTTGTGACCGAGTGCCCAGATAAGGTGCATTCGATTACAATCTGATAGACTGTTCAACCGTTCTATACAAACCTGCACCAATAGCGATTTGATTTCGTATGCAAAGATCCTTTTGAGTGTCGCTGGACTGTCGCTGAGTATTCGTTCTTTCCGATAGTTGCATTGGAGGTTTATCTCTACGCACCGACGCACTGAAACCTTTCTATAGGTAGAGAGAGTTTGGTGCGTGATCCTGCGGCCATTTCTCTCCAACGTTTTCGCGCCGTCAGTGTACCATTTGATTGTACTTTCCCTAAGCAGTAGCTCGAGAGCGGAATCGTTCCATTGAGCCTTACCGCTGACGGTAACCTTGAACTTCTTGAAGAAGTAATGATATCCCTTCGGAGAAGAACCAGTGGTATTTCGCCACTTATGTCCTCCAATCGTTTGAAGAGCTTCCTTCCTTCCGCCAAACCCTTCTGCTATTATTTAGAGCAGTGTGTGTTTGGCTGTTTGACCGATTAGAAGGTGAAGCGGTATGAGATCCAGCATGACTTCAAGTGCCGCCGTCGGACATTTGTGTATGGCACCCGAAACGCAGATGCCGACGAAATGTAATTTAATAGCAGCTACACGCTATAGTTTTCCCAAATCAGCGGTTTCAACAAATGAACTTTTGTATAGAAAATGGAAATTAGCTAAGGGTTGAGGATGAGATAGTTAATGATGACACTTTTAATACTGCTTTTGACGAAAATTAATAGTTTCTTCAGTGTAATATTAGAAGTAATAGTCCAGCAAGTCAGACTGCCTCTCAATTGCATATTCGAAATTCAATGAAAGCTAGACAATAATAGAAGATTGTTGCCATTTCATTTAGTAAATGCTAACTTTATTGGTTGAGTAAAGAGTTTTTAAGGCTTTAATGCGTGTAACCTGAGAGCTCTTCGTAGATAATCAATAAATAGTGACAATTATAGCTCCACGGAAGATTGCCTCAACGTAAAAAGATTTTTCTTGGAAAAACCAAAAACATCAAAGTACTCGCTATTCTTACCACCTGCAGAGCTCTTTCTTAAAATTTCTTCTAATTTTATTCGAATTAATTTCTTCTAAGTGCTGTGCTGCCAGCAATAGAACACTAACAACAACAACAAAACGGCAGAAATCCGCCGTCTTGCAGGCAAATTGCCAGAAAAACACAGCCAAACAATGATAAATGCGAAACTGGCGTTGGTCGCGCGAAATCAACACGAATTTCCGAAAAAATCGGAAAAAATTTAATTGAAAACAAGACAAGACAATCGTGACATTTACGCGATAAAACAGCAAAAACAACAACAGCAATAATGTAAGTATAATGCAAGGAAAGCAAGAGAATGACAGGCGGCCAGAATGGTAAATGGATTTGTAGTATGGATGTATCATATATGTGTTTGTGTGTATGGATGATAATGTGTGAGTGTGCAAATAAAGCGGTGAAGAATTGATTTAGTTTAAATTAAAGCAGAACACAGCAGTGGCAAAAGTGAAAATGAATCAGCAAGTTGCAAGGAAACGAAAAAAACTAAAATACAAATTAAATGAAAAAAAGAAAATCAAAGAAGCTAAATAAAAATTAAAATAAAAATTAAAAAAAAAAAATAAACTAAATTAAAAAATAATAAAAATTTAAAAATTTCAAGAAAAAAAAATTAAAAAAAGTTTCAGAAAAACGAAACAAAAAACAAAATTAAAATAATATTAAATATAAAAATTGTTAAATCCCAAAATTAAAAAAAAAAATAAATTTAATTATTTAATTAATAATAAAAATTAAGAAGTAAATTGGAGAAAAATTAAATATAATTAAAACAAAAATGTATATGAAAGATTATAAAAAAAATTAATAACAAGTAAAATAAACGAAAAAAAAAATAATTAAATGAAAAAAAAAAAATTAATTCAAAAAATTATCAGCAGAAATTTAAAAAATATTAGTGGTAAGTAAGTCACAAAAATTCAAAAAAAAATGTTAAAAGAAGTAAAAAATAAAAAAAAATTAATTAAATAAAAAAAAAATTAGTGAAATTAATTAAAAAATAACAACATGAATAAAAAAATAACAAATTCAATTAAAATGTAGAAAAAAGCCCCCCCACCCACCAAAGAAAAACAAAATTAAATGAAAAAAACATAAAAAGAAATATAAAAATGTAAAAATAAATTAAAAAAAAATAATCAAAATAAAAAAAAAATAATCGTAAGGAAAAATTGAAAGAAATACACAAAAAATCTTTTGTCAAATCAAAAAATTAAAACAAAAATTAAATAAAAAAAATATAAAAAAATACCAAAAAATAATTTAAATTTAATTTTAAAAAATTAGCAAAAATTAGAAAAAAAAATTACTAAAAAGAAAATAAACTTAAGGAGTAGCTGCAAAAAAAACGAAAAAAAATTAAAATGAAAAGTTAACCAAAAAAATAAAACAAAAAAAAATTTGTACCAAAAACTTAAAAAAATTAGAAACAAGAAAAAAATAAAAAAATAAAAATCTTAAAAAAACTTAAACATAAACAAAAATCTAAAAAAAATGTCAACAAAAAAAAAGAGTTGCGAAATCGCCAGCGACACAAATGAAGCGCGTTGCGAAAATGCCCTCCTGCCAAGCTGCCAGACGCCCGGCCGGACGATATGCGCGTAATTTGAATGACAAACGCAGCGCTCCGCGAGCAAAGAACCGACGGCAGTGTTGCCAAAGTGGCGCTGTGGCTGTAGCATAGCGAATGCAGGCATGACATGGAACCAAAAAGGCGAAAAAAGCGAAGGAACACGACAAAGCAAAAGGAAGCTGTGAGCTTGATACGTATATACATATATATATATATGTATGTATGTATGTATACGTACGTAATTGTGTTTATAAATACGTTCGACACGCCTCAAGCTACTACTTGCCGCAACAGTGGCGACAACTGACAGCCAAGAGCCACCAGCCAACCACCGGTAGCTGCCAGCAGTCGGCAGCCGGTAGCCAGCATCAACTTCGTTCGCGGACGACGAGTAGCGCGAAACGCTTAATTTGCCCTGTGGAATTAATTTCCTCGATGTTTGCCGCAACGATTGCTAATATCGTTGTTGCTACTGTTGCTTTTGTTGCTATTGTTGTTGTTGCTTGCGCATCTGTGCCAATGCCTGGTGACACATCGCCTCGTCTACAGCAGCATTGCACTTGCCGCTTCGCTGTCCACTGTCATTTATTAATGCCTTTTTCTCTTGCATTTATGCTGTGGCCCTGCTTCGTCTCTCCCTGCCTCTGCTGCCGCTTGCTGCCATGCCGTGATAGTGCCACTGGGGCATGAACAAAGGATCGGCGAGCGTTGAATGTGAAAAATTAAGCGAAATTTATGCATAATAATTGCGACAACGCTCGTATGTTCGCGCACCAGCCGCTGACCATTGCGCCACTGATACACACACACATTTGCAGATATATGAATACGATTTATGTATGTATGTATGTGTGTATATCTTTTAAATGTTATATTTTTTTTTTGTTTTAGGTTTTTATTTTCCCATAAACTCTCATGCGTTGTGGTGAAAATATATTCATTATTATTAGTGAGGTGATTTAATGGTAGCGTTATGTACAGTGTGACAAGTGCATGCAAATTTCCCATAAAAATAAAATGCTAAAATAATCATTTTTTTAGCTGAAAAGTTTTCTATATCAGTGTATTTGCATGTAACAACTCTAAGAAAATATTTTTGTTAGAGAGAGCTGAGCGTATAATTGTCTTACGAATCGAATTGCGATTATCTTTATAACAGTCTTATAGGGAGGTTATTGTTATAGTATATAGTATAAGATGCTTATTTTAGGAAGAAAGAGTTCAATTCTCGAGTTTCACTGGAGCTTTTTTGTTTCGATTAGCATGACAATTCACTACTATTTCTAAACACATTTTGGTTTAGCTTCTAATTTTAAGTAAAAATTACTAAAAAATGTTTCAGAATTTAATTTCAAATATTTTTCATCTTTCTTTCCAGGTAAGTGCCATCATCTTTATATGAATTTAACAATATCACCAGGACTCTGTATACGTAAGAACAATATTTTTAGTTATTGCAAGCCACAGTTAACATGGAATTAGTTAGTTGAAAGTTCGACTTCTCAAGAAAAATTCGAATTAATTCAAATATGATTTTAAAGTATTAAAAAATTTCATATAACTCAAAATTCTCCAAAAAGTTCGAAGTTTACACTGATAATTTCATACCATTCCAATTCCATTTCAAATTGAATAAAATTTAAATGTTTTTCAATAGCAATGAAAAAATTTTTTGTAAAAAATTGCACTAAACTTCGAACATCAGTGGCAGGCTCGAAAGTTTCCCGGAATTTTCGAAAATTGTTGATGCGTTTGAGTTTAACAATCATAAAATCCCAAAAATTATAGTAAGTTCGAAAACTTTCATAATTTTTTTAAAATTGATGCGAAACTCGAAAATTATCGGCTATCTCGCAAAATTTCGAATATTGTTATTTATAAAATTCATTTGAAAAAGTTTAAGAATTTTTGGAAATTGTCATACATAAATTTTTACAGTTAGCAGAAAGAATGCAAATGTTCAGTAAGTTCGAAAAATTTAAGAAAATTTATTATTTTTATACGATACAAGAAATTTGCAAAAAATGGAAATCGGCACGAATTTCGAAAATTATCATTACGTTCGAATATTTTCAGTATGTTCGAAAAAGTTCCAAAACTTTTTTTAATGGAAAACATCATTAAAAACTGTTTTTGGAATATTTCTGGTTCCTAAAAATCAAAACAAAAGAAAGTATTCAAATTTTCGGTAAGTTCGAAAAATTTCAAAAAATTATTAATTTTCATAAAGTGCAAGAAATTTCCAAACGATTGAAAACTGGCACGAATTTCGAAACTTTTCATAAAGTTTGAATAATCAATAAGTTCGAAAAAATTGCAAAATTTTAGAAAGTTTTATGCATTCATGTTATTTTGTATCGGCAATATCACGTTTAAAGTTAGTAGCGCCATCTTCAGTATGAATATGTAATATATATCTGTATGTGCTGTAGTTTGCTTCTACAATAAAATGAATTCACTTCTTGTTTGTCATTCACGTGTTTCATTTCATTTTAGGTTATGGGCCCAGCCCCTAATTAGTTTTTCTCGCAATTTTTCCTTGGACATTCTTAGCAGAAATATATAATATATAACGTATTAAAAATCGCTGTGACTGTGAAAATGACGACGAATTATCTTGTCAGTGTGCCTAAACTGAAAGGGCGTGAAAATTACAGTGAGTGGGCTTTCGCGGCTGAGAATTTCTTAGTGCTGGAAGGGATGTCTGATTGTATTAAGTTAGAGACTATGCCAGCAGAAATAGGAGCAGCAAGCGACGCGAAAACCAGAGCAAAGTTAATTTTAACAATAGATTCGTCATTGTACGTGCACATTAAAAGTGTACAAACAACCTATGAACTGTGGAAGAAATTGAAGAACCTATTTGATGACTCAGGATTCACGAGGAGAATCAGTTTACTGAGGAGTCTGATTTCAATACGACTCGAAAATAGTGTTTCAATGACTTCGTACGTGACACAAATCATCGAAACTAGTCAAAAATTGAGTGGTACGGGTTTTAACATTAATGATGAGTGGGTCGCATCGCTTTTGTTAGCGGGATTAACAGAAAAATATTCACCGATGATCATGGCGATCGAGCATTGTGGCATACCATTGACAGCAGACGCCATTAAAACCAAGTTGTTGGACATGGAAGAAAGCGAAAACGAAGGTGATATAAGCGCTGTCAGTTCTAGTGGTGCGTTTGCGAGTTTTAATAAGAATCGTGCTGGCAACACTGCGACCAAAGACAATACCCAAATGTCAACAGGCAGGCAAACGTCAAAATCAAAAACAAAAGTCATAACATGCTACAAATGTAAACAGACGGGACATTATCGCAATCAGTGTACATCTACGAAGAAAAATTCGTCAAATATAAATAAATACGAACGGTCAAGCAGTAATGCGTTTAGTGCAGTGTTTTTGAATGGTGAATTTTGTAAAAACGATTGGTATATAGACTCTGGGGCGAGTGTTCATCTTACCGCGAATGAAGAATGGTTGTCAAATATGTCTCGGGAGCTTGTAGTAAAAGAAATTGTTGTGGCAAATAAAGACAAAATACCTGTGTTATGTACCGGAGATGTACAGATTACGACAAAGACGCACACCTGTGAATATGATATTAGAGTAGAAGATGTATTATGCGTGCCGAAGTTGACTACAAATCTGTTATCTGTTAGTCAACTTATATCAAAGGGAAACAAAGTTTCATTTAATAGTTATGGTTGTCAGATTTTTAACCAAAAAGGAGTACTGGTGGCTACAGCGAATCTGTTGAACGGGGTGTATAAACTAAACATTCCTGCATGTCGTTCATCAGCTGCAGTGATGGCGTCCAGTGAAGTTTGGCATAGACGTCTAGGACATGTCAACAGCCAGTATTTGAATAAAATGCAAGATGCAGTACAGGGATTAACACTTGATAGTAAGACTGATATATCAAAGTCATCATGTGTCACTTGCTGTGAAGGCAAGCATAGCCGCTTACCTTTCCCCAAAGAAGGTAGCAGAAGTACTGAATTGCTAAATATTGTGCATACTGATCTCTGTGGCCCGATGGAAAGCCGATCTATAGGTGGTTCTAAGTACTTCATGCTGTTCATAGATGATTTTAGTCGTATGACATATATATATTTTTTGAAATCCAAAGATGAGGCGTTGAAATGCTTTCAACAGTATAAAGCAGAGGTTGAGAATCAAATCAATCACCGCATAAAGATCTTGAGAAGTGACAATGGGAAAGAATTTTGCAACACCAAATTTGATGAGTTTTTGATGTCCAACGGGATAATACATCACAAAACTAACCCATACACACCTGAGCAGAATGGTCTCTCCGAACGATTCAACAGGACTATTGTTGAGAAAGCCAAGTGTCTACTGTTTGATGCAGGTCTTCAGAAAAGGTTTTGGGCAGAGGCAGCACACACTGCAGTATACTTACAGAATAGGACTGTAACAGCAACATTAAATTATAAAACTCCGTTCGAGATGTGGACGGGCAGAAAGCCTAATATAAGTCACCTACGTATTTTTGGTAGTACAATCATGGTACATGTGCCAAACAAAAGAGATTAAAGTAGGATAGAAAATCTGAAAAATGGATCCTAGTCGGCTATTCCAATGATGTCAAAGGGTACAGGATCTACAACCCGAAGTCTAATGTTATAACTACCAGTCGAGATGTTATAGTATTGGAGAAGATAGCGACAGACAGTATTTTGAATGTACAGGAAGATGGTTCAGATGAGGTGAACATGGTTCCAGTGGAGGAAAACTTGATACTTGAAGAAAATTCACTTGACCAGTCAGAGAGCTTGGATATGGACGAAAGTGGAGAACTGTATGAACCTTGTGAAGATGACACATTAGATAGCCCTGAATCTGGTACAACAGACAGTGAAGACTCTATAATACTTAACAATACCAACATAATAAGTGGTCCTCGACATAGGCAAAAGCCAGACAGATTTGGATTTGTAGGTGCTCATGTAGTAGATGACAACATATTCACGGATGAGATATTATTGGAAGAAGCCTTGGATGGTCCTGAAAAAGCAGAGTGGTTAGCAGCAGTGCAGGATGAGTTACAGTCTTTTGAGAAAAATAATGCGTGGGAACTTGTAGATGTTCCAATAAATGGTACTATAGTGCAGTGCAAGTGGGTTTTACGAAAAAAGTATGATAGTGAAAACAAAGTGCGTTACCGTGCTCGTCTAGTCGCAAAGGGTTTCACCCAAAAACATGGAGTAGACTATACAGAAACTTTTCTCCTGTAGTGAGGCACACAACTCTTAGGCTATTATTTGCATTATCTGTAAAGTTAGGTTTAGAAGTTAATCATTTAGACGTAAAGACTGCTTTCTTGAATGGTGATTTAGAAGAAAACATTTATATGAAAATGCCTGATTGTTATAATAATAGTAGCTCAGTTGGTAAAGTATTGAAACTTAAAAAGGCTATTTATGGACTTAAGCAGGCCTCTAGAGCTTGGAATAAAAAAGTTGATGATTGTTTGATGCGTAATGGTTACAGAAGGTCAAAAGTTTAGCCATGTATGTATATAAAATATATTAACAAATGTATAACGATTGTAACAGTCTATGTTGACGATTTCTTTATATTTTCCAATGATAAAATTGAAACTAAGAACTTAAAACAGATTTTATCTAATAAGTTTAGCATTAAGGACTTAGGTGAAGTTAAATTATGTCTTGGAATGAATGTGAAATTTAACAAAGATAAAGGATATGTAACTCTAAGTCAGGAAACCTACATAGATCAACTTTTGAGTAAATTTAATTTAAATGATTGTAAGACTGTTGACACTCCGATGGAGGTCAAACTAAATATAAGTAAAGGTGAAGTAGGTGTAAATAATCACATACCCTATCAACAACTAATTGGCAGTTTAATGTATCTGTCAGTCTTAACTAGACCAGATATTAGTTACTCTATAAGTTTTCTAAGTCAATTTAATAATTGCCATACAAAAGAGCATTGGGAATATGCAAAGAGAGTACTGAAATATCTAAAACGAACTAAAAGTTATGGAATAAAATATTGTAAAGAAGGTAATTCAGAAATAACAGGATATGTAGATGCTGATTGGGCCTCTAACTCTATAGATAGGAGATCGTATACGGGAATGTGTTTTTTATTATGTAATGGTGCAATATCATGGGAATGTAAAAAACAGAAATGTGTAGCCCTCTCTAGCACTGAATCAGAGTATATTAGTCTATCTGAGGCATGTAAAGAAGCATTGTATCTAAAGGAATTACAATATGAAATAACAAATAAAATGTACACAATCAATCTGTATAATGATAATCAGGGTGCACAAAAACTGTGTGCAAATCCAGTCTTTCACAAACGTACAAAGCACATTGATATCAAATATCATTTTTGTCGTGACCTAGTAAGAGATAAGATTGTTAAAATACTGTATTTGCCAACAGCTGATATGCCGGCTGATATTTTAACTAAAAGTTTATGTACAACAAAACACTATAAGTTTATGTCGCTTCTTGGCATAGTTTCTATAGAATAAATTTGATATGTTATAAATTTTTTCAGTGAATATTGCGATAAGTGGAGGTGTTATTTTGTATCGGCAATATCACGTTTAAAGTTAGTAGCGCCATCTTCAGTATGAATATGTAATATATATCTGTATGTGCTGTAGTTTGCTTCTACAATAAAATGAATTCACTTCTTGTTTGTCATTCACGTGTTTCATTTCATTTTAATTCATTTGTACAGTCAACAGCAAGTATTTAAATTTTCAATATCACAAAGTCTTCATATTTTCAGTAAGTTCGAAAAAATTAAAAAATTTTTGAAAATTGTTATACATAAATTTTTGCAGTCAACATAATATATTCAAATTTTCAGTAAGCTCGAAAAGTTTCAGAAAGCTGATAATTCAATAAGGTACAGAAAATTCGAAGATTATCATCAAGTTCGCATATTTTCTGTAAGTTCGAAAAAATTCAAAACTTTTTTTAATTTAAAAATATGATTGAAAACCATTTCCTCAACAAAATTTAATTTAAACAAAGTTTTTGGTATCTTTTTATGTCAAGAAATAGCCTAGAAGAATATTTTTTCTAACCTGCTTATTTGGATATTTAGTTATTTAGTGATATCGATATTAGAAAAATTTTGATATACATACATATGAAATTTAAAAAAAATTGCGAGACACTCGAAAAGGATCGAAATGTGGCATATATTTCGAAAATCAAGTTCAATAATTATACTAAGCTCAAAAAATTTCAAAGTTAAAAAAAATTCGAAAACTGTCAAAAATTAATATAGTGCCCAAATTTTCAGTTATCTAAACAAACTACACAATATTTCTACAAAGTACGAGAAATTTCAAAAATCGAAAACCAAAATGAATTTCAAAAAACTTTTAAAACATGGGAGAAATTCGAAAAAGTTCTAAATTTCGAGAATCGTCAGAAAGTTCGGAAATATTCAGGAATTTGGAAATTGTGCAGTAAGTAAAATTCCAAATTTGTATGTTCTGTAAATTTCGAAAATCATAAAAAAGTTCGAAAATTTTCAATAAGTTCGAAAAATTCCAAATAACTACACAACTTTCATATGAATAATTTATAAGTTTTAACAAAAGCTTATAAAATCGCTTTTACAACGCTTTAACATACAATCGGTTACCTGACTACCCTGACTGCTCTGTCACACATTTGCTTTGTACTCAAGCAAATTAAATCTTCTCGCTACCAAATCACAACTTCATCATTTAATTACAGACTCCAACAGAAGTCTGTAGCGAATTCAGAGAATATTCCAACTATCAAATAATTTTATTATCTTTGGCTTCTTTTCCAATCGACATGCATAAATAGTGCAAATATGTTTCTATGTGTGTGTGTGCGACTAAGGCCGCACAAGTGCACAAATTTATTTTGCATTTCGATCAAGTTGAACGAATTCGCGGTGATTCGTTCGGTACATTTGTGTGAGTGTGTATGTTCAACTACATTTACATGTGTAAGTATGAGCGTTGCACGTTGGCGTGGTTGTCAACGACTCAGCCAACTCAGCGGTGGGTCTTTTCATTCTTTCATTTTTGCTTCGATTTTCACGCCACGCTGCAATAATATCATTCATGCCGGTTGACTTTTCCACTTTCGTCACACGAATAATTTTATTATGTTCTATTGTGGTTGTTATGGTGGTGATGCTCCATAGCTGATGGGTGACTAGTGATTTGCTTGTGAGTGCTTTAATACCCAGTAGGGGCAAAAATGGGTTAAATTTTTTCCTTTTTATTTTGCAGGAAAATAATTTAGAATATGACCAAAATTTATATTGATTTTAAAAAAATTTAATTTTATTAATTATATAAGAATTTTCAAATTATAAATATTTTGTGAGAAAGAAAAAATTTAGTTGTGATACAATAAATACAATTTTTGATCGTTAATTTTAACATTTTGAGTACCTTCCAAACTAGTCGTGGTCTAGTCCAAATCGGACCAGTTTCTTTTGTAATGTTAGATATTATATTAATTCTGCATATGACAGATATAAAACGTATAAAAACATTCATAAAATATTTCAATTGTCATTTTATATAGAGCATCTTCCAATTTGAACTAGTAGACAAAAACGGTCTAGTTTGTTTTGTAATCTAGAAATTATATTAATTTTGCTTTAAAACGTATAAAAATGTTCATAAAATATTTTTATTGCTATTTCATATAAATTATACGGGTATTTGAACCAGTAGCGGAACTAGTGAAAATCGGGCCAGTTGTATAAAATTATAAATTAGATTAAATCTGTTATATAACATTAAAAAACGTTCATAGAATATTTTAATTGCCATTTTATATAAAGTATCTTCCAATTTGAACTAGTAGTCGACTAGTGAAAATCGGACGAGTTAATTTTTTATATTAGAATATACATTAATTTTGCTTTAAAACGTATAAAAAAGTATTTTAATTGTTTCTGCATATATATTAGGCTTGTCTTCGAACTAGTAGGGAACTAGTTAAAATCAGAGCAGCTCGTTTTTTGTTATTAGAAATTATATAAATTCTGCTTTAAAACGTAAAAAATCTCCATAAAGCAGTTTAATTGTTATTTTATGAGAATTATGCTTTACTTCGAACTAGTAGGGCACAAGTGAAAATCGGACCAGTTCCTTTTGTAATATTAGAAATTATAGTAATTCTGCTTTAAAATGTTTCAAAATGTTCATAAAATATTTAAACGGCTATTTCATGTAAATTGTACTCCCCTTCGAACTAGTTTCGGTCTAGTAAAAATCGGACCAGTCCATATTTTTTTTTTGCAAAATTTTGAAATGTGCGGTTAATATGTGTACTGTGTATAAATTGTAGAATGGTACTCGCAACAAGTAAATGCACATGGGTCATTTCACCGCTTTGACAATATATCTCTTGTCATTCCGCTGCATTGCCAATTTCAATTTGATTTTTATGACTGCCATATTCTACCTATTTCATTTACTCGCACTTACGTTTGTTAAATCACATGTTTTCGTAAGTGTTCTCTTTATATATTCTGAAAAAAAACTTTATAGTATTGATAACATCATTTTTGTGGTTAAAAAATCGATTTCAGTTCAAAAACTTATCAAAAAGGAGATTTTAAAAATAGAAGATATGAAAAGTAGTTTAAAAAATCGATTCGTAATTTCCAAGTATAGATGAGCATGAATTCAAAAAACAGATGAAGTCAAGTTCTTAGGATCAATTCCCTATTCCAATGCAGAAGATTGTTCCTGGTGGTTTCAAGCGTATCAGCTGCTTAGCTTTCCCCCAGAAAAGTCCTTTATTGTCTATGCTCTATGATAACTTTCTGCTGAAAAATATTATTTTCTCGCTGTGTACTTGATCGATTAACAGTCGGTAATTGTTCATACTAAGAAAACCTTCTGGGGTATTAGGCCAATCACGGCTGAGCTCCAATCAGTTCATACATATTGAAAAGAGTACGAGTACATTAATTGAGACCGTGAACTTCTCTAGTCCCGTTTGACGAGCCTTAAGGGAAAGCATTGTTTCTCTATTGCCTACATAGTGTCTCAGATAGATTTTTAATTTAGTTTAATAAGCTAATTTTAGGTCTCATAGTCACACCAATCGCCTACATTAGTGTTTCGACAGCTTTTTTAACTTATTCAATTAGCTAATTTTAGGTCTCTTTAAGAGACTTAGAAAACCTTGTCTCCTAATTTCGTATATTAGTGTTTCAGACAGCTTTTTAATTGTGTCAATTAACTAATTGCCTATATTAGTATTTCAGATAGCTTTTCAATTTAGTCAATTAGCTAATTTTAGCTTTAGTGCGAAAAGTGCATAAACGTCATATGTACATGATTATTTACTAATTGACTCAATTAAATCGCTCTTTTAAATGTCTATAATTTGAAAATTCAATTCAATTGAGAGAAGAAAAGAAGAAATTCGTAGCGCGTGACCAGGCAGCTAGGCAAATACAAATAAATCAAACACCACGCATGTCTGTTTTCTATATAATTTGTTTATAATTTATTATTATAGAAAACATGGCATAAGCATATTAGCGAACTCATAAATTAACTCGGAAAATGATGTACATTATCATAAGCGTACTGCCTTGTCATTCATATGGCCGCTCATCAACCATTTGAATATTTTTATATTTTTCCCCATATTTACGCTGTCATGGTAGATATCTTGTATTTGTTGTACAACATTGTCAAGAATAAAATAGAAGAGTTCGCAGGTAGTCTGTCTCCGGTTGAATGCGTAGCTACAGCAACAAGATGCGTGATTGGTAGACGAAGATGAAAGTGGAAGGCCGCGCTGCAATTGAAAAGCGCTGCAAAATGATAGGGTAGCCCGGTGCAACGAAGTTGTTTCGAAAAAAGTTAATTTATGTTGTAATGACATATGAAAGTAACAGCGAAGAAATAAGAGATATATATGTATACGGCTTATAAATATGTATGAGTTTACTGAAAGTGGAGACAGGCCTTGAAAACTATGTACAATTTAACGATGTTGCAAGAGTTGTTTCAGTTTGTTTTGTTGTTGTTGTGTAGAAGTAAAAGTAAAATGAAATATGTATGAATACTTTCACAGAAATTGGAATATCTTATAATAAAACTTGTTAGGATATTTGGAGTCGGTATAGGCAACTTATCTTAGCAAATTTGACCCGGACTGAAAGAAACAGTTTCTTACGTGTTCCATACACTTGTTATATGCCTTCGCTAGTAATCCCCTTCAGGACCTTCAGGGCTTTCAGCGAACGACCATGGACTCCTGGTACGTTCCTCGAAGCAGATTTTTCAATTTCGAAAGTAGTATAAAGTGACATGAAGCCAAATCTGACGATTAGTGTGATTGTGCGATGACTCCCGTTTTTGTGTTTGGCCAAAAAATCACTCACAAAACATGCTAGAATGTGACGGAGCCTTACTTGGAGAAAAAATTTATGAAGTTTTGCATAAAAATGCGATCGTTTACGAAGAATTGCTTGACGTCTCTTCATCTTTAGCCTAGTTTACAACATCGCGCCAGTCGTTCTTCCTTTTCGCTGTATGGCGCCAATTGGAGATTCCAAGTGTAGCCAGGTCCTTCTCCAACCGAGTGAAGGTCTTCCTCTTCCTCTGCTTCCCCCGGCGGGTACTGCGTCGAATACTCTCAAGCCTGGAGTGTTTACATCCATTCGGACGACATGACCTAGCCAGGGTAGCCGCTGTCTCCTAATTCGCTGAATTAAGTCATTGTTGTCATATATCTCGTTCAGTTCACCGTTTCATCGGCTGTGGTATTTGCCATTGCCTATGCGCAAAAGACCATAAATTTTCCGCAGAACCTTTCTCTTGAAAACTCGGAACGTCACTCATCAGCTGTTGTCAAAAGTTATTTTGTGTTGGATTTCGAGGCTGACGTTGTTGTTGGTGTTAATACTATTTCCAAGATAGACGAAATTGTCTGCTACTTCGAAGTTATGACTTTCAACAGTACAGTAACGTGGGAACCAAGTCGCTAATGCGACGACTCTTGTTTGATGAGAGGAAATATTCGTCTTGTCCTCATTCGCTGTCAGACCCATCTTTATCCAACCTGGAGAAAGCAGAACTAACGACGCGGTTATTATGGATCTGCAGCTCGAGTTATTCTTTCCAGCAGTAGATTGAAGTAGTCGCATGATATGGAGTCGCCTTATCAGAAACCTCGTTTGGTAACGAACGGCTCGGAGATATCCTTTCCGAACCTGACGGAGTTTTTGGTTTTACTCAACATAAGTTTACGCGGCCCTCATTAGTTTGCGGGGATACTAAATTGAGACATCTCGGCATAAAGGCAGTTCCTTTTCGTGCTGTCAAAAGTAGCTTTGAAATCGAGGATAAAGTAGTGTGTAGCGATCTTGCTTTCAATATTTTGTCAGTTGTTGATCTTCCAGGCCTAAAGCCACTCTAATAAGTGGTGGTCTTTAATCTTTCACATAGTTTCTTAAATAGAGCCGATGTCGATGTTAAAGAGGATATATCATTGGTAGTTTTCACATATTGTGGATCTCCCTTTTTGTGGATTAGGCAGCGCACCCTTAAATTCAAAATCGTCGGGCATGCTTTTGTCCGACCGTATTCTGCAAAGAAACTGATCCATGCTCCTTATCAGTTCTTCGGCGCCGTATGCGAATAGCTCGGCTGTCAAATCAATCGGCCATCGCCGCTTTTCAGACGAGTAATTGCTATTCGAACTTCTTCATGGTCACGCAATGGAACGTCTGCTTCATCTCCAGGTGTTATGTTTTCACTGCCATTCATTAGGCTGGAAAAGAGTTCCCTTCATAATTTAGGTATGCTCTGAGCATCAGGCAATAGATCACATCGATCACATCGGGGGTTTCCCCAAGAGCCTGCTCCGGTCGCCGCATCTTTCATAGAAATCGTTTTTGGCCACTTCTACACATGGTTCCATCTTCCTTCTTAATTTTAGAAGCAGTAATTAACGTTGTCTAAGACGTACATATTTCACAATATTGTAAAATATTAATAGTTCAAATACGAGGTTTGACAATTAAGTAATGAGACTATTTTATTGCCGCGCGTGTGGTAAACTTGTGACCTTGAAATTCCCTTCCCCTCTCCACTGATATATGTACCATCGCTGTATAGCTGCCCAAGGGACTACTTTGAAGGTGATGGCAGAGTTGTAGAATAATTTTCAAATATCCGGTTTTTATGGAATCAGTCTTATTACTTAATTGTCATTCATCGTAGGAAGGATTAAGCCAAAATTCGAAATTTTATAAATGATTCATTTGTCCTATAATTACATTTTAAATTCTTTTAAATGTTCCTGACGCATATGAAAACATTTTTGTTTCAAAAGAAAATGTTCATCGCGCAATTTTATTTATTTGTGTTAGGCAGTCAGCGCTGCGGCGACATTTCATGATTACGCCACGAAATTAAAACGAATTACGAATTAAAAGAATCAAATAAATAGTCACACCAAACATAATTATGCAGTGCGTCAACGCTTTCGCATAATTTGTCAATATTTAAGGCGGCATATTCACACAAATATATGCATCTATGTATATAAATATACCGGCGCTTGTGAATTTCTATAAAATGGTTAAAAAATTACGAGCGAAAAGAATTCGCATAACGGCATGTCTGGGCGCGCCGATGAAAAGCAACGACCAACGAAATTGCAACTCTGTGCATATTTTCAAAGAGAATTTACGAAGGATACCTTTAAGGGCTGAGGATTTGGAGGAAGGACGACCCAGACTTGCTAGGCGAAGGATGAATGTACCTGTAAATAATAAAAACGGAGCAAAAAATGTTTAAAAGTAAAGTATTTCTAACAAAAAAGGTACGCGCTGAAGAAACACATTGGCGAAGCACGCTCGGAGAGCACGTAAAAGAGAGAGAGAGAGCGCGCGGTGAAGGCGTTGGATTTTAATGAAAAACTTGTCGCGCCTTTCATTATGCGTCGCGCGAAAACGGTGGACGGCAAAAGCTGCGCCATAGTCAATTGTTATTGTTGTTGGTGTTATTTGGTTGCGGCAGTATTTTGCGCCATGGTGTTTGTTGGCGCGACGGTGTCTTGCATAAATTACGCGCATAAAATGCTGCTGCCGGCAAAAAGCAGTGGCAAATGCGATAAAAAATTGCAACAATAATAACAAAAACAACAACAAAATGTTGCTGCTACATTAATAGCATAAATGCGTCACTAGCAGCAACAATATTGTAAGGTAAATAGTGGCAGCACAAACATAAGCAACAACAATGCAACTATTATGCAGAAATAATGTGAGAAAAATATTCACACACACATGCATAAATATGTATATAACTTATATATAAAACATAAGCTTGTTGAGCGTGGCTACCGAAACGTCATTAACACTACTAACAACAACAAAAAAAGCACGAGCTGCAGCTGTGTCATAATGACAAATTCGTACAGTGCGTCCTAAAGCTCGGTGTTGCTGGTGTTGTTGCAAGTGTGGGGTGTGGAAAGTCGAAAATTGCTCAAAAGAGTTAACTCTTTTGACTGTGGTTCCTTTTTGATTCGAAAATTCTTGTAAAAGGGCGCTTTTAAGTTTCATTTGTGTGATTTGTGTATTCTTGCTTTGCCACATTCATCCACTTGTCTTACTTATTTTCTCTTTGCCACAATTTGTTCTTGCTTTTGGTATGAATTTGCTTTGCGTTCGCTTTGCATATGTTAGAAAGTTGTTGTTTTTGTCATATGTGGAAACTTTTTTTGCGTAACAGTGTGCTTTTTAGAATTTCGGGTATGTATAGGTTAGTAGTCGAAACAAATCGGTTACACTTTCTTTCTAACTAAAATAAAACCGAAAATATAACTAAAAATATAACTAAATATCTTCGTATTTCATATTTTACTCCAAGCAATGCCATTAAATTTTTAAACTTTCAAAAATGGATTGTGATTCAGGTATTTTTCAAATTTCTGAGATATAGTTGAAACCTCTGGTCTCTACGATGGAGATTCATTCAAAGCTCGAACCAAATATAAAATTGTTTAGACACTGTTTTATATGCACTTTTCTCCACACATTCCATTGCATTATCGTATTATCGGAATCAGCGAGTCTTTTTAAGAGTTCCATAGCTGTAGCCTAAATCATCAAGGCAAATTTGGGTTCTGCCAGGAGCAAGATAGATTTTCTTTTCTGTTTCCATACTTCGATTGTTGACATTGCTAGAGAAAAGCTTTTTAAGTATAAATTATTAAGTTTGAATAAGACTAGCAAAGATTGAATTCTAGAAGTATGTTATTATAGAATAATTCCTTTCCCCAGAGCAGTCAATAAAGCTTAATAACCGACAGCTTTATGTAATTTGGAATTCACGTATGCATAATTCTTACAGCGCACACAATCATCTCTGAATTGAATACAATTTTTTGAAACTAATTTCATACCATATTTTACAACCAGTTTGCTTTATAATGACATACTCGTACATAATTATCTTAACTTCGCGCCGAAATGTAGGCAACATATTTTTCTAAAATTTATTTCAATAAAAAACAAAGCTTTTAGCCTTCAGACTTTTTTTATAACTTAGACTAATTCAATTTTTTTTCTGGGCGCCGTAATGTAGGCAACATATTTTCAAAGACATCTTTTTCTAAAATTTAGTTTAGTAAATACCAAAGCTTTTACTCCTCAGGCTTTGTTTTTATATCTTACATGAAAAAATCGGTGTTAGGCTTAAACATCAAACAATTTTCTTTCTGTGCGCCTTAATGTAGGCAACATATTTTCAAAACACTGCACTTAGTGTAAATTTAAATGTTATTTTCTTCTACGAGTAAAGCAGGTTCTAAATATAAATTAAGGCAACACTTAGAGATGCTTTCAGCTTCGTACTTGCTCTTTACTTTACGCCCAAATGTAGACAACATAATTTTTCGTTTTTTTTTGATATTGAGCTTTTTTCTTCCGAAGTTATTTTTTTTCGGTTACATTTACAAACAAAGCAATTGCTTTGCTCGGAAATGTAGACAACACATTTTCGAAAATACGCGGCTTAATTAAAATTTACGTTTTCCTTCATAATAAGCTTTTTCTGTATAATTTGATGCTTTCATACCACTCTCTAAGCTTATTACAATTTAATTTAACTTAAAAAATAGACTTACTTGCAGAAAGAAATGTTATTTGGGTTTGGAATGCGAACTTTTCAAGAGCACATAGAGAGAACCGATGTCGCCTAGGAAGGTCGGGCGGCTTCAGTTCTTGCACAAACTGTATTTTATACGCTTTAAATTTAAGGTCTCGACGTAAAGTGCGCCAAGTCGTTCTATAAGTCAGTCCAAATTGCGTTCCATGAATGAAGCTGAAGAATTTTAGCTTGCGCCGAAATGTAGGCAACATGCACTTGAATAAATGTTTTTAATGTAAATGGATGATATTCCCAAATAAGCTCCCTACATTTTAGATCAAAATTAAAGTCTTGCTATGCTCGATAAATTATATTCCCATATTTAGGTAATATATGGGAATATAATTTAATTTTACTCTAAAATGTAGTCAACTTATTTGGGAATATTATTTTATTTCACTTTAGTTTTAAAAAGTACTTTATACTAGCATACTTTTCAGTTTTAACACTGAGCTTCATAAACATATTTATAGGTTAAATTTTAAAATTTCGCGCTAAAAAGTATGCAACATATTTATTACAACATATTTCTAGGTTAAGTTACTTGCAATATGTTTATTTGAAAAATGTCATAGTCATGTTTTTATTTTGTGCATCAAGCATTTCAAGTTGTGCGCCTAAAAGCAGACTACAAATTTTTGGAAGAAGTTTTTTCTCGGAACTTAATGGCTTTTTCTTCGTAAGGTAAATAGACGAAGTGAAGTTAGGAATTTGAATTTTTATTTGTATTTTAATATCAAATAAAATTTCATTTAACTTCATTTATTTTAAAAAATATTTAAAAAAAAATTATAAATTCTCAAAAAATTTTTTTTTCTTTTTTACTTCTTTCTTTAGCTAAATTTTTTCTAAAAAAATATAAAATCTAAATTTATTCCAAAAAATATTAAAAAAATTAGAAATTCTACAAAAAATTGCTTCTCTTCTACTTCATAGCTTTCTTTAAATTTTTCTAAAAAAATATAAAATCTAAATTTGTTCTAAAAAATTAAAAAAAAAAACAATTAAGAATTCTCAAAAATTTCCAAAAATGAAAAAAAATTAGAAATTCTCACAAATCTTTCTTATTCTCTTCTTCTTCAATATTTTTTAGCCCAATTAAAAAAAAATATTGAATATTCAAAATTTTTTCTAAAAAAATATTATAAAAAAATTAGTCATTCTTAAAAATTCTAAATTTATTCCAAAAAATATTTAAAAAAACCATAAACTGAAAACTTTTTCATACTTCTCTACTTTTTCATCATTTTTTTTAGCACAATTTTTAAAAATATAAAAAAATATTAAATATTCTAATTTTTTTCTAAAAAATATTAAAAAAAAATTAAAAATTCTTAAAAATTCTAAATTTATTTTAAGAAATATTAAAAGTATTAGAAATTCTGAAAACTTTTTCATATTCTCTACTTTTTCATAATTTTTTTAGCTCTATTTTTCTAAAAAAATGATTAAATCCAAAATTTGTTCTAAAAAATTCAAAAAAAAAAAATATTTTCAACAATTTTTCTTCTTCTCAATTTTTCCAAAAAAAAAATTTTAATTCAAAATGTTTCCTAGAAAATATTTTCAAAAATAATTTTTTAAAAATTCTTCTTCTTCTTCTTCTCTTTTACTTCATAACTCTCCTTAGCACAATTTTTGTTCGGAAATTTCAATCATACTTTTTTAACATCACTTACACCACCTTACAGGAACATGGGAACTCTTCTCTCACACCCATCGCGTACTGGCATTCATTATATAATTCATTCCATTGCTATATCGAAAGGACTTCATTAAACATTTTTTTTATTATTAACTACAAAAATGTAATCAATGTTCAATATCTGGCTTTTGTATGCCCACATTTCATGCAAAATATTCAATAATAATTAATGCAAGCAAAAGAAAAAATATTTCCCGCCAGCAAAATTATTAATAATGAGCGAATTATGAAAAGTTCTTTATTATTATTTGTATTCATTGTTGGCGTTGTTGTTGTTGCTGTTGCTGCTTGCGCAATATTATTTTTGCCATATTAACTGGCGTAAACAACGAAATGCGGATTGAATTCGCACAACAACAACAGCAGCAGCAATAATAAAGCAGTATGAATTCATGCAATAACAATAGTTGCTACAACAACAACAAATTGGTATGGAAAATATTATAAAAATGATAAGAATGCGAACGCTGCTGTAACTGCTGTTAATATTATAAATCCTGCGCGCACATGCCACACCAACACACTCTCACACACACACATGCAGATGCGCATGTGTGTTTGTAGCCACACATGCCGTGCATTTGCATGCGATTTCGCTTGCCGCCTTTGTATTGCATTTGTATTGTATTGTAATTGGCGCGCACCGCACCGTTATACGCTTTTTCATTACGTTTGCGCCGGCTAACGGTTAACGGATAGCGGTAAGGGCAGCGGCGGCGGCGGCGGGTTGGCATGCATTGCATTGCGTTTTCGGTGAAATGCGAAAAATCTTAATTAACTTGATTTGTTGCAAGCAACAAACGCGACCAACAGACTGACCAAACGACAGGCGGCCGAGTGAAAGAGAGAGAGGGGGGGAGAGAGAGAGAGTGAGAGGGTAGGCCGCATAGCCGCAGCAGCTGAGCCGCCCTTAACGCCAGCTCGGTGGATAGCATATTTATGAAGGTGTGTGAATGTTGCATACAACATGTTGCATGCATGTGTGTGTGTGTGCGGCTACTACATGAATTTTACACATTTAATGAAACCAATTCAAATGAAATATGATTGGTATTCACATATATGTAATGATTATTCCTTTTTGCCTTTGCGCCCACACTAACTAACCGAAACATAACAGCAGCTGTTGCCGCTGCCGCTGTTGTTGCTATCACTACTGTTGTTGTTGCTGTTATTATTACCGCTGTTGCTCATGAATGCCAAATATTTATGTATATGGCGCTCAACATGTGTTGCTTTGCTTGCTGTATTTGTTGTTGTTGTTGCTGTTGTTTTTGTGGGTGTGTTGTAGCTACCGCTTTACTGCATTACGTGCGTTGCGTTATAATGCTTGCGGTAATGCAATTTTTCAATGTTCGGTTTGGTCAAAGTTCATTTTGGTCAAATAGCGAATTTTTCACACCCACACAAGTGCACACATACACACACACAGCCGCACAAAAATACAAATTCACACACACTGCCGTCCAAACATACAAATAATGCAAATAACGGCGCATAAATCACATATATTTTAAATAAATATTACACTGTTATAGTTTTGTGTGTGAAAAAATGGCAGTTAAATGGCCGACGGCTGCATTGCGCCTAAATTAACCGCCATTTGTTGTAGCAATAATTTTGTTAATATAGAAAAAATTCTATGTTTTTGTTGTTGCGCAAAATGTAGTGTGATTTATTATATTAGTTGTTGTTGGTCGCGGTCATAAGTCAATCATAGCGCCATCTGTTGACAGTTGAAAATTTTGGTGCAGCTAATTACGGTTATGTGGATTTTGATGCATGACACTTGGAGTTTTTCAGTAAATCATGTATTTGTGACATACCCTAGATCAAGTTTGGTGAAAAACAACTCAAAAAGGTATATATTCGTATATCAAAACTCAAATACTTCAAGCTATTACGAGCAGAGTGATTTTCGACGCTGGGTTAATGAAAATATGCGTTTTATTGTGATCTTGAGGCGAATTCAGCAAATTCTTTGCTTCTCTTTAGGGGTTGGGCCCATATAGAGTCCTTCAAAAAATCGTAACACTAACAACTTTTGCTTGTCGTAATGAAAAATCATCGATTTGTTTTCTTTCAAGCTTCATAGAATACAAGTATATACCATATTCGATCTTATAAAAACATCTCATAAAATGGTGACTGCTGGGACATTTTTGGAAACACCTTTTTTAAGCAATACCTTTTTCAATACTCAACGAATTTAATAAAGTTTTAGGAACCCTGAACTAGTTCTTAAAGCAAGAAAAAATTGATTTTGACAAAAACCTACACTGACCTAATCACTTAACCTATCCAACAATATAAACTAGCTGATCAAAATTGACTCGGACTCGATCCATTTAAACTGCGCACATACCAAGTCGGTAAAATTTTCCTGCCTAGGTTGGTACAACTCCATTTTATGTTCAAATAAAGTTTGAAATTTGTGCAGTTGTTTATTTATGACTCCGAAAGTTTATCCAGCGATTTTTAATATAAAAAGGTTGTCTAAAATTTGATGTTTCCAATAAAATCACGGCTCGGGCATCATTGATACTACATATTTCAAAAGTATTTTGGAGAGTCTACTTTATCGCAAACAAAGACATTTGAGTTGCAAAAAACACTCAGTGCAGGTCGTGAAATCATTGAAAACTTGTTTACTAAGAGACCTCCATACATCTCTGTTATTGACGATAACATCGAAAAAGTTAAAGACACAGTGCTTGAAAATCATTGTGTAGGTATCAGTTATCATGTTGGTATGTATTATCAACATACTTTGGTTAAAGTTTTTGTCGAAATGTTTCCTTTGAATCATTTGCAACACTGAAGTCGTATATACTCGTTGATCTAAAGAACATAATTGTCAGCGTAGCTGAGGACCTCACAATTATCAGTGCATCATTACTGATGACGAGACTTGGGTTTATGAATATGTAAAGAGAGGGAAGAGGGTTGACTAAATTTTTAAGGGTTTATAAGGGATAAGCCATTATCTCAATTTCCATCGAGACTACTATTCCTGTAGAAAAATGTTATGTGGCAATGTTGTAGGTAACAAAAAGGTCTATAATTTCGTTTAAAGACTTTTTCGCTTAACCTCAAGACGTATGTGAAAATTTTACATAACCAAATTTTTGATATTTTTTTTCTTTATCTTGCACAAAACAAATTTTGCTTTCACGAAATTTGGCGGTAACTTAACTTTTTATGTCGCAAATATAATATATTTTTTTATTTAAAATATTTGTTAGTTCTCTATTTAGACCTAATATAAAAAATCCTAATTTTCAATCAAAAAATCTCAAATCAAAATATCAAATTTTTTAAAAAGTCTGCGGGAAAAGTTCTGGCAAGTTCATACTTTCTGGTGGCATCAAATGTTTATAAATAATTGTGTTAAGTTTTCTCAAAAAATGCAAAAACAAAGACCCTACAAAATGACCTAAGACTGCTTTTTGACTGCTGCTACTGCGAAATAAGGTAGATAAAATAAGAAAGGCAGCTTTCAAACGTTGCTCAGCTGTTTTGTGGTGTGTTTTTATGTTATATGTTATATTGGTGTGATCAAAATTTTAGGTGTGTATAGATGGTGAATTCTTTTTTTTTTCCTCCAAATTGATTTCTACCACCTGAAAGTAATCTCCGTCCAATAAAACGCTTTTTTGCCAAAGCTTTTTCCAGTACTCAAAAATTATAATAGCTTTCAAGTTCACCTTCTATTGGGGTTTAATCTTCCCAATCATGTCGAGACGAGGACGACGAACTTTGATTTAGATAAATAGCCAGAAGGTGCAAAGAGCCAAATCAGGCGATTAGAGTAGATTTGAAATCATATGAGTCGAGTTTTTATCAAAAAAAATATTGTGAACCAATGCATTATCTTGATGAAGGAAACAAGAGTTTTTCGTCCATAATTCGGTCATTTTGAACTATTAACTTGACGCATTACAGCTCAAATAATGTTATTCGTTGACTGTTTGGACCGGCGGAAGTATTTTAATATGCGCGGCAACATGATAATCACCTCATCTTATTTTTAGACCACAGTAGTGCAATCGTATATTGCGGTTTTACTAAAGGTTTGTCAATATAGAGTTGTTTACCTCTTAATTTTCTAACAAAAATTTGCAAGTTTTATCAATAATTTAATAATTTTGTCGCTTGGTTGCCTCGAATGCGGCAAAATTGAAACGTTGCCTACATTTAGGAGTATTTGAGCAAAGTCGCGCACCTAAACGTAGATAAGTGGCGATAATTGTGGCTCACTCTCAAGTGTTTGGTTATTATTGACAAAAATATTAAAGTTTATTTAAACATCTTTAAATTTTTTATAAATTTTTTGAATAAAAATAAAATTTTTATTAATATTAAAGAATAAAATTTTTTTATTACAGAATAATTTTATTTTTATTTAGAGAAAAAAAGAGATAACTAAGATGTTTAAGAAAAAAATATTTTTAATAAATCCAGTATAAACAATTTGTGCTGCAAATATATGTCTGCATGAATATACATTTATCTCTAGAAGTATATATCATAATTCAAATATGTAAATATATCTGTGGCAGCATAAACCACACATGCAACACAACTTTATTACGAAATATTTTCCACTTCAACTTTGACATGCCGGAACTAACTATAGACTTTTGTTGTTTTAATTTTTTTTGCACAAAAATTGACACCAAAAGGACGAAAAAAATGTTTGACGGAAATGTGAAAGCAGAAAACGAGGAAAAGGAAAGTGTAGAATAACAGTGAAAAAACCTCACGCAGCAATCAGTCAGTTAGTCACTTGCACACACACACACACACACTCATACTCACACATGCACTCATACTCGTGCCTCATACGCTGAGTGCCATATTTCGCTGTTAACCACAAAATACGCTTGCAGCCCATAGCTCATGACTTCATTCGTGGTGCGTTGCAAGGACTCGGGTGTGATGCCATCAAAAGCCAATTTGTGCTGCGCGGATTCGCTGATTTGTTGTACGGCAGTGCGCGCTTGTTTTTCAACTATGCTTTTGTAGTTACTGCCATGGCGTAGTTGTTATTGTTGTGGCAGCTGTTGCAACCACGTTTTGTTGTTGTTATTATTGTAGCAGCAGCATGTCGCGTGTAATCAACGAATGAGAAACGCGCAAAGCCACTTTACAGGCATTGTTTTGTGATTTCCCGTTATATAGTGAACAACACCAACAACAACAGCAGTAGGAGCGGCAGCAAATTGGCTACCGTATGGCGGTGCGTCATATGGCCGTGACGAATGCAAAAGGCAACACAGATGCAAATCAGTAACGGCAACAACAACAATAACAACAAACAAAAACAACAACAACACATATATAAACAAAAATAATAGCAATGGCAAGCACAGCGGCACTTGCAACGCAAGTATTTTTTGCTTTTTTTTTTGTATTGTTGTTGTATTTTTTGTAAGGACTCAGCTGGTGCCTCGTAAAGAATTGTAAGGCAACGCGTTTGGAAAGCCATTGCATTCAAAAAGAAAGCAACAAAAAAAAACAACAACAAAAACAAAAACCAAAAACAATCACAACAAAACACAACAACAAGCGCGGCATACAAAAAAGCAACAACGCAAAGCTTTCTTTTTTCGTTGCTTTATTGTGCTTCGCTCGAGGAATCAAAGCTTCACTAGCCGTGTCCTTGCCGCCGGCTGTCCCATTGTGCTGAAGTGTGCGGGTGCCTAGTGGAACTTGCGTATATTGGCCGGTAGATTGCAATTTTAGTCAACTGCCGCTTCTGCTGACAGCGATTGCAGTTTGATGTTGTTGTTGTTGTTGGTGGTGGTGGTGACTGCTGGGTTTGCAATTTCACTTTTTTGAGCTTTCCTTCGCATTGTTGCAATGCGCGCTTTGTTTTTGCCCACGCTGACCACAAGCATATAGACATTTATTCATACGTAGCTGCTGGCTTGTGCGCCTGGGCGTATGAGTAACTGCCAATTTCAGTTGAAATACGATTACGTATACGACATGTAGCACCATTTGATGCTAAATACACGGAGATTTTTTGTCATACACACAGGGTATGGAAAATATTTGGGGTATTAAAAAGTTGGTGTTAATGCATAGTGGAATAAGGCACTTATGTTTCGCTGGATAACTGGCCCGGTCTTATGGAGTATATGAGGGTAGGTTAGGTTAAGCTGGTAGGCCGAGAAGCCACGCATAGACCAGATGGAGTATATTAATGGTCTTTTTTGGCAGTGAAAAAGTTTAGATTTCACAATAACCAAGATAACCAATAGTAAGAGAGAAATAGAGCGGTCTTAGCTGTATGACTCAAAGTGTACTTTTTGACAAAGATTTTGTTTCTGACATTTCGTCCAACTAATTTGAGCTTTTTATACGACATAATATTCAAGGTTTTCTATTTTAGCCTGGAATTACACCATAAGTTAGGTTCGATGCGATGGCTCAACCGGAGATCGCTTTTGGAATGCTATATGCAGTCTTTTGTGAAGCCATAAAAAACTAAACTGCATTCGATCTTACAAGTCAAAGCGCTTTGTGGCGTTTAATCGCTATTTTCACCAACTTTCTGAGATGTCTGAAGGTGTGAGCTCACAAGTATTTGAGCCTTTACCTCGCAAACGCTGGACAATGAAGAAAAAAGTGTTGAGATTTTTCTACTTTGCCTTCTTCCATAAAGCTTCTCCAGCGGAATTTTGAACCTTACTGCATTTACGCCCATAGCGGCCTTAGTAATAGCAAAAAGCTTACTGAATCTCTTACGGTCGATCTTGGGTAAATAGCTTGGAAGATATCGAACGCATCAGTGAGTGTTCTATTCACTCAAAACCCTTGGAAGTTAGGGGATATTAGTTACAATACTGATGTCTTCTAAAGCACCCATTACCGCTTATCATTAGTGAAAGATGGAAATACATTCCGTCTAGCCTGTTCAATACTAAACTGTTGTAGCTTTGAATGAGGCTTGGCACCACTGTAGGAATTTATGAGCTTTCAAAAGGGTCTATGTGTCATCGTTCTCAACAAAATGTGGAAGATTTAGAAGCTTTGTTCACTATGGTCATCAAGAGTTCTTTAACTAGTTGAGGTAAGCACAGTTTCATGCTCGTCTAATTGCTTCTCAAGATTCAGATACAGCAGTAGTTGTCAAATTTTATATACAAATTTAGGTGCGAATTTTTTTCGCAGAAAATTTAAATAATTTCAAATTAGGAATTCTATAAAGGTTATAGTCATATCAATAGAATTTCGTATAAGTTTTGGGAACAAGCTACACATTGGAACAAAAAAAATTGTTAAATTGTTCGGCATGAAATTCAAATTTTCGCTAGTAACAAAACGGCGGCCTAAAATGAGACGTAGGCATTGGTGTGATCAAGTATATAACATCTGATCAAATTTGACCCGGACTGAAAGAATTTAATTTCAAATTTTCGCTGGTAACAAAAAGGCGGCCTAAAATGAGACGTACATAGGCGTTGGTGCGATCATTTATATAACATCTGATCAAATTTGACCCGGACTGAAAACAATTTAAATTAAAATTTTCACTCTTAGTTAACCAGCAGCCTCAAATGAGACACTGGCATCGGTGAGATCATTTATATACCATTTGATCAAATTTGAACCGGACTGAAAAAAAATGAATTTCAAATTTTCGGTGGTAACAAAACGGCGGCCTTAAATGAGATGCAGTCGGTGGTACATTCATTTATATACCATTTGATCAAATTTGAACCGGACTGGAAAAAAATGAATTTCAAATTTTCGCTGGTAACAAAACGGCGGCCTTAAATGAGATGCAGTCGTTGGTAGGTTAATTTATATTATAACATCTGATCAAATTTGACCCGGATTGCAAAAATATTGTCACTTTATTAAATCTTTATTTTCGCCTTATGTAGGTACATTATATACATATGTGTATACGTAAATTAAATTATATTCATATATACAATACTTTCCTGTTACACTATACTATACATTGAATCCTCAAAGCACAAAAAATCAAAAAGAATCCCAACAGTGAAGCGTCACACCAACCGAATTGGCCAGATGAATACATCAATGCACCGAAACAAATGAACAAATGAATGAATGAGTGAATACGTGAATGCTTGATGCAATGATTGAGTGGGTGTGGATGCATATAGAGCAAGGAATGAAGGAAGGTATAGAGGCTGTAGCCAGGAAAGCAAAGCTACTCAATAAATGAGTACAGAAGGCAAATATATATTTATGCAGAGGTGTGTAGGTGTGTGAGTGTGCGCTTGCAAACATTGGAATGCACAATTTTGATCATATTGCTGAAGAATGGCATGCGAACAAGGCTGCTGCTGCTGCTGCCACACACCACTACACAGACGCATACACTCACATACATATATTTACGGCTGTAGCAATCAGTTTATGAGTTTCGGCACATTTTGCGCATTGCAAGCCAGTCTGCCTCACGCTCACACGCTCCTGCCGCACAAATAAGTCTACTTAAGGTGGTTGTTGTTGTTGTGTTCTGTTTTGTGTGCAGCGTCCGGCGCTTTGCATTCGAGTTACAGCAGCATTTCGGTCAGGAATTTTGATTGTGTGTAAGTGATTGAGTTCGTCCGGTGGCCAGGCGTGTATATGTGTGTGTGTGGTGTATGAGTGTGGGTGTGCGCGCCATTGATATTGCTGTCAGTCAAGCGGGCGGGCAGCCGAGCGTGTGCGCTTCAAACTAACACCACAGCCAACCGCCGGCTGTCAGCTGCCACATGACCATTCGCAAGCACACCCAGACACACTTGTAGATGTGTGTTCACACCCACACACACACACATGCATGTATATATTTGAGGCAATTTCGTAGCAGCAAATAGCTGGCGAAAGAATGCGAGTTGCCAGTTGGCCGCTTTGCCGGCCGGTCGGTTGAGGCTGCATAGCAAAAGCAACAATAGCAACAACAGTACGGCGTAACGCAATCACAGTAAACAGAGAGCGGCGGCGGCGGCGCCCGCAACCGACGATTGTGATGCAGTGTCGAAATTAATGTTGCAAATATTTTTCCGTTTTCATTTCGTCCAGCAGCCACATTTCATTGCCCGGCGAAATTCGCTCTGTTTATTTGTAGATCTGAATTTTTTTGTTTTTGTGATTTTCTTTTTGCGCTTTGCTGGCTGTTGCATGCCACATGCACATGCTCACCCACACTCGTTGGTGCTTGTGCTGTGAAATGGAGTTGTAAAAATGATTTTATGAATTTTTGCTGCATTCACGTCTTGCCTCACCAACTTGCCACACCCAGCCTGTGCCACAGCAAAACTAGCTCACGTGGTGCCAGCATTTACGGAACTTTTTTCATTGCCAACTTCATTTCAGTTGTAAATTTTTAGGTTGTAATGTTTTTGTAATGTTGTTGTTGTATTTTTTGTTGTTGTTGTTATAATTTTCTTGTTGTTGTTGTTATTTTTGTAAATGCTATTTTTGAAGGTTTTCAACGCTTTTAAGTTGCTTCTGATATTTGTTGTTGTTATTGTTGTTTTTTTGTATTATTATTGTTGTTGTTTTTTTTACATTTCGGTTTTTTCTTTTTGCTGCTGTTTTTTTGTATGTTTGTTATTTTTCTTCTTTTTGTGTTTTTTTTTCGTGTGTTGTTGTTGTTGTTGTTTTCTGTTTTTTTTTGTTATTTTTCTTGTTTTTGTTGTACCTCTGCATTGCATTTCGTGAAATGACGTTCTTCCTCCTGTTATCAGGCAGCCCAATGACAACAAAACGTAAAAGTAAATCTCTCTCAGCAGCAGCGCTGCAATGCCGGTGAGCAGAGGAGGTGGTGGTGGTGGCGGCGTCGCTGTGTTGTGAAATGCCTTATTTTGCAAATATTTTGCACTTGGAATGCATAGTAAATTAGTGCAGCGAAATATTGCTATGAAATTTTTAGCAAAATTTTTGCGCGTTTCACAGCACACCTCTCTTTTCCTCTCTCGCTCACACTCTATCTCTCTCACCCCTTCACTCTGTTGCGAGTGAAACCTAATTTTCTGTGATTTTATCGCTTTTTTGTGCGTTTAGTTGGCATTGTTGTTGCTATTGTTGTTTTATTTTGCAACATATGGCAATGAAACTGGAAATTGACGACGTGACGTATGAGTAACCTTAACCGCCATTCGTACACAACACGCTGGCCGGCATGCAGCGGCATGTAAGGTTGTAAGAGTACATATGTATGTGAATATGCTTGCATGGGTGTTGAATATGTATGTATGGTTGTGTGTTTGCACATTTATGAAGTTGTTTACTCTTGGCGAAGGAATTTGAGTACTTTTGTTTTAGCATTTCGTCAGCGAAAATCTTTTGGTGTAGGAAATTTTATGAAGCAAATAATTAAAATGTGGCTCGGTGTCGGAATTGAGGGGCATTTGTGGAACTGTAGGCAGGTGAGATGTATGGTGTTATGAGAGAGATGGCAAGCTTTATGGTAACACTAAGCAAAAGTAGAGGTTTTATCACTCGTTGGAATGTATTATATTTAGTAGTATATAAGTACAGAAAGTAAAGAAAATAAATATATTTGAGGTTAGATGAGTATAGACATAGACAGCGTAAACAAAAGCAATAGAAAACTACTAAATATATCAGATGTTCATTTAAGAGTATATTTACACATATTTTGTGAATACAAGGTAAAATTAAAAACAAAAAAATAGTTGAATATTTCTTTGATTCGGGCCTCCACTGCGGATGAAACCCAAAAAATCTCTACTAGAACTTATTCTCTTTACAATGATCTAGGCTGGAAAAAAATTCTAAAATTTTCTTAATGGCGGAATCTTTAAATAAAAAACTGAATTTTATTAAAATTTTTGATCGTTTTGGCCTACCAAGTAATCATTGCAGCAATTTTGAAAAATGTAGTTCTAAGAAAACTTGTTTACAGATAAGCCAATGGAACTGATCAACTCGAGTAGGTGGACTTTAGCAGGCTGTAACTCCAAAATTATTTGAAGTATTAATTTAACTTTTTAATATGTTATTTCTAAAAGGTATTTATGTATTATCTAAATATGAAAAAACTACTTTATTAAAAGTCATACCAGGAGTATCCTTAAATATCTGAGCTCAGCATATTTTGCTTACAAAATTCTTAAAAAATTAATTAATTGTCATAATTATGAGTTCTGCTCATGGCTCGAAAAAAATATTGGCCGTCAAAGTAACAGGCGCTCACAGTCAAGGACATCAAGGACAAAGGAAAGCATATTATTTTTTGAAATTTTCATATTTTTATTGAGCTTATCTTGGTTGATACAAGGATTATGTGAACTTACAACTTTTCGATTGGATTTTTGTATTACGATCGATCTGCAACGTCAAAATAGGCCTCTATCTAAGTGATTTCGTCTTCATTGTTTCTAGATTTCACTTTGGATATACTTTACTCGAGATCTGAGTTTAAGAAGAAGCCGCTTTAGAACGGATCCGAAACATGTGGTGGCAGTAGAAGCGTTTCGACGTCAAATTCATAAAATGTATATACTAATTTGTGACGGTATGCATTATGTTGATTAAATAATGCTTTTGTCCTCAAAATCGGTTAGAACGATTGATAAATCTATAAGACTCCAGACTTTTAACATCAAACCTAATCCTCAACAGGAGTACTAATCAGAACCTTCTATACCCTGAAGCAAGTTTTTGAGTTTTCCAAAGAGATTTTTACATTCAGAAGGGAACTTTTGGGACCCTATCAAATATATACTTGTATATAAATGGTCAGCGTGATGATCTGTGTCGACTTAGCCATCCTGGTCTGTTCGTGGATCTAAAACACTCTCAGTTTTTGAGATATCGATCTGAAATTTTTCGAAATGTCCTTTCCTTCTCAAAAACTGGTCGTTTGTCGAAACCGCCAATATCCGATCATTATAGCATATAGCTGTCATACAAACTGATCAATCACAATCCAGTCCTTATATAAAAAACTTTTGTAATTTACGAGATATCTTCATGAAATTTGGCATAAATTTTTTTCCAAGACAAAGCTATATTCTCTGAATAAATTGTGTGGATCAGATAACTATAGCATACAGCTGCCCTAAAAACCGGACGATAAAATCCAATCCTTATATGGAAAACTTTTGCATTTTAGGTGATATCTTCCCGAATCGGTATGTATTGTTATCCAAAGAAACAATACAATATCCGAAGAAATTGTTCAGATCAACTCAGTATAGCATATATGTAGCTGTCATACAAACTGGCCGATAAAAATCAAGAAAAATATCTTTTAAAATCCTTTTTACAAGAAAATCAGTTGTGATAGGTAATATAACTTCTGTGCCGCCAAGTTCACGGTTTTTCTTTTTTTTCATCAAAATGCGATTTTCATAACATCAACTTAGCTCTCTCTAGATCAGTCCCGAAATAGTATAACTTTAGGTATTTGGCCAAGTTATTTTTTGAATTACAAAATTATATGAATGGCTTTACGCCGTGTATTAGTGGAGTTGGCTCAGAACTTTGTCCAAACTTTATATAACAACCTCTATAAACCTCATGGGTTGAGCAATCAACTAAAATGAAAAAGGCCTCTATTTTTCGAGTACTTCTGGCATACCGTGTCATAGGTCGGAGTTTGTAAGCTAGATGAGTGAAACAATACGGATCGTCTAGAGGACATTCAGGGCTTTCATTTGCTATATAATGTATTAGCCCTTCCGTTTTTCTTACATTTATTTTACATATGTATAGGTAGTCATTCTTTCCAATGGCTGCAGAAGCGTGTACAACTATCTTCAATAATAAATTCGAAATTATAATGGCTATAAAGCGCTTGAGTAAAGGACGGAAGAAGGCTGTGAAGCTATGCTGTTCAAATTAAAAATTATTACATAACATAAAGTAAGACTATGAAGCAGAAAATTAAAAATAAATGAAGAGAGAATTGGCTGCACATACACTTACATACATATATATAGATATGTACATACTATATACAATATATGTATGTACATATATACTGACAGTGCCATACTAGATACAGAAACATTATAAAAACTATTAAAATTATATGCAACAAGAAACACGGCAGCAATCGACAGAGAAACCCAGAACACTGCGAACCCAGGCGGTGCAAAGCCACCATAATAGCTAGGAAGAGTCGGGAGGGGTGTGGAGCCAACAACGCTGGCAATACAGTGAAATGAAGCGAAATTCCACGGAGTCGATTGGCTGCAATCAGTTGACGAAACGAACGGACCGAAGCCGAAATGCAGCGCACTGAATTCAGAGACTGTTGAATAAAGAGTGTGTGTATGTAAATATGTATATGCATGCAGAAATATAACTGTATGCAAGCGCACACAAAACAAAAGCAAAGAGTATAAAAGCACACGGTTTTGATTAAAAGAAACACCAGCCAACAGACAGACCGCGGATCGCCTCACAGTATGCAACAGTCAGTGCGGTGCAGCGCAAATAAAAGCGTGTGCGTGGTACTAACAAAAATAACAAGAACAACCAACGAGTTGGCAGCGGCAACAATTACATTGGCAGCAACATCTCAATGCAAATGAAATTGTAAAATTCAGCGCTCGCTTGAGTGAAATAATAAAAATCGCAACTTCAATTTGATGCTGCAGCAGTGACTGGTTGGCCACGGCGTATGAGCAACAGTCGGCCATGCATGTGTGGTGGTTGTATACGCGCATGTGTAGAGTACTGCAACTGTAAGCGATTTTCGTGTGCATGGGTGGTGAATCAGTGAGTGAGTTATTCATATGGCTTATAATTAAATACTTGGATTTTCAACGGAGCTTAATAAGCTCACAGCGGCGACGGAAGTTCTTTATTTGGGTGGATGGTGCTTAAAAATTTTTATTGTAGAATTTTTTGTTTATTATAATATAGTCTGTTGAAATAAGAAGTGATTTTTATGAAGCCTTAACGAATAGATATGTTTTTTTTGCCATTCAGAGTATGTTACTTATTACCATAATTAATATATTTTGGGTAGTCTGAGTACTTATAAATTATTGAATATCATAGTCTTAGCGATAAACTTTTCATTGCCACTATATTGCTTTTTGGCTATTGTATACCTGAGGTTTGAGCAAAAGTCTTTTGAGGACAAATCCGGAGAATACCTACTGAGTACTTATAAACGGTTGAAGCATACATTTAGGGAGCTTGGAATTGTTAACTGAGGTATTTTTGATACTACATCAAATGTTTTACGGATGCTAAACGAAATAGATCAAAAATTCATTAAAGGAAACCTTTATAGATAGCTTAGATAAATTAAAAATGGAACTAGAATAGTTCCAGTTATTAAAAATAACTATTAATCATTTCGAAGCATACTTTTAGGCTATTTTAATATTTTTTACAGAGAAAAGTTTTTTAAAGTCAAATTTATCCTCCCAGTATATCAGCATTATTTGCTATAAATAATTCGTAACAGTAGAGCAAGTTTCAATGCTGTTTCAAGCAAGCTTGTCCTTCTCTATAAACATTTAACAGGCGTCAAAGTATCTTTTAAAATTGTCATGCTATGAGCTTTACTAGAAAAGCATGCTGCAGTATCTATAGCATTTTTTGCCATTATAATTACATTTCCCATCATCTATTATCTTTTCAGCGCTCAAAAATGTAAATACAATATTCTTTATGTTTTTACAACAAGTAGCTGTTATAATTAACCCTTCACATACCAACCATAAATCTGTTGAGTATTCAAGTGCACTGCCATTCAAGCACAGCAAACTAGTGTGTGAACGCAATTCAAGTGCGTGAAATTTTAATATTTTCATTAATTTATATGAAAACACTTTTTATTTAGCGCTTTTAACAAAACTAATTGTAGTTTTGGCATTGATTCTGCAATTAATAATTTTATGTGGTAACTGGTGAAAAGTAAAACCCGTGAAGGTGTAGTAAAGAAGTTAAAAAATAGTAAAATAAAAGAAAAAAATAATAGAAAAGTTAAAAAAAAAATTAAAATTAAAAAAAATTAAATTAAAATAAACAAGCAAAAACGTTAATCTTGGCTGCAACGTGGCTATGATAACCTTCACAGACATATTTCTTATAGCATAAAAGGGTATAAAACAATCTTAATTCTGAGTTTGGATGAGTCAATTGTATAGCAGCTATATGCTATATTCGTCCGATCTGAACAATTTTTTCAGATATTTTAGCATTACTTTAAACAATAAGCCATGCCAAATATCGCGAAGAAATCTCGTAAAATAAAAAAGTTTTTCATACAAGCACTTGAAGCCGATCGTTCAGTTTGTATGGCAGCTATACGCTATAGTGATCCAATCTGAACAATTTCTTCAGAGATTGTATTGCTGTCTTGAACAAGAAGGTACGTAAAATCTGTTGAACATATCTCAACAAATAAACAAGTTTTCCATACAATAACATGATTTTCATCGATCAGTTTGTATGGCAGCTATATGTTATAGTGATCTGATCTGAACAATTTCTTCAAATCTTCTAGCCTTGCCTTAGAAAAGAGTCCATGCTAAATTTCGTGACGAAATCCCGTCAAATAAAAAAGCTTTTCATACAAGCACTTGAATCCAATCGTTCAGTTTGTATGGCAGCCATATGTTATAGTAGTCCGATCTGAACAATTTCTTCGGAGATTATACTGCTGTCTTGAACAATAATGCGTGCCAAATTTTGTGAAGATATTTCAACAAATAAACAAGTTTTCCATACTAGGATTTGATTTTGAAGGTTTAGTTTCTATAGCAGCTATATGTAATATTGATCCGATATCGTTGGTTCCGACAAATTAGACGTGTGCACAATTTCAGTTTGATAACTCAAAAACTGACCTCGCCTGCCACACAAAGACACCGAGATGAACACGACTAAAACGACTCAGCTCATCACGCTGATCACTTATATATGTATGTACATATATCCTTAGAAAGATTTGCAATGTCTCCTGCTGCGTGTAGCGGATTTCCTGCCAAGCCTAAAAGTACACCCCGTTTAGGGTATAAAAATAAAATATAACAGCCAAGCAATTCTATGAATGGAAGTTGCGAAATGGACCCTTGCGAACAAAAATTAATTTCAAACTACTTTAATGGTAAAAATATATAAAATTAAAATTTACATATACATATATATATTTAATAAATAATTTTTTTAAGCATTGTACACGGAGGGTGCTTTAATGTATGAAATATTTTTATTTGGCTTCAATATAAAATTACATAAAATACATGCGTATGTGTGCGTGCGTATTTTTACCCTTTCACACGCACACATGTATAATCTGCATATGTACATATACATATGTACGGTCGACAGCGCATTAATTGAAGGACACTCAATTATAATTTCAAGTGTAGTGAAATAATTGCATGAATGCGTGAATAACTGAATAAATGAATGAAGTGGCTCGCCGTATGAAAGCTCAAATGAAAATGAAAATGAAAATTTCAACACCAACCATTCGACAAGCGACCGAGCAAGTTGCATGTTATTAAACTATGAGTGTATGTGTAGATGTGTACATGTGTGCGCCCGTGTGTGTGTGTTTATGCTGCATTGAAGAGTTTCGAGTGTTTTGAGAAAAATTCATTGTGGCCTTAAATATGTGAAGCACTCACAATGTGTGGGTAAATTATAAAATACAGTTATTTACTATGAAAATGAGCTCTCAATAAAAACTACTAATTACAAGCCACAACTCGATTTCGTATTTATGTGATGGAAATATATGCTTTATTTGTGTGATTTTTATACAATTTTACATACTTTTTTATATATTATTTTCCCGAAAATTGTAAATAATATTGGGTTTCATTTGTGTCATTTAGTACTTTGCCACGATATTCGGCCGATTGATCGTCTGTTTTCGGTTCGCAAGTATAGAGACAAGACTCATCGCCAGTAATGACACGTTTTATGACATCCTGGTAATCGGAAAACATTGTTTCACTGACGTTAACTTGACGCTGTTTTCTGAAAAAAAGTTTGTGATTTTTGAACCAATCGAGCTTATACTTTTCTTATGCCCAACTTATCTTTCAAAATGGTTTTCACTGATTTTTCACTGATATTTCAATGACGGCTGAAAGATCCCTGGCTGTTAATTGACGATTCTCAAGCATCAATTCCTTTATTCTATTGACGTGTTGATCATCAGTTGATATTGATAGCCGTCCTGGACGTGGTTCGTCGTCAACGCGTTCTCAACTCTTTTCGAAAAATGTGTACCAATCAAAAACGCGTACTGGGGACAAACAATTATCATCGTGAATGAGATAATTTTTATTTTTATATAACAATCCTTCAAATAAATGGAAAAAAGTTCCTTATGCTAATAAGAAGAACTCATCTTCTCCATATAATCAAGTTAAGCGTGTGGCTTCGCTAAGATGTATTGAAACAAAAATTTTGCCTATACATTTAGGATAATATGCAATTCGAATGTAGAAAGAATTTTTTAAAACTTTTATGCTGCAAGAGTGGAGGGAATAACATTCCAAAAAAGACAACAAAAAAATCGATAAAAATATAATCCATATAATAAAATTAGATGTGTTGACTTTTGCTAAGATACGTTTATTTCCCTTATGGAAGTTGGTTATATTTAGAAATTGATACTAAAATAGACTAATAGCTTTTAAACTTTTAATACTGCGATAGTTAGAAGAATATTTACATAACAATTTTTCAAGAAAACTAACAAAAAATGTTCTTGAACCAATAACACATAATCAGATGCAACTCACAGTAGAGAATATACGTAACTAATGCAGTATACAAGGGAGACTAGATACAGGTTTTGTTCGCTCTTCATGTGGTTAAGGCCAAATTTGTCTCATGCTCAGTATTATTTGATGTTTAAAAGTAAGTAGAAAACTCAAAATTTGGAAATTAATTAATTAACTGTGAAACAAATATAAATTTTGACAGCTGGTTTGACAAATATAATAACTCTTATATATACTTCGTGGTCTTAGCAAACACCTGAGGCAAAATTTCTAAAGACTGTGCCCCAAAAATTAGGTGACATTATATTTATTTTGAAAATTCTTTATTTATTCTTCCAAATCAATTTCATCCTCTTCAAAGTAATCTCCTCCCGATGCAATGCACTTATGCCAACGGATTTTCCAATCTTCGAAACATTGGTTGTAGTCACTTTCCGGGATGGCCTTCAGTTAAGTCTTCGCTGCGGCTTGAATCTCCTCTATGGTATAAAACGGTGTCCCCGGAGCGGTCTTTTGAGCTTGGTGAACAGCCAGAAGTCGCACGGCGCCAGATCAGGTGAATACGGTGGTTGAATACGGGAACGATATGGTTGAGTTTTTGGCGAAATGTTCTCGAATTACGAGGCAGTATGGGATGGTGCATTATCGTGGTGTAAAACCCAAGAATTGTCTTTCCACAATTCCGGCCTTTTTAGGCGGATAGCGTTACGCAAACGACGCATAACTTTCAAATAATATTCCTTGTTGACTGTTTTGACCGATTGGAATAATCACAATGCACAACACCACGATAATCGAAGAAAACAGTCAACATGACCTTGATTTTTTGAGCGACTTTTGGCGCGATTTTTTTGGTCTCGGCTCTCTTTTGTGCACGATATTCGCTCGATTGATCGCTTGTTTTGGGGTCGTAAGCATAGATCCAAGTCCTCATCGCCAGTTATAATGCATTTTCATGACACCCTGGGATTCGGAAAGCATCGTTTCACACACTTTAACGCGACGCCAGTCGAGATTTTTTACGCGCTTGAGGACCAAAACATCCTTCAAATGGTATTGGCATTTCGATATGCCAACTTCATCAGCAAGGTCTCTAATTGTTTAGTCGACGGTTTTTCAAACACCAAATCTTTGATTTGTTGAATGTGAGCTTCGTCGGTTGAGGTTGATGGTCGCCCTGGACGCTCTTCGTCTTCGACACGTTCACGACCGGCTGGAAGTCACTATACCACTTGTAAACATTTTTTTTTAGACATAGCCTCATCATCAAAGGCTTTCTGCACCATCCTCAACGTAATCCGCAGCAGAAAATTGATTCCGTAACAAAATTTAATGCAAATTCTTTGCTCAACAAATTTCGACATCGCAAAAACGACACGTATCTAACACTGATGAATATTTTGACATGAAATTTGACATAAATGTGACTGACAGTACTACCAACCTAAAAAAAAATAATTCTCCAAATCCTTCGACGCGCGCAGTTTCATTTCAAATGTCACCTTATTTTTTTTGGGCACAGGTATATGTTGAATTCAAACTATTAGAAGTATTTCGTGGACCATTCGGATCCATTGAAAAGCTCATTAGTGATAACATCAGTTTCAGGGCTATTGAGAAAAAATCTTTAATATCAAAGCGTCAAAAAAAACCCTTAAATTTTATTAAAAATTATACCTGGTGGTTTCTAATTTCCTCCCTACTCAAATTTTGTAAAATTTCGATTTCCACAAAACTATACTTCGGCCAACAGTGGATCTATAAATCGAAACATCAAACATTCAAATAATTTTATATTGCACACTCATGCATACACATGCATTTATAGCTACACGCTTCGTTGTGCCGCGTCGTGCTGCGTGCTCCGCGCTCAAATTCTAAGAACGCAGCTGAAAGCGATTTCTATTTTCTGTATCTATTGCAATTGTTTATTTAGTAATTTTTCCATTTATATCAACTTTTATATGCACTATGTACATATGTATGTATGTATGTATATACGATTGTACTATTTTCACGCAATTCACTCTCGTCGAATTTATTTTTGGCTTTAATCGCTTGTGCGCCAGTGTGTGTGTGTGTGCACGCTTTCTTGTTGGCCTCGCGCCAAAAGCGAAGCGTAGCAATCTGCTCGTTTGCGAAATTTTTGCAACATTTTTACGCGGCAAAATTCTTTGCACGAAGAACAGAATTTCGCTACGTCAAATTCGACAATATTTTCCATTTGTTTTCAAATTTTATTTTTCGTTTTTTTTTTCCCCGATTTATTTGCGTTTATTTTAGTTTGGTCACCGCTGTCTGATTTGTCAATCTAGGAGTGCAATTTTGGGAGCAGATTTCCTAAACCTCAATTCTTTTGATTTGGCAGACTCTTTTGAAAATCGTTCATCTAGTTTTATGAGGTCTAGAGTGAAGTTTTATGCCTTTTTATTTCGAAAAAATTAAAATAGTTTTGAATTTACTTTCAAAGGATTCTAAAAAAAAATTTTTTTTTTCTAACGGTGATTTTTTTGAGGTTAGGATTTTCATGCATTAGTATTTGACAGATCACGTGGGATTTCAGACATGGTGTCAAAGAGAAAGATGCTCAGTATGCTTTGACATTTCATCATGAATAGACTTACTAACGAGCAACGCTTGCAAATCATTGAATTTTATTACCAAAATCAGTGTTCGTTTCGAAATGTGTTTTATCGACAAATTTTGTTCAGCGATGAGGCTCATTTCTGGTTGAATGGCTACGTAAATAAGCAAAATTGCCGCATTTGGGGTGAAGAGCAACCAGAAGCCGTTCAAGAACTGCCCATGCATCCCGAAAAATGCACTATTTGGTGTGGTTTGTACGCTGGTGGAATCATTGGACCGTATTTTTTCAAAGATGCTGTTGGACGCAACGTTACGGTGAATGGCGATCGCTATCGTTCGATGCTAACAAACTTTTTGTTGCCAAAAATGGAAGAACTGAACTTGGTTGACATGTGGTTTCAACAAGATGGCGCTACATGCCACACAGCTCGCGATTCTATGGCCATTTTGAGGGAAAACTTCGGACAACAATTCATCTCAAGAAATGGACCCGTAAGTTGGCCACCAAGATCATGCGATTTAACGCCTTTAGACTATTTTTTGTGGGGCTACGTCAAGTCTAAAGTCTACAGAAATAAGCCAGCAACTATTCCAGCTTTGGAAGACAACATTTCCGAAGAAATTCGGGCTATTCCGGCCGAAATGCTCGAAAAAGTTGCCCAAAATTGGACTTTCCGAATGGACCACCTAAGACGCAGCCGCGGTCAACATTTAAATGAAATTATCTTCAAAAAGTAAATGTCATGAACCAATCTAACGTTTCAAATAAAGAACCGATGAGATTTTGCAAATTTTATGCGTTTTTTTTTTAAAAAAGTTATCAAGCTCTTAAAAAATCACCCTTTATATAGTAAATTGTATTTAATCTGATGCTGAGTACATAGTGACTCGGTGAGCAAAAAAAAAATAGAGTATAATCTTACCAAAATCACCACATCTTGCCAGATGTCAAATTTTCCGCCGTAGAACTACCACTGTGTATAGTCTTAAAATTTTCCCTTCAACTTAAATAGTGAAGATAGTAAAGGTTACTGGGAACACGTCCGATAATTCGAACTAATGTCGGTCTAGAATCTGTACAGGTAGCTTCTAAAGCACTCATGTCCACTTGGTATTTGGCTCAGGTGGAAATCCAGGTCTTCATGTCGTCTGTCAATCCACGAATGTATGTCCGGTATCAGTCTGTGGCTCCACCGTCCTTTGATTGAGGTTTGTCACCGCCACCGATCTCATTACCTTTTCATGTAAAAATCATCGGCTGGAACCAACGCAGCCATCATTTTTGATAAGGTCCTTAGAGTTTTATTCGCTTTATCTGCAGTGTATTTTAGGCGATCCTTAAATTGAGCCTTCAGTCAATTACTCCCAGATTCTTTAGTTGTGGCTGTGAATGAATCTCACATTCCCCTATGGTGGAAGATACTATATGCTTTCCTCCGCTTTTCTAGTACTTATGAGCTAGACTTCTGTCTTTTGCATAGCCAGTTGTAAACTAATTGAGATGAACCATTGGCGCAGACCATTTATACATTCATGTCGTTTGTGTTTGTGCCATTACTAAGCACTAAATTAAGCTGTGGTTTGGTACTGAGGATCGCAGTAGCAAGGGTCATGCGTGGGCTAAAGATATTGTAGTGGGTGTGGCCCCGCCCTCTGATAGGTTTAATGTATATATCTCTTAAACCGTTAAAGCCAAAATAACCAAATTCGCTCAAGGTAAATCCTATAAGATTCTCTACCGGCAGTGTGGAAATCAATGAAATCGGATCATAACCACTTTCACTTCTCATGTATACAGTCGTAGTGATTTATGTGACGACCTGCCGTTGACGGCCTAACCTGACGGTGCTTAAACAATGCGTTAATCAGCGCCCCAAATAATACATGTTTTTTGCTTTGTATTATGTGGTTCCAATTGGTCAAATAGAAGATACACCCTATTCACTTTGATCGGTTTCGAGGCCGATCTAAAACCTCTGCCGTGCTGTGGGTCCGACACCCGGTCGCAGTGTGACTCCACACAGAACTGAATTTTCAATTTTATCTGTCTTTAGGTTTAAACCACGGCCAGCACGAATCTCTTGGGCCAAACCCAATGAGCAGATTGAAGCGAACTTCAAGGGCCAACTTTTCCCCGTGGTACCAGATTTAAGTCTCCGGTGAGGCCTTGTAGCACCCATCAAACTCAATGACTGGTGACATTTGTCGCTTGAACTTCAAATTATTCATAGTCTATAATATTAGCAGTTGAAACTGAGTATTATTTCTGACAAGACTTTGCTGAAAGTTCAAGGCGAGCAAAAATAAACAGCCATAGCGCAGTTTGAATGTTAGTCGCCTCTAAGGCATACCTCACCGTAAATTCTACCCACTGGGGGATATGGTATGTATAATGATTTTAGTTTTTCTCAACACTCTGATCATTATTTATATATATTTTTTAATGGATCTCCGTCGATTCCATTTTCTATTTTATGGTCGAATTATGTTACCGTATTTTGTATCTTCTGCAACGCTGTGTGCTCAGCTTAAGCTCTTTGGTATTTTATTTACCTTGTGTTACCTTGTTCAGCGCTCTTTCTGTCTTCCCAAAATCGACTCTCTTTTTTATAAAGTTTCTACTGAAATTTTTATTTTGGAACTTTAAAAAAAAAAAAATCTTCAAATATAAATACTATTAAATCTAAGTAGTAAAATATTTCCAAAATAAATTTCACTTGACTTTAATGCCTTTGGCAAATGTTTTGAAATGCTTCCTCTAATGTCTATATTTTCACAAAAAAATCAGTGTTGACTTGCTATTAGGTAACTTACTTCCTCAAACGCAGGCATATTTGATTTAGTTATAAAAATTTAATCGTTCTCTAATTTTGGCCGATTTCGCCCATTTTATCGACGCTACAAAGGCAGCGCGCGAAAGCGGATGTGATACATAAATTTCGGCGGCTGTTAGAGTGCACGCACATACAAACACAGACTCAAAACACACAATGAGACATGCAAGCATATTGATATACATATATATGTATGTGTATACAAGCACACATTCTAACACATATTTACATATGTATGTATATATTGTGAACATACGCATTTCGCAATACAAGTATGTTGCTACATTGCTTCCTGCTTGACGCTGCTGCCCCCCTCTCCTGACGCAACTCAATGCCAATATTTCTAATTTCAATTTCTTCTTCTTCCTCCTCTGCTGATTCGTCTTGCGCCATAAGCTCGCAGTGGAGGCTGCAGCAGCAAGCGTATGTTTATTTATTTTGCAAATGCCTTGTTGTTGTTGTTAAGTTATACATATGTCTAGTATGTGTGTGCGTGTGGCTTGTTAGTTGCTTTTCCAATTGTTTTTATTTTCATGCTTCTTCTTCCTCTAGTACTGTTGCTATTTTTGACTTTCATGTGCGGCTGCCTGCCTCTAAACGCTGTGGCAAGACGCGCCGCTACAAGTACGCCGCTGTCCATAAAAATAGGTACATGGAGGCACAAAAACAGTTAGTGTGCAGCTAATTGCAGATTTATATGGGTATATATGTATGGTCGTATGTATAAACTTCTTAAAAATATACCATATATGTATGTATATATGTATGTATGTAAGCACTCGTATATACATATGTATATGGATGTGTGTTCCCGCACACATATTTAATCAACGCAGCGACATTAGACCGCGCGCCGTTCATCGCCAGCCTAAACAACGACCAACAGCGCGCCGTTTATTATTGTTGTTGTTGTTCTTAATGTTTTTCTTGCTGTTGCTTTTGTTGTTGTTGCTGCTGTTGCCGTTGTCAGGCATTCGCATTGCTATTTTCGTTGTCGCTCGTGTTTGTTTTGCTTGTGGCACTGCTGTTGTCGCCGCTGCTGTGCCTTTTGCTGCGGTCTAAACTTGAAAAAATTCTTGGAATCGTTAAAATTTTGAATTAATTCTTTTGCTTTGAATGTTTTTTTTTTTCATTTTTCGGTTTTCTAAATTTTCGTTGGATTTATTTTTGCCTGCGTTTGCTTGTTTGCCTCTTTGCCTGCTCATTTTGTGTTCATTTGTGGATGACTAATCAGCAGCGTCGAAAGAAATTTGTTTTTGTATATCTGTATTTCTCTGTCTCTGTATTTGGGGACCGGCAACGCTCATGTACCGCGGACGACAAAAATTAGGCGCATGATTTATTATTGTAAATTTTTTTTTTGTGTATTTCACAATTTTAATATTCATACCTTCGTGAGGCTTCAACGGTTACTACCTCGAGTCAACCGATCATTGCTTTACGATAGTTTAAGTACTTTATGTATCTGACGTAGAAATGAAAATAATAATTAAATAATGCCACAGATTTACATATATCACAAGTCAAAACCATAACCAGGTGGGCTGAGTACATAAATTATATTTTTTTTGAATACTATAGCTAGAAAAAATCTAAAAAAAAATTGTGTCTAAAATTTTATTAGAACAACAGTCTTCAATTCCTCGACGAAATGTCAAACCACAAAGTATTTTTTCGTTACGAAAAGTCAAAAAAGTCCTTCAGTCGTTTGGAGTACACTCTAAATTTATTGCACCCTCTAATATCGTATAACTTCAAGACATCTGACGCATATTGAAATAGAACATCCACTACATGCTCTACTAATCCACTGTAGTTTGAAGGTATGAATATGAAATTTATATGGAAAGTAAACTTTTCCAAAAATTTGTCGATAGAATGCACTTCGGTTAAGCACAATGTCAAAAACACACTTCTTACTAAAGAAAAAATATATGTCAGCAACAGCGAGTTAGGCGACGAAAGTTCGGAAAATAGGTGTTCGTTGTACTACTCTTCTGATATCCTGTGTGATTTGTGGAAACTGAGATCTTAATCGTTGGAAGTTATTACAATGTTGAAAACAATTTTTGCAGTATTTTTTTTTATCTATAATTATAATATAAATGAATATCAATATTTTTAGCAATCTCAACTGATCTACAAATATTTCATAATACAATAGCTAAAATTTTCCATAAACTTGGTTTAAATACTTTTACCGAGTATATGTTCCGATTGCTTTCACTTCACTCTTTTATTGTTCTATTTTCATTGGTCGTTCATCTTAAGCACATATAATATATACAATCGATTGCCATCTGAAGTGTTCTACGGTCCTGCTATTCTTTTTAAGCTAACCAATATTGTCAGTTAATAGTTGAATATAAAGGATCATCCATTTCGAGGCTCGCGAATTATTTAAAGAAAAAACACAGAAACTTCAAATTTAATGGATAATATTTATTATCATTCGAAAGAACATTCTTTGGCATTTATTTTTTGAGGGTTATCTCTTTCTTGGCCGCGACTACGTCTCAGATAGTCCATTCCTTGAGTCCAATTTTCAATGACTCGTTCGAGCATTTCGACTTACATATCCCGACCATTGAAACTAATTGTCGCTACCGGCATCATTTTTGAAGAAATATTGACCGCTGGTTCCACCGGCTCACAAACCACACGTTATTTTTCTAGATGAAAAGTCAGCTCTTGATTCTCTTCAGGTTGCTCTTCGTTCCATATGCGGCAATTTTGCTTGTTGCATACCCATTGATCCAGAAATGGGCCTCATCGCTGAACGTAATTTCGTTCGAAAACGTCGGATCTTCTTGTAGCAATGGCTTGGGATGTTCCTGATTTTGCGAATGCTACTTTAGTGGACCGATTATGTCGACCATAGTGGAGATATTTCTGAACTACCTTATTTATTATGGATATTTTATTGCCACAAGCTTTTGCTATCAAATCCCACTCGGACTGACAAACGCAAAATAATTTTCAAGTATGTATTTTGATACAAATTATTTTTATTAACCACAAAATAGGTTCTTCTTGAGCAAATATAAGCAAGCCAACACTTCATCCAATTTTCCTTACAGCTTTTTATAAGCCTTAGCCGTAATGATCTTCAATGCCTTCAACAAATTTTGGGGTTTTTGATTAATTTTGGTGCATAATTCCCGCATTTATCAGTTTCGATCTCATACTGCTCAACCAACGTCTCGTTGAGACGCCACAGTCCCATTCAGATATGATCAGATGTTATGCTTAGGGTCGGGTTTTTCTTTTGAGTAATCTTGATAAAAACATATTTTCCTATTATTCTTTCTATGGTGAGGGATCACTCATCAAGCCTAAACTGACCTAACCTAAATGTTAAAAAAACGTTTTTTTTTGTAGTACATTGGTCGAACCTACTGCCTCATGCTCCTGTAAGTGCTCTCTGCAGGAGTTACTGGAAAATATAAATATATATATATAAGTATATACTAAATTGTTCGAACGCTGAGCTAATATTGATGGATATTTCCAACAAATCCTTCATCAACATAGACTTGAAACTGATCTAGCAAGCCATAAACAAGCATCGGCACATATCAGCAGCTCTCTGACCCATTTTGTATCTCCCTAATTTCTTAAAAAGTAAAGATTCTACGGAAAAGTAAAAAAAAGTCTAATAAATAAATTAGAGAACAGACAAGGCGATGTTGCTACAACGGCCTCTGGCTGATTAGATGAGCTGAGAGATGATGGGAAGATAGACAGGCAGACAGCCAAGCTACTCGACGCGTGGAAAGATATGTTTTTTTTTTATTTTTTTGACTTTATTTATGAGCAAACAATGTATGCTTGCGTATGTTTATTTGAAAAGTACACAAATGCTGGAATAGGTGTGTACCTGGTTGTTGAAAAGAATGTATGTGTGTAAGTGTGTGTTTGCGTAAGGAGGGCATGCAGAGCTTGAGTGAAGAAGTGTAGAAAAGCTAAATTTGGTATTGTGAATGAGAGGGAGTGTGTAAATGTATGTATGCAGGAGTGTGTGTATGTGTTTATTTATATATGTTTGTATGTATGTACATATATGTTTGTGTGTATGTAATATTTAACTTCTGCGCATCTTCGTCGACGCTGGAAGAACAAAAGCGCAAAAATTCATGGAATTCCTTAATTTGATATGAAATTGAAATGAAAATGATGCAAACAGACAATATGCGAGTGAAATATTAAATGCAGAAAATGGAAAAAAAATAACAGTAAAAATATAGAATGTAAAATTAAAACGAAATTAATATGAAATGCAACGCTGGGTAAACCGAAAAGGTACATTTAAAGGAGTATTAAAGAAAAGTGAAAAATAAAAATTAAAAAAAGCAAACAAAAAGTTGTACAAGGAGGGAGGAATTAAAAAAAAAATACAAAAAAAATTAATAAAAAGTAACAAAACACCAAAACGTAGTGAAAACGGTAAAAAAGTACATTGAAACGAGCAAATGAGAGCGTGAAGCGTTGAAATATTTCATTATGAAGCCGAAGTGGCGAGAAGAAAATCACTCGAAAGGATAATAAACAAACCGACAGCGAAAAAAAAAATTATAAAAAAATGAGAGAACAACAAAAAAATATAACAACAACAAAAAATATAAAAAAATAACAACAACAAAACAAAAATAAAATATGCTTGCCAACAACGAAACAGCAACATAATAAAAATATGAATAAGTAATAAAAAACAACAACAACAAACATATAAAGCGAACACAGCATTTTTAAAAGAAAAATTCCAGCAACTTTTTTATTTCAACAAAACACATTGAAGCGCACACATACAAAGAAACGCGCGCAAAACACATACACACATATTTATTAACAAGAATAAAGCCAGAAGTAAGGCGCAAAAGCATGGCGCCTGCAGCAGAACACGAAAGGCTGTAACTGGACGCGCGCATACACACAAATACTTTACTCGCGCACTCACACATACTTTACTCACACACAAACGCAGCAAAATCTACTCACATTCACCCAGCGCGCCACTGGCCAAGCCATTCAACAGCCAGCAGACCTCTCGCGGGCGTTCAAGTGCAGACGCGTGCAGTTTATTTTGCCAGCCGCGCGTTGTTGCCGCGTCGCCGCGCCATTGCTACTCAAGCGCTGCCGGTTAATAGCTACTAGCCGCGCCGGTTTGTTGCGCCCATCAACCAACGGCTAACCAATGTTGGCGCTAGCGGCGCGCGGTTGCTGCTCAATTGAAATGAAATGTTTGCATGCGCTCGACTTCATATTCCAATGAGCGAGCGCGGGCGCGCGCGCACCGCCGGCGCTATGTGATGAGTCCATCAGCCACTAACAAGTGGGCGCGCAAATGACTGCGGTTTGGCGAGTGGGTGGGCGCATGGTCGCCAGGGTCCTGCAGCAGCGCGCTGCCGTGCATATTAATGAAATATGTGTGGCATATAAAAAATATATATGAAATGAAATATACTTGTATAATGAAAATTAAATAAAATAAGTGAAACCGAGTTGGTGTTGTCGCCGTTACGCTTTGCTGTGTTTAATATAAATAAAGAGCGGGTGAAATAAGTTGGCGCTAGGCTTGAGGCATATATAATTTTATTCACTCTTATGAGTATAATAGTAATAGTTTAAGGCAGCTACGTGTTTGAGTTTAATATTTCCAAGTGAGGACTCAGTAATCATTCTTGTCATAATGTCATATTTATTGTGGATAGTGAAGTTGGATAAGGCGCCCAGTAATTCTGGAATTTTTAGTTTCATGATTCAATAAAGTTGCACATGATCTTACGTTGGATGAATTTATAGTACCGTGAGAGAATTTTTGTACTCACTTAAGTCATGGATTATGAGAATGAGTTAAGAAAAATATAAAAAAAAATCATTAACAGGGGTTAAATGATCTAGAGGATTATAACGTATCACAATGATGAAATCTGTTCTTTAATTAAGATCAAAAATACCACAACAATTGAGTCAGAATTATTTGATAAAAGATGGTCTTAGCTTATTCCTTAAAAATGTTTCATTTTTAAAGAGAATCAGATATAAATAGCGACGGAGTTGTAGTATGATGGTGAAGGGTTCTTAGAATCTAAAACTTAGAAATGAAAAATTGACCACAGCTGCTCCAAATGAAGACAAATGAGGCCTAGAATAGCTACTCGAAGTATTGTGAATTATGAATCCAAAGTAAATATGACTGGTGAATGAGTTTTTGGCGTCAATAAAACTGAAAGACCCTTAAGATCACTCATTTTCATAAAACACAATTTACAATGCTTCAGAAACATGGAGAGGGCAACAGAATCATAACAAATAATATCGAACAGTGCAGAATTCTCAAACGGTCTATAGGGTCCTTGTCCAACCTTGTGTAATTTGATTAAAATTCTAAGGGATCTCTTGAGAAAGGCGACCATATTGAAAGCCCTTAAAAATGATTGCTACAGAATTTAGTAAAACAAAGTTAGATTGAAAGTAAATTTCCTTAATAGGGAAGAATTTTAGAAGAGACTTCAACATATTCAGGGCAGTAGAGAAGTTTAGGCATTTTTGGAGGTTAGAAAATCATTTTTGACCAGTAGCGTGTGTACCAGCGATGAAAAAAAATATTTGCCGGAAAAAAATCAGTAAGAATGTTTCAAAAAATACTTTCGCTTTTTTATAAATTTTTTCAACTAAAAAAGTTGAAGGATGCCACCTGTTTGGATTTTTTTATAAAAATCTTAATCTTAAAAATTAAATACAACAACATAGGAATCAAACTGAAATAGTTTGAAATCACTTGATGTGAAAATTTTTTGGGGTTGCCACACATTTAAATTAACTTAAATTTATTTGCAAATGAAAGATACATTAATTATTTATACATACATATATTCAAGATACTAGTAAAAATAGTTGCAAAACTTTGAAAACGCGTACAATAAAAATTTGTATATCTGGAAGGTTGCCACAGATTTAATTTGTCATAAAAGAATACAAGACAGACGATAGACTAACAATTATGTTATAATACTGGTAAATGTAAAAATAACTTATTTTCATAAAATTTCTTCCCGCAACAAAATTTTGAGATGCCACCTGTTTGAAATTTTTTAAGTTTTTATAAACTTCTTTTTTCCAAAATTTAAAACAAAGTACCAAAAATTTTGAAAAAACTTAAAGTGAAAATTTTTGGAGAGTTGCCACTCATATCAACTTTTTTTTAGAGAATTGCCACCCATTTAAACTTGTTTGTCAATAAAAAATGGTGTAAAAATAACAATATGGGTAAAAATTAGAAAACAAAAAACTGAAAAACTTTGAAAACGTTTTGAATGAAAATATTTTTATAGGGTTGCCACACTTTTAATTTTTTTATAAACAATGATATTCTACAATAGACAAACTATTACTATATAGTCTGGAAATTAATAAAAAAAAACTTTAAAACGACTACATTGAAAATATTTGCACAGGGTTGCCACCCATTTTTTGCTTTTCAACGAAAGTGGACTAATAATTACAATGTGGGTATGAACCTGGGTAGAAAAAAAATGTAATAACTGTGAAATCATTTAGAGTGAATGTATTTTTTGGAAGGTTGCCACCCATTTTTTGTTTGTCTATAAAAAATTCACTAATAAATAAAAATGGGTATGAAACTTGGTAGAAAAAATTGTTAGAGCTTTGAAAACGTCTACAGTGAAATTTATTTTTTTTAAGGTTGCCACCCATTTAAATTTCAAATTTTAATAAAAGTCATAGATAGACTAACAGTTACAATAAGGGTATAAAACTAAATAGGTTTTATAAATTATTTGGTACAGAATATTTCTGAAAAAGGTTGCCAGATCTATTAATTTTAATTTTAGTTGAAAAAATTTACGAAATAAATGCAATAATTATATAAGATATTAAAATCATGCAAAATTAGTTGAGAAGTAATTTCCCATATATAAATATGAACTTAGAAATATTTTTGGTAGGACCAGCAGCTTTTGTACTACCGTTAGAACAACTGAATATAAACGGCTATTAAAGACTTAATATATTTCTTGTATATGATATTTTAGAAATTTTGTTTTAATTAAAAATATCTTTAACGTTTTTTTTTTAATAAAAAAACCTTCATTTTCCATTTCTTGCCATTTTTACCACCGTGAAATACCTTTGGAATTATTCCACGCCACTTGTACGCAATATCTCTGCTTTTTCATTAAATCAAATTTCATTGCACATTTTTTTTTCTGATTTTTTTTGTTCTGCTCTTTTACAACACTTTTCATTAATAAAAATAATATGTAATTTTTGTGCATTCGCGTATGAAATATTTTTGGTTTTCGCTCCGCAGAAGCCGCAAAAGCAAAGCGCGCTCCACATAAGACACACATACATACATATGGAGTGGGGTATCAGTCAGCTCGTCCACCCGCCAATTTGTCAGCCACAGAGTACGTCAGTCAGTCAGTTAGAGGCTCTAGCGTACTTGCCGCTGCGCCGGTATGTTCTGTTTCTTGCTCGTCGGTCCGACCCAAGTAGACACTCGTGTGTATCTTGTTGCACGCTTTGCAGCACGTCAGACATGCTGGAAACGTAATATTGTGGGAATTTTATTGCGAATGAAGTGCAGCGCCGTGGAATTCCATTTGTGCCGCATATTTTTGCGTTGCCAATATATGAAAGTACACTCCTACACTCATACATATATATGTATATATGCAAAATATATTTAATTTAAATACAAATATATGGAGTTTTATATGCGCGCACATAACTAACTGTTTTAATATGTACATATGTACGTTGAGTACATAACTATTAGTACATATGTATGTATACACCTAAAGTGTATTTGTGAGTACTACAGCACTACTTCTCTACTTTACTACTCACATATGTACTTATGTGTGCGTGCTCGTAACTGCAAATGTGTGCGTGTGGTTTCTACTTCGATTTCGCAACAATTCTAGAATTCATTTTGACTTCCACCTTTGGTTACATAAGTAATGAAATAACTTTGCAATCATAACTCATAGCGCAACCGCACAAGAATTTGCACATGAATATGCTCAGGGGAGATTTATAATTGCATTTATTGCTGCCGACAAAAGCAGCACAACTTACAGCATTAAATATGTAATATATGTATAATGTATATTAATATAATATATGGTATAATAGACAATTAATAAGAGCCTTTCCTTAATTTGAAGCTGCTTCTGCTATATAAAATTTTCATTTTTTTGTCTGACCCATGAAGGTAGCCTCGAAATCCAAGCCCTCTCTGAAAGACTTATCCCAATTGATTATCTATTTTTATACCCTGAACAGGGGATATATTAAGTTTTCCCCGAAGTTTCTAACTTTATAAAAGATATATGTACATTGCGACGGGTACTTACCCGGAACAAAATAATCCTCACCACATCTAATATAAGTATGCCAATGATTTTTCCAGTCATCAAAACACTTTTCATAAGCACTTTTTGCATGGTTTTTAGCTCCTTCAGCGAATTTTGTTTTATCTCTTCAATCGACTGCAAACCACGGAACGACAATTTCAGTTTGGGGATCGAGCAAAAATCACACGGAGCCAAATCTGGTGAATACGGTGGTTGATCGATGGTAATCATTGCGTTTTTGGCTTTAAATTCGGCCACAATCCTGGCTCGATGCCATGGTGAATTATCATTGTATAAAATCCATGAATTGTTCTTCCAAACTGCCGGTCGTTTTCGAAGGATGTTCATGATGAAGGATGTTCAAATAAAACTCCTTATTGACCGTCTGTCCCTTCGGAATATACACCAAACCACGAATATCGAAAAACAATGATCCCCACATTGATGAATTCACACGATTAAGCATGTTCAAAGAGACCTGTTCATGACACTCTTTTTGAGTAAATTATTGCTTTATCGGAACGAGTCGGCAAGAACGCGTTTCATACCGTTAGAACAGACTCGCGAGAGAGCACTCTTGCCATCTCTCTAACACTTGACTGACGATTTTCAAGCACCATATCCTTCACTTTTTTAATTTTTTCTGCAGTTGAAGATGTCGAAGGTTATCCAGAACGAGGCATGTCGTTAATGATCTCTCGACCGTCTTTGAAGGCATCTTTTTGAAATAGCATTTGCCACAGGAATTTATATTACAATTTCAGGATACGTTTTTGTCAGAATGTATATTGTTCAGATCGGACCACTATAATAAATAGCTGTCACACAAAATGACCGATCAATAGCAAGCTAAAAATCTTTTTAAATCCTTATACATATGTTGACGTTTGACAGTTCTGCATGCTTTGTATCGGAATGTCAGTAGATCTGCCTGAGTTTAGTAACAGAAATTGATTTTTCTAAAACAAAAGTTAGGTTTAGTTCCAGCTTGAAACTACGACTTACTGATTGTATTCATATACTCAAGGTATTAAGCTATTTTCTGGCAGCTGCGTTCAATATGAATGCGGATCAAGAAGAAACAGAGTTGCATTGTTTTTAGCTTCAGCTTCCTGTGAAGTTCGTTTGAAAGCTTGCTCCCAAATTTCGGTATTGCAGTCCAAAACTTGACTTAAAGACACACTGGTTAGGTGGAGGAGTACACTGTCGGTTACTTTTTGTCAGCTCCAGTTTTATGATTCCTGACTATGCAACGTCTTCAAAGTGGATGTGAATGGCATAAGGGTAGAAGTAGAACTACCGCTCTTAAGCGCTGCCTCCTTCAGAGTGGTGGCTTATTAGCCTTGAGCTGTTGGCCGGATAAGAACCCGTGGTCGTTCCGGTTACGTAGACCCGAATGTCGTGGGAGCGAGTTAGCCTTGAGCTCGCTGTCTGTGCCCTCAAGACAAGTGAAGGGATTTCTTGCATAGACTGATTTGGTTGTTAAAACAGCTGTATTACAGGAAACTGTACTGTTGATGAGATAGCTACGATAGGTTCTTCAGTCTTAATATCTGCAAAAGTGAGCTGGTATAAGTTCCGTTTGCTTCTTGTGGTTTACTACTAGGCTGTTGGGGCTCATGCCTACTCAGCAAACTACCAGTAGTTGTGCAGTTGTAAGGGTCATTTGGCACAGAAAAAATCGTAAGGCAAGCCATCAGTAAAGCATATCTTTCAATGGTTGCCAATTGCACCAACTGTTTGGAAGAAGATAAGAATCAACTCAATGCTTCCTTCTCCAATGTGCCGCTTTTGCCAGATCAAGGAAAAAACACCTCGTATCTCATACTTTTAGGAATCCTTGTGAAATGGCGGAGAAGCAAATACATAAAATATCTCTGCAGATTTTGTTAGGTTGAGGGCGTTTTTTGCCAGAAGCCGATAACCAACTACAGAATACCCGTCTGACTTCACGAAGGACTGTACCTAATAGTCTACGAGTGTTCGCCCGAAGGATTAGACATATAAACTAAGCTAATATAATGGGTAAATGGCTACGTAAATGTGATAAGAGGTTCTTTTTGAATATTGTCAATGTATAATTTAATTCTATCTGTCCTTTTTTAATTGATATTTTCCTCGAATGCCTCCGTTTTCTCTAAGTTATTCTTTTTCGTGGCCTGAAATTACTCAGTGTACATTTCATAGCGCAAGTGATTTGAGTTTCAGCAAGAAAAAAGAAACATCTTTTATATAAGATTGAACGATGACTTCTTTTTTGAAATGGACTAAAAGCTCAGTCGCTTTGAAGCAGTTAATTGATAGCTTTGGTTAACTTTTGACTCAGAAGACTTACTAGTAAACTCCAGTTGTCGATTAGAATAAGAAATAGCACTTCAATATCCGAACTAGTGCGACAGATTTTTCTACAAAATAATTCAAGTCTTTCGTTAATTATATAATAATATTATAAGGTCTACTAGAGTTCAAAACTTATATTGCCTTAATAATTGATAACTACTATATGTATGTATGAAAAGACAGTGTTGTTACAATGAGGGATGGACATCTGTTCTCAAAACAATTGGAATGATGGTAAACCCTGGTTTTACTTACCAAACTCTTTAAACAAATAGTAAATATTTCAAAATAACTGTGAGTTATGTAGTACAATCGAGCCGTCTAGTGTCCATTCTAATTTTTTAGACTTTCTAATTTTTTTCTAGTATACAACTTCTGCACTTGCGCTTAAATGTAGGCAATAACCGACGACTCGTTTTTCATGCGCCTAGATGTAGGCAATGCTGTTGAAATTTGTTGAAAGATCTTTACGCAAAAGCTAGACAGCATTCAGCTACTATACATGCTGAGTCGACTGCTAAAAGCTTGATAATAATTTTTTTCACCATAAAATATTAACTATTCTAGCTTGGAAATTTTTTGCTATAAAAATTGACGTGAAAAGCCAGGAAGTCACCATGTTATTGCATATTAAAATTTGAAAGAGTTATTGTGGCGCCTGCAAGCCAGATCGAATAAATAAATTGGAAATTCTTTAAAACGAAAATAAACTCAATTAAGCGAAAAAGTCGTTAATAACTCTTTACTATAAAAAAGCTTTGTTACTCACGAAACACCAAAATATTAATGGCAGTATTGTCTTCGGGAAAAATATTAAACAAATCTTTTATGTGAAAATATAAAAGAAGAAATTTATTTAATAACCAACACCGCTGCGTGGCGCTATCAATCCGATTATTCGTCGTGGTTTGGGCTGAAATGAGTAAAGGAAATGAGCTTCATGGCTAAAATTAACTAAATTATGGTTTAAGCTTAGCTTAGGCGTGGCTTAATCCGGCATATCATGGCATAAACTGCGAAGATGCCAAGAGTTGTAAACTTTAATTTCGATGCGCTCATTAGTTTACGTTTGGTACAAAAATAATATTAAAATTTATCATTATTTGTTTGTTAACTGTATAAATAGCTGGAGGCATTTAAGCGCATTAAATTAGTTTATACAAATTTTCTTTTTTCTTTGGAAATTACATAGACTTAAGGTGTTTATTTGATTTTTAGGGCTAGCCATAAACTCTAAGCTGATAGCCGTGTCTAAGCTCTTTACAGCTGTGTTATCACCGCTGTAGATACAAGACATAATCTAACTGGTTCAGAAATGCATATGAGAAAGCTCAAGTGTCTTATACAGAGATATTTATATATCTGTTTAAGTGCATATTATGAAAATTTGTTCCAAAAAAATCGTATAAGAAAGGGCTATGCTGAGTTATAGTCGAACATTATGTAGCACTGTAAGAACAAAAAATGGTAAGACTTTGTTCATAATTTTTAAAATGTCTTCCACATCAAAGTAATCCCTCTTGGCCTCAATGTACAAAGGTTTTTTCCAATCTTAGAAACAGTTGTTAAAGTGAATTTCCGCAATAGCCTTCAATATGAGTCACACTTAATGTCTTCAATTGACTCAAAACGGTTTCCACGAAGTTGAGTTTGCTGAATTGTCAGAAGTACCACGGAGCTAAATCGGGCGAACACGGTCGTTGTGACGCGATCTTGGTTGAAAATTTGGCGAAAAACTCATAAGTGGTGCAAAAAGCCAGAGTTCTCGGCCCATATTTCCGGCCTCTTTTTACGAAGAGCTTCACGCAGACTAGGCATAAGACTCAAATGATATTCCTTGTCGGAAGGAATTCAGGGTGCACCACACCTATATAAGTAATCGAAGAAAACTATCAACCTAACCTTGATTTTTTAAATGCTTTGACGTGGATTTTTCGGCTTCGGCTCACCTTTGTTACGATATTCGGCTGATTGATTATCTGTTACTGGAACGTAAGCATAGATACAAAACTCATCGCCAGTAATAATACGTTCCATAGCATCCTTGTAGTCGGAAAGCAGTGTTTCAGAGTTGTGAAAAAAAAATTTTGTTATTTTGGGACCAATCTTGCTTTCCGCAAGCCTTTCGAGATCGTGTTTTCCCTCTGTGCTATTGCACCTTAGCGATCCTACATGTTACTCACATTCCATCTCGCCCTGTCTGCCGTCTGTCAGTACTTTCAGAAATATTATTGTATCCCCATTTATTGACTTCCGTATTTCCTGTAATGGTTTCTCCGCAAAGTAATAGGACTGGTTTTCTTCCGACGCGACTGTACTTCGGAGACTGCGCTCACCGACTGGATTCGATAGAGGCCGTTCCTAGCTAACGGACGAGCGGCTGTTCAGTTGTCTCCGAGCACCTGCAGAGTCCGGACCAACTTTTCGCGGGACGTGTTTCTGTGAGTGGTGCAATCCGAAAATTCAGTGTTCGTTGGAGCAGAGATACGCGATAAAATTATGTGTGAAACTTTGTAAATCTGCAATAGAGGCGCTTGAATTGATTAAGCAGGCTTACCCAGACGTTGCTTTAGCAAGAAGTGGTGTACTTCAGTGGCACTAGCTCTTTTTGGAGGACCGGGAAGAGGTCGCTGGTGAAGATCGTTTGACCGAAGACAGACAATGTGACTGGTGTGCGCAAAATTTTGAACTCCGACCGTCGACTAAGTATTCGTTTATTTACCCAGATCTTTTGGTATGATCCTGATGAAATTTTTTTTAAATTGAGACAGTTCTATTATTTTCCGGCCAAACCCTGTATGCAGCTGCTTTTCAGTGTGAGATTATTGCCGACTTTGATCTTCTTTACGTCGTTTCCTTCATTTTTAGGTACCTTTCAGCTGCTTCCCTGACTGCAGCGGACTCCGCCTGGAAGAAGCGCTATATAGTAACGTTATCTCGACAAAATATGTATACTCTTTCTCAACATTTTGTGAGAGTATAGAGAGAACCAAACACAGCATTAGTATATAATTTCTAACATTTTTGAGTTATTTACACGTCATAACATAAGTATGTATATAGTACAAACTTCTGCTTGGAGACTATGTTTAAAATATTACGAAAAAGATCCACAGATAAAACAATAAAAGTAAGCTCTATTTATCTTCATATGTGTATCTTTTGTGTACTCATATATGTATATAAATATATAGGCTTTCATGTACATACCGACGCATATCCCTGACTTTGAGTGTGCCTATTCTAGAATGCGTTGTTATTTGCTTAGCTGTCAACTGCCGAGTCGGCTAGCCAGTGAGTGCATTTGCCTCGCTTTTTGTATTTGATAAAAGATAAAATATGTAAATATACTCCAATTACAAACATACACACTCGTACACATGCATAAGTATATATATGTCAAACTTTGTTTACATACCTATTATATTTGTTATTAATTTTTATCTTTTTTGTGATGACTTTTCATCTTGACTTTAAATTCGCTTTTGTTTGGATGAGTTACTGGTTAGGTATGTAGAACTTATTTCAAGTTATTTTACACTGTTTAGCTGGAAAATTAAGCTACCAGACAAAAATGCAGTAAACTATAAATAGTGATGAGGAAAGTATGATAGAATTTTTCTCGAGAAAAAATGTACTATTGTCTGAACATGCCACCCAGTTTAAATGAACTTTTCGATATCAAAACGACACTAGAGTACTCTCATATTTACGGCTACCTGCGAACTTTAGATTGATATTTTTGAAGAGTAATCTCAATTAATATTCTTATATGTGGTGACTAGAATGCAGTTTTCTAGCCAAAATTGTGAGACAGATCGGGCTTTCAATGGGCTTCTGCTTAAGACAGCATTCAAAAACTTAAATTACGCCAAAATCATCCATTTTGATGAGGGTTTACCACGAGAAGCATTTTCTCGGGACTTACAGTATTATAAACGATTCTATTTATAGCTTGGGGTTTACTATATTAGTCATCCGCTTCATGGGGTTATTCCGGAACTTTAGATTTTTATCACTCTAACCAACTCAAGTGTTTTTAAAGCCTGATTTGTATAAATCTGATCCATTTTCTGGTTTTCCACGAACTCTCAAAAGATCGGCTATTTAACCCTGATCCTTAAAATCACTTCTATTTAATCCAAGAAAAGTCCAACCCACGAAGTAACATTTTTGAGTGTAGTTTCTAATTTGTCGAAAATCATCTACAAGTCGTTAGTTTTGGGCTAGGTTAGATTAGATTAGACTAAGAGGTCGATCTTAACAGAAATTTTACTTAAACAAGTGAGAAGGCCGGTCCGTTTTCATATTTCAAAATACTGTATATAAGGTCTTAAGCCCCTTACAAATTGACAAAGCCCTTTGAGTCTATCATAAATTTGTTGAGATGCCGAATGCCAATTCCGGCTATCTCTGCTGGTTCGCCGAAGGTAATTACGGCGAGATGTATCAACCTCAGTCTTCCAAAGGCTTGACAATGGAGGAGAAATGTTTAGATGTTTTCACCTCAAATGCTCTATAGAATTTCGACAACTCGAGTTCGCTACGATTTTTAGCTTTACCGAATGAATGCTAATTGTACAAGTCCAGTAAGAAACCCTACGATTGCGGCAAGTTGAGCTTTACTAAGTGCAAGTTGTTCAGAAGATCATCTGCGTTTTGCTCTTGGTGGAAAGGATCTTGCAGTCACACTTGAGCTGGTTGTCGACCAGTGCCTGCAAAACCCTCAATTTCCTTTGGTCCAATGCTTGAAGTGCGTTAGAAGTGAATGGAGATCCAACTCGGTCCCATACCGATATTAACAATTCAATGGTGCTCTCTCTGGCTAGCTTGTCAGTTTGCAATTATCAGTGATTCTGCTAAGACCAGGCGTCCAAAGGAATCTAAAAATGAAGTAGCTTAATATTATCCATAGTGAGAACAGACACTTCGTTACTAACTTTGAGCACACAGTTAACGAGGTCAGCGCTAGTATTATCGTTCTGTATTCGGAGTGAATGTTCCATTTCCTGTAGGAAAGGCTGCACTGCGTAGCAATACTTCTACTTCTACCGAAATAGAAGTGATTTCTGCCTGAAAACGCTACAGTCGTCCGGAAGCTTTCAGTTAAAATTGACGAAGATTTCCTTGAAAAGAACTCGGAAGTCCGGAAGCTTTATGCTAACATTGACGGTGAGTTCTTTGCAAAAAAAACTCTTTCCCCAATTTTCCCTCCTGGCTTTGACCCATCCGTGAAAGAGCTCACTGCGCCTCTACTCCAGCGACTCCTCCACATCCACATATCCCTCGTCGGTATGTGAACAGAGAAAAAGTCGCCAGTAGTAAACTCTGCGACCAAGTTCTCAGGAATGTAGCTTAGAGGGGGAAACAATTCAGCGTGTCTTTGTTTGAACCCCCAGCTTCCCTGAGCCTTAAAGCGCACTTCGCCGTAACGCACCTGCCGGCAATATCCACGACTGCTATGTGTTCAATGTCTTTTTGGACACGTTCAAGCTTCTTAACAGGTGTAGCCTTTTCGAGCTCACTCCACCAGCCGAATACACTATAGAACATTATTGACTTGTTTACGGTTCGGTTGAGCTAAAACACCACCTTTGGTGTGAGTCCCCGTTGATGGCTAGAAACTAGTACTCTTTTGACAAGTAATTCCGTTCTACAATAATTATTATTATACTATTGTATATAGACCCACACACACACACCTTAGGGTGAGTCACCTCGCAAAATTTTTGCATTTCTCTCTACGTCTCGCCTGCATTGAAAACAAAAATAATTTAAAACGAAATATATTAGCCTAGGTGAGCGCCAGTAAATGTTTAAACAGTTGTTGCTGTAGTATGCGCGGTTGCGGGGTCTGTTGCAAATGCCGCGCCATTGCTCGATGGGTGGTGAGAAATAGCGATGGGCGCGTGCTTTTCGCCGTGAAATCGTAAAGAAATAAAAGTATTCGTAAATATCTATACACTTTCATTGGTATATATGTATGTATGTAAGTACATATGTACTATATAAATATATATATTGTATAATGTGTGTTTTGAACGCGAATTCTTATTAAAAATTCCAAGGTCGCCCTTTCTGCTGTGGCATTTTCACGTTTTCATTACCTGCACATGTCTGTATGTATGTGTGTGTGTGCTCTCGTATTGTTATTAATTTTCTGGTTTTACTTTCTCAGCTGAATATTATAAATATTTATATATAATTCTGAATTGTTTACTTTTTTCTCATTCTTTTGCTTTTGTTGTTATTTTAATATTTTTATGTTATTTTAATATTTTGGGGTTTTTTGTTATATTTTTATTTCGCACGATTTGCTATCGTTCCCTAATGAACATTTTTTTTCGAGATAAATTTTGAGAAATATTTGAGGTTATCTCTCACAAGTAATTTACGGTCATAGTTTATAGTTGTGGGTTAATATTTGTGGTTTTGCGGAATATATTACTTATATATACTATTTACGTTGCCAATTTACTTATACATTTTTTTCTTTCTTTTGCAGGTAAGTCAGCTCCCCTCTCACGAAGTGGCTTCTACAAATATTTACCGTTTATATGTTTGTAAGACAACTGTAATATAAAATAATGTAATTAATTAGTGATGCTCTAAAGTCATATACATATCCTATATTGATATATAAAACGTCTTTAAGGCATCCTCATTTTCAGATACCCTCGTTCCGAGCTCAATTTTTTCCAACACAAAATATAGTTATTCTAACCATATGCTTACGATTTTCGAAAACTTTTCAAGTTCAAGTCAAACTTCTAAGTATTCCAGTTGGTACCATACATTTTCGTGTACTAGGCAAACCAAAACCATCCGACCACACCTTTCAATCTTGTAATATCACTATTTGAATATAAAATATCCTAAAAACCTCCAGTACACATATAACTATACCTCGATGGGTTACTAATTTACTAAAAAGTACTTAAATATAAAGTTGAAGTTTGATCAAGGAACCGAAATTATATTAAGGCTTTGTTCATGACCCATCGAAAAGTGAAAGTAAAGGTCCGAACCAGAGTTCAAAGCAGAAGAGTAGTAATTTAGATTGGAAAGTTTTCGATCAAAACTTTGGAACATATATTTAATTTCTTCGACATTTTTATCTTTGCTCCGAAATGTAGGCAACAAAATTTATTGATTTCGAATAAAATAGAAAATACTTCAGCGGTGAAAAGCTACAAAAGCACTAAAGACAAAGCTACTTACTTTCCACATTACAGCCATCCATCATCTGTAAAATACACATCTTTTCTTCGACATCTTTATCTTCGCTCCTAAATGTAGACAATTAAATTTATTAATTTAGAATAGAATAGAAAATAATTCAGCGGGGAAAATTTTGAAAAACACGGAAGACAAATCATCCCACATATCTAAGATATCAAAACTCTGTAACATATACTTCTTTTCTTTGACATTTTTTTCTTCGCTCCTAAATGTAGGCAACAAAATTTAATGATTAAAATTGAATAGGAAATTCAGCGGTGAAAAGCTTCAAAAGACTTCACTGAAGACAAATATAGACAACGAAATTGATTGATTTAGCTGAAGAGAGCGAACTGTTGGCTATGGTAAATAAGCCTTGCTTTATTTCTCGTAGGTATGGTGCTTCAAGAAACACATACGTAACCAAAGAAATGACTTTTGACCAGAAATGTTGTGAATATCTTAAAACATAATCTTCACATGTTTTGAGATGTTTTTTTTTTTTTTTTGATAAATTACGTAAATAATATATCCCATTTCGTCAAGAAACAAATTTGGGTCCTTCTTCAGCTGTGTCATCTATTTGACTACACTTTTAAGGCGTAGCTGACAAAATTTTTTTTAAGTAATACCCATATATGCATGTTAGGTTAGATTAGAATAGGTTAGGTAAGATGGCTGATGATGAGGGATCACACTTGGATTTTTATGTATATTCCTTTGTTAAGCCAGACGCAAAACTCCTATAGTATCAGCTATAGACAAAACTAGACTGAACCTATCACTAATCTGCTTAAATGATTGATTTTTATTGCCGCTATATTATCTAAGTAGATATGTAAAAGTATGGTTAACAATTTGCCGGTTACAACTTCCACAACTATTCAAAGGTTAACCTTGCTAAGAGTGAAGAGTTTCCTAGATTTCTAATAATTTACCTGAGGCCAATAGGATCTTGCAATTGCACAACTGCTGTTAGTTGATGAAGCTGAGGCCCAACAGTACTGTAGTGAACCACAAGAAGTTAATGGAGCTCCTATCCACTCCTATCCATTCCTCATTTCTCAGTTAATGAGACTGAAGTACATACCTGTCCTAGCAAGCTCAAGTCGAAATATCTCCTGTCAAACAAACTGTTGTTGCACTCCCGACTTGGCTCCTATGTCACTGTTGACAGTCATAACTTCGAAGTTGTGGATAATTTTGTCTATCTTGGAACCAGTATTGCCACCAACAGCAATGTCAGCCTCGATATCCAACGCAGAATAATTTTTGCCAACAAGTGCTTCTTCGAACTGTGTATACAATTGCGAACAAATTCTACAAGTCACTCATCATCCCTGTCCTGCTGTATGGCTCAGAGGCATGGCCGATGTCAACATCTGATGAGTTGGTGTTACGAGTTTTCGAAAGAAAGGTTCCACGGAAGATTTATGGACCTTTGCACATTGACAGCGGACGGCGAATACCACATACGACGACATTGCCATAGTTCAGCGAAATAAAAGACAGCGGCCATGTCTGTATGGAAAAGAACACTCCAGCTATTAAAGTTTCGAATCAGTGTCCGCCGGGAGAAGCAGAGGAAGAGGAAGACCTCCACTCCATTGGAAAGATCAGGAGGTGAAGGACCTGGCTTCACAAGGAAACCTGAATTGGCGCCAAACAGTGAAAAGGAAAACGACTAGCGCGCTGTTGCAAACTTGACTATAACCGGGTAAGTGGTGTCTACGCCAAGAAAGAAGAAGTTGGAGATATAAGAAATCTAGACACCCTTGCATTGCTTTAAATGCAGGGTCGGCGAGCACAAGCCTTATATCGCTCACCTAGTCACGGAATGAATTTTCAACACTGTGAAGTAGGCTGCGCTCCGGTGCAGTAAATCTATTGCTAACTTTATCGCTTCGACTACGCTGCAGTAGTCGGATTCGTAATCATAAACGCTATTTTTCATCCAAGTCGAGAGTTAGCTAACCACGTTTTAAGTGGATTTAATCATAAAGCTTCATATCTTTCTTAACCCTGGACCATCGAATCGACTAACAATCATCGTGTTTTGCAAACAGCAGTCCGTCTGCCCGTCCAGGGTTAATGACACTAACTCCTTCGCAGATTTTTTATGAGTAATGATAGTGGTCTACGGCAAAAAAGAAGAAGAAGAATAGTATAATTCATAAAACGAAACAACAGCATTGCTCCGAAAGGTCTTTTATGGATTATTTATGTTTATCTATAATTTACTTTCTCCATTACTTCAAAATATATCCAAGCATACTTCCCAAACTTGCTCATTTTCCCAAATAGACAAATTTTGTTGCCTACATTTGGGAGCGCAGTTAAAAAAAACTTAAGAGAGGTTTATACAACAAAGTGACAAGTGAAAAATGAACTATAACAACAAGTATAGAAAGAAAATGTATATCTTTAACAGAATTTACCGTTATTACGACGAAGTAGTTCAATAAGACAAGTGAATTGCAAAATAATCGACCACTTAACCGTAGAAAAAAGGAAAAAAATCGTAATGTAAAACAAAAAGTTTGCGAGCTATTATTTAAGTATTTCACCAGCATTTCTCATTTATAAACCTTATATAAATATGTAAGAGCGCGCATGCGCTTTGCATTCAAATGCCCTCCATATGCGGCACAGCACTCGAACGGAAGCTTCGTTACCACTTCGTAAGCATGACTTTGCTGCGCGCGTTTTGCTCCATTTAATTTTATATTTCGTCATATAATTTGTTGTTGTTTTTGTGTGTGTAACAATTTCAAATGCATAAAATGCAAATGATTTTTTACAACAAAGACCTGCGCACAACACATAATTATACAGTTTCGGGCTTACATTGTTTTTGTGGCGATTTCGTATAACTTTTCAAACACACACATACTACCATAAGTAAATGAAATGCACATTCACTAAAAGGAACCGCCTACATGTACAACTGGCAAGAACAAGCGCAGCGTTGCATTCGACGGCGGTGCGCCTGCGCAGTGGCATTGTCGAATTGCAATGGCTTTATAGACACTAAAAGCTCATGTGTAGTTGAGTGCTAAACGAAAGCACTTATTATTATGCATTTGTAGCGCATTGAGCTCACATAGTATGGTCGGCAAGCAGCTGCGCATGCGCACACCAAATGCGCTTACGGTATACACCATCATCATATTTACGGCAGATTTGTGAAGGTGGCCATAAATTTGCCTGCAACAAGCAGTCAGTCAGTTGGCGCTGGTGTTCTATTGTACTAGTCTCTAGCAAAGACTGCACTCCATTCTATTGGTGAACTCCTGCTTTTCTAGCTTTTCAATGCAGTGCGCCGCCAGCTACCGTTGCCGCTAATAAATGGTCGCCTTTTTATTGCTTACTTACTTTGCCTACAAAGTAAAAGTTGCCACGCTCGAAAGTGCTTTGGAAAAAGTCCACGCTTGCCGCGCATCAAGCTGCCATTGACGGCCGCAAGCTGCGCTCTCAAGCCGCTGTGTATGTTGTGCTGTTGCTGCGCCTGTGTTTACGGTACTTTAAGTGATTTTTTATTTCGACTTTTTATTTGCCTTTTATACTTTACACTTATTTCCTGCTTTTATTTGTTGTTTTTGTTGTTTTGGTTTTGTTTTTGCCCGAAACAAACGACTTCTCGCTGACATTTCGTATTCTGCGGCAGTCCGTTTTGTCGCCGCCGTTCACATATGTCCAGTGTGGTCGCCTTTCACCTGTTGCCGCTGCGCAGTCGGCGGTAAATGGAGTCAAGGTTCAGTGTGATTGTGTGCCTGTGTATGTGTGTGCTCATGCTTGCACCGCTTGAATTTCGATTAACAGCCAGTTTGCGCTTAAAGTCTTTTGTTTTGATTGCAGTGCTTTTGCTTAATCGCGTGCGCTTTGTGCTCCAATTTCTTACCCATTAAAATTGTATTTTAAATAATGAAAATACATAATGTTGTTGAATATTTCATAAATATTGATCCGTATATGTATATGTATGTGTAAGGCAACAGAAAAGTCTCCGGCTTACCATAATATAATACATTTATTTTACAAAATTCGTTTTTTTATTCAAGGGAGTTTTTTTTTTGTGGGCGAGGTGGTAGAAAATGCTCCGCATTACAGCATCGGTATATGCCACTTACAGGTCACAAAAACCCCCTTCTAAAGAACCGTCGCCCACCCTGGAACCACATTGCATAACTTCAGGCTGGCGTTCCTTTTCCTTAGGTCCTGTTTTTCGCTGCGTAGCAAAATTGCTGCGAATTTCTGTATAATCACCCAGTTTGCTTCACTCTTCGGCATGACGCTGATTAAATTGTCCGCATTTTTTGGGCCAACCAGGTCTTCTGCGGCGGTTCGTTCTCGTTGCCATCGCACACATTCACAGAATATATGTCCAGGTTCATCTTCTGTCGCTTCGTTGCATAGGCGTGATGGCTCTTCGACTTCTCGCATTCTGTGAACGTACTTTTTGAAATATCCGTGGCTGGATAACAGGTGGATTGTGTAAAAGTCGACTTCTCCGAATTTACGGCTTTTCTTTTATTAGTCTTGCCGTCCATCTGCCGCGACTCTCATTCTTCTATCCTCATTGTCATGTTGTTATTGTATCATTCTTTGTTTCCTCTATTCCGCTTTTGTTAGTTTCGGAGCTTTTCTTTAGCTCCCACAGTTTTTTCCTTTCGTATGACAGGAGGTCAATTGGGGCATTACCGCTTATAACTCATATTGCATCACCTGATACTGTTCGGTAGGCCGATGGAACTTTGAAGGCTGCGGTGCGGTACACTCTGGCCACAACCTTACGCCAGTTTTTCTTTTAAAGCATATCTGCCCAAATCTCAGCACCGTATGATAGGACGCTGATTGTCGTCAACATTAGTAGCTCTCTCTTTCACACTAAGGCCAACATAGACAGTCTTGATTTTTCTCGATCTTGGCTAAGACCCCCTATGTTGGCTATTGGTCTTTTAAGTTAGGAGGTGATTTTCGCTGCCTTTCCTGCGGCGTGTAGGATTTGTACCCAGAAGATTAGTCTGGGGTCCAGTTTTACGCCCAGGTAGTTTACTGCTTTTTGTGTCCTAAGAATATCCGTAGTCATTTACATACATACATATTTTGAGGGGTATGTGCTTATTTGTTAGAAGTATTAGCTCTGTTTTTTCGTAGTGAGCTGGAGGTTGTGTGTGTCGAGCCATGCTTGCGTCCGTATTATGACCTGGTTCAGCTTTCTTCGCGCTTCTTCTGTATCCCTTGCTGTGATTAGTGCTGCAATGTCGTCCGCATAGTCAATTAAATACGATTCATCTGGCATTTCGAGTTTGAGTATAGCGTCGTAGCTGAAGTTCCACAAGTCTATGCCTAGAATGGATCTTTGGACGGCTATCAGTTGTGATCTCTTTTTAGATTAGGACAGCAGTTCTCTGTTACTAAAGTAGCTCCGCACCACTCCGTTTTTAAAGCTATTTTCGTCGATCATATCCACCCATCTACCGCTGTTGAAGGTGTTTCGTACATCTAAAGTCGTCAGCAACACCATTCTTTTGTACTTACCCCACCTGCGCTGTACAGCTTCTACACTCTTAATGATGCATTTGATACCTTCTACAGTTGATCTGCCGGATCTAAAGCTGTGTTGTCTAGGGGAGAATCCTCCAGCTTCGTTGAAAGCCGCTTCGAGTCTGGGTTTAAGTAGCCTTTCATAGAGTTATCCCGCTGTGTCAAGCATGCATAGAGGACGGTATGCTGATGATAAGTTGGGATATCTTTTTCCCTTACTGATTAGCACCAGCCTTTGCTTTTGCTAGGGTTCAGGGAATATTCAATAGTATTGTCGATTATTTTCAGGATTTCTACTGAGATTCCGTACGGTCCGGGCGATTTGCAGACCTTGAGCTTGCCAGTGGTTGATTGCAGCTCTTCGATGGTGAACTGGGGGATATGCGGTAAAATGCGATGTATTTCTGAAACAGTAGTTGCTTTTTCTTCAATTTGGCCCGTTTTTCAACGATTTCGTCCTTCAAATGCTCCAATAAAGCAATGTGATGGTCGCTGAACGGGTCACCGAAAATTGGAATCAGTGGATGGACCATCTGAGGCGTAGCCGCGACCAACATTTGAAAGAGATAATCTTCAAAAAATGAATGCCAAAGAATGTTTTTTCGAAAGATAATAAGCACTCTCTATTAAATTTGAAGTTTTTGGTTTTTTTTCTTAAAAAAAGTAGGAAACCTCGAAGTGGATCACCCTATATTAGATTTTTTTGCGGCTAAATTGTTTAAAAAGTCATCTTACCAACACCACAGAAAGCAGCGCCCCTTGAAACCGTTACAGATATTCTTTTAAAACAGCAATTAAGCAGCTATACAACAACAATTAGTTGATTCTTGGACAAACTTGTCAGAGTTGCAAATTAAAAAAAAAATATAATAATAAAATAGTTAACTAAACACCTTTTTAAGTCCAATATAAACTTAAGAATAATTTTTCATAACAAATAAAAATAATAAAGCAAAACCAACAACAATAATGACAGATCTCAACTGCTGGCAAATGGTGGCTGCGGCGCACAAATCATTGATTGCTTGTCAGTCCATCAAAATCTGTACAGCGAAATGCCCGCGAGGTGGGTGATTGAATAAAAAATGATTAACCGAAACAACAAAAACAACACAATAATAATAGTAATGGCAAGCAAGCAAAGTTCATTTGGTAACGAGCAGCCATGAAAAGTGAGTTCGGCGCATGTAGCGTGGCGCGCATGCGCAATATGCACAACACTCGACTACCTGAATTAACGGTTGAAGCGAAGAGAAAGAGTCGCGGCCTGGCCCCAGAGGCCACACTACAAAGCGAAAGGTGCCAGTCGAAGCTGCCATAGTCACTGTGCTTAGAATAGAGTAGTGAATGGAGTCATACAATGCTTAACTATTGCTGTTGTTGTTGTTGCTATTTGAGTTGTTGGCAAATTATGGGCTGTCCGTGCCGGCAGCGTTTGCGGCGAACAGTAGTTGCGCGGCGTAGCTGTCGAGTCAGCAAGGCGGCAGTGGGCACATATACAAACATACACACTCACACACACACACGAGTATAGACGAGTGCCAGCGAGCGCAAGACCATGCATTAGCGCCTGTAATCGGCGCACTTTGATTCTTATTAAGTGGAGTCTGCGCGGTGCGCGCCGCTGCTAGTTATTGTTGTTAGCGCTTTTTTCAGCAATTTTTGGTTTTCTTCTCTAAGCTTGTTGTCTGCTTTGTAGCCGCGCTGATGTTTGTTGTTGTTGGCCGAAAAGCGTGCCACTACAACAAAATTGGGCGGAACGAAAATTGAGTGCTGCCAATGTGTTTCAATGACGGTTGTTGTTGTAATATTGTTTTCAATTGTTGTTGTTGTAATAGTTTTTGTTGCAATATTGTTTTCAATTATTGTTGTTGTAATCGTTTTTGTTACGATATTTTTTTCATATGTTGTTGTTGTATTCTTTTTTGTTGTAATATTTTGTTGTTGTTGTTGTCATCGTTATTGTTGCAAAATTGTTATTTCTTGTTGTTGTTGTAATCGTTTTTGTTGTAGTATTATTTTTTTATTGTTGTTGTGTCAAATATCTACATTAGCAGTCCGGTAGCTGCTACCGTTTGCCGAAATGCTCCATCGTTTTTGGCCCACGTTCGCCGCAGCTACTGGTCATTAGATCGTCTATCGGCTAGATCTTTGCAATCAATTTGCGCTTAACCGCTTTTATTTCCAACTAATGTGGCAGTTTTCTGCTAATAGAGCTTTGGCGGTTTGCACGGTTTACTGAAATGGAAATAATTAAGAGAAATCGTTGATTTCTATGAAGAAAATAGGAGGCCGGTTGGAGAGACTGGTATAACAGGTCACATCTCTTAATCAGATTGAGTATCCATATGACCTACTGAAATAAGTAATGTACTAAGGATTATTGCTGACTAAATCTGGGAATGATCCTCAATTTTTTCTTTGATTCTCAATTCTTTTCAAATTCTTAACTTATTTCATTGATGTTGTAGAAGTATGTGTGATATGTATCTAAGTTGTTGAAGAAAGTTCTATGGAAAAATCTTAGTCATAGCCGCTTTGTTGTTCTTCAGACGGGTCATTGCTATGCGGACTTCCTCATGGTCCAACAATGGTTTGCGGAATCGCCTTCTTCTGGTGTTATGCTTTCACTGCCATTCAGCAGGCTGGAGAACTGTTCTCTACATAATTTTAGTATGGTCTCGGCATTAGTCTCTAGATCACATCTTGGGGTTCTAAAAAAGTATGCTTCGGTCTTGAATCTTTCTGTTAGTCGCCGCATCTTTTCGTAGAATTTTGTAGCATTACCCTTGTCGGACAGCTTGTCAAGCTCTTCATACTCATGCATTTAGGCCTCTTTCCTTTTCTGCCTGCAAATGCGTTTTGCTTCCCTCTTCAATTTTCGGTATCTATCCCATCCCGCACGTGTTGTGGTCGATTGTAACGTTGCGAGGTAGGCAGCTATTTACTTACCTTTTCCGAAAACCAATGGTTTTTTTTGAAGCTGTACGTAAGAAGCTTGAAATTTCATCCCACAGTCCCCTTATACCGTGTTGTTGACGTCTCAGAGAGCAGAAGTGCAAGTCGAGTCGTTCAGCTGCCTGTTGTGATAGCAGCTTCCTGACGTCGATCCTTCCTTATGTTTGTTGACGTGCGGTTTTTGCTGCACAGAGGCGGGTGCGTATCTCCGTTGCAACAAGACATTCGTCCGAGTAGGTGTTAGGACCTCGAAGCGTACATACGTCTAAAACACTGGAGACGTGTCTTCCGTCTATCACAACATGATCAATTTGGTTGGTGGCTTTTCGATCGGGAGACAGCCAGACGGCTTGGTGAATTTTTCTATAGTGGAATCTAGTACCAGATAATCACATTTCGGGCGCCGGCGAAGTCGATCAGACTCAACAAATTTGAGAGTGTTTCATGCTGGAGGCTGAATTCACCGACCATTACTCCAAAGATACCTCTTTGCTCACCCTGTCACTAAAGTCGTCAAGCACAATTTTGACAATATGGCGAGGGCAGTTCATAGCTCCAAGCACTCATAGAAGACATCTTTGGTCACATCGTCGTTCTCTTCAGTGATATGTTGAGCAACTTCGCGTTGATGCTGATTGTAGGTAGACGTTCATACACCGTAGTGAATACCACGAATCCCACACCGAACTTGCGTTCCTTTATATGACTCTTCACTGCAGTAAATGCCACAAGGAGCTACTCTTCTCAGTCCTTGTCCCGTCCATCGCATTTCTTGGACAGCTGCGATGTCAGCCCTTAATCTAAGGAGGACATCAACCATCTGGGCAGCGGCAGCTTCCCAATTAAGGGATCGGATACTCCAGGTGCATGTTCCCTAATCGTAATCCTTAATGCGTTTGCATTGGACGTAGGGCGGACTCTCATGCGAGGCTGTTTTCTTCTTTTCATTGTTGTTTTCCATGTGGTGGGTCCCAAACCCAGCGCATAATCTTGGTAAGGGATATTTCGTTTTCTCATTATAGCTCGCCGTCAAACGGATGTTTTTTGGCTACCCAGGAATACTTGGTCCTAAGACCGGAGGTCGTGAGCTGCTTGAGCCATATGTAAAAGAATGGTTTCTGGTAACTCTCAAGTGAATGGCGATCAGAGAACTGTCCTCACTTACGTGAATTTCTACTCATGGCTACATCATCCAAAAAAATAATATTATATAATTAAAAAAAGAAAGAAGAAGAAAAGAAATTTTATTATTTCTATATACATAAATATTCTTTTGGTACCTTTTCTGACATATGTATATTTTTAGAAAAATTTTTCTGTCAATAAAATGTTGAAGAGATATGTATGTTAATACATTTTCAAATGCAATTTTATATAACTGTTAATTATATATATATCAAAATATGTATATTAATGTTGGTATGCTTGTATTTGTTGTAAAAAGTCGCGCACGAGTGCTGCATTTAATTTTCACGTTCGTTGCTTAAGTCTTTTGTTTCGCAGCTACCGCACATACGCCACAGAGCCGCAAAGGCCAAGTGAAGGGTGGGCGCATAGATAAATATGTGTATTTGAGTGAGAATGTGTGAGTGCGAGTGGACGCGTGCCCGAGTGCACAAGATACGAGCATGTTAAGACTGGTTAATCGCATAAAACGGCAAAATGCAACGAACAGCGATCGCAATCGAACAAAGCAATGAACAATTGAATAATGATAAAAATTATAAAAAATTACAAAAACAAAAAAGCGCATTGGAAAATCAGAAAACGAAAAATTACATGGCGAACAAGAATGGTGCGCAGTCATGCGGAGCAAAGCAATAAGAAGCGACCGAACTAACGCAATGCAATGTCTCAGCGGTAATACCGCAAGCAAAGCAGCAACAATAGCGAAAACAACAACAAAAACAAAAAATGCAAGCTTTCAACAACAGCTGCTACACGAAATTATGCAGCGCTTGCAGCAAGTTTTTGTTGTATATTTTTTTTTTATTATTAAAATTTAGTGTATGTGTGTGTGTGTTCGCGCAGAAACTTCCCGCAACACAACAAATCGCATTGAATTCACGTAAAAATCAGAATCACAGCAAATCAAATCAAGCGAGGCAATCAAGCAAAACGAATGCGGGAAGACATATGTACATATGTACGTATGTATATGTGCTGGTGTATGTGGATGTCCATATATTTGTGTATAAAAGTTATATACTGGAACATGCAATAAAAGTTGCGGAGCGACACACATACATACTGCATAAGCAACAAGAAACTGTATTGACAACAACAACAACAACAAGATGATAACAACAACAAAATTATGAAAACAACAACAACAATATAGCAATAACAACAAGAAAAATAATAACAACAACAACAGCAAATATAAAAACAATAACACAAATAACAACAACAACAGAAACTACAACGACAACAAAAATAACAACAAATATAACAACAACACGGACAAAACAGCAACAACAACAACTACAAATTACAACCACAATAGCAGCAAACAGGAATTGCCAAAGAATAAAATCGCAATGAAACTTCAGATTGCAGTCAAGTTTAGAGCGTAACCATGTAGAAAAGCAAAAAAAACAAAAACAACAAACCAAGTATTGTAGCCAGCACAAAACACAAAAACGATCACAGGCAACAACAGAACTCAGGTGACGTATAAATTGCCTTACCCCCAACATTTTAAGGCACAATTAACCCATTAGCGGCTAAGCGACTGGGAAAGGGCAAAGCGAGCGGAAGTGCTGAGCAGAAACATGGTTAAACACCAAGAAAAACTAGAAAAAACTTTGACTTGAGTTAGAACGAAGCTACACTAGTCCTCAATGGTGCGCTTGTGTGTAGCATAAAAGGGTATACAAATTTTAATTCTGATTTGGATGAGTCAGTTGTATGGCAGCTATATGTTATAGTGGTCGGATCAGAAAAATTTCTTCAGATATTTCAGAGTTGCCTTTAAAAATAATCCGTGCCAAATATCATGAAAAAATCTCGTCAAATAAAAAAATTTTTCATATAAGCACTTGAATCCGATTGTTCAGTTTGTATGGTAGCCATACGCTATAGTCGTCCGATCTGAACAATTTAATCGGAGATTATAGCGATGCTCAAGATAACAGTTTTTGCTGAATTTCAAGAATATATCTCGTAAATTACAAAAGTCTTCCATATAACGACTGGTTTTCGATCATTCAGTTTGTATGACAGCTATATGCTATAGACGTCGGATCTGAAAAATTTCTTCAGATATTTTAGCGTAGTCTTAGAAAATAGTCCATGCCAAATATCGGGAAGAAACCAAATCAAATAAAAAAGTTTTTCATACCCGCGCTTTATTTCGATCGTTCAGTTTGTATGGCAGCTATATGCTACAGTGTTGCGATACAAGCGATTTCGACAAATAAGCAACATTTTGAAGAGAAAAGAACGTGTGCAAGATTTCAAACCAATATCTCAAAAACTGAGGGACTTGTTAGCGTATACACAGATGGACCGACGGTTGAACTGTGGGGTCTGCCATTAAAAATCTAAAAACCTTAAACAACATACTGCCATAAAAGCTCCTCTACTTGGATCACCCGTTACGAGATACTGTACAACCTATTGTTGAACAATTCTTCAGCCAAAAACCGACGAAGTTGTCAATAAGTGCCAGCGGAACAAATAAAAACAAAAGAACAAAAACAACAATAGCAACTATTCAAGCGATCAATCGCCAATTTCAAGTGTCGAATGCAAAATCTGCGCGTGTTCTCACAGTTGCTAGTATGTGAAACTCTTGCTCCCACTCTCGCCTCAATAACCCCTTCATCGGGTGGCAGTTTTCAATGACGACTGTTGGCTACTGGTATTGATTGAGTAGTGTTGCCTCAAGCATGTGCAGCATAACCAGCCGAACAGCACCGAAACAGTAGTGGCAATAAAAAGTAGCGGTAAACGCGCATTGAAGTAACGAAAACTTAAATGAAAAGTTAAAAGCGATAAAAATTACGAAAAGGAATTAAAAACGCATTTGTGGCATGCAAATATGCTACAACAACAACTCTATAAATGCACTTTTGTTGTTAGTATGTGTGTGCTGTTTATTTCACTTCTTAATGCTTGTTTGATTGTGCTAATTTCTTGTTGCTCTTTGCGTTGCTCATGGAGCCGCAATTGCTGTGTTGTTGAGATGATATTTAAGAGTGTATATTTTTGAACCCAATGTCCAATGCCGCTAACGAAATGATTGTTTTGTGCAAAAAACTGAGAAAGTATTCATTATTACTTTTTGTTTAAAAAGTTTTTTTTTTAATTAAAAAATTAAAATAAATAAAAAACTTTGTGTCATTTTTTTGATAGAAATATGTCCAGTTAAAATATTTTCTGTTCTATTTTTTCGACATCTGGCAACTATATCCCAAAATAAGTTTAATTAAAACCTCTTTAATACTTACGCAAACCTCTTCATCAACTCCTTACTACTGACATTTATTTTGAAATATTTTGCTTATTTTAAAATTTTTCGATAGGTGGCAACTCTCTTCGAATATTTGGAAAACTTATAATTATTGATCCTTTTTTAATTTATTCAATGGGTGGCAACTTTTTTCTAAAATATGTAAATATGTTCTATAAAGTCTCCCTAAATGCTCCACAGAAGGCCACCTTTATTTCAAATTTGCCACTAATTTTGAAATATATTTTATAAGTGGCAAATTTATAACATTATTATTTAAAAAAAAAATAATTTTCGAAATATCGTCTAAACGAATATATTTTTCATGGTGGCAACTCTCTTTTAGTATATGCAATATAAAGTCGCCCTAAATACTGTACCGAATCTCTCTTTATATAAAATTTCACTTGTGTTTTCCAACATTTTGAACTATTGTAACTTAGTCAATGGGTGGCAACTCTCTTCTAACATATGCAATATAAAGCTTCCCTAAATTGTCTACCGAAGATCTTCTTTTATAATTATTTTCAGTTTTATTTTGTAAAATTCTGCAAAGTTTTAAATTTTTTGATAGGTGGCAACTTTATGCCAAACTAAAAAACTTAAAAATAACTTTCATTATGTTTCTTAAATTCTACATTCAAAAACATATTTTATAATATCTTACACTATTTAAACTTCGACAATGGGTGGCAACTCCGTTCTAAAAATCGAATCGTGAAATTTCGCCAAATGCTTTCTAGAATATTAGGCACATTTTTTAAATTATTATTATAAAACAAAAAAATAATTTTCGAAATATTGTCTAAACGATTATATTTTCTAATATTTTGATATTTTTCGTGGTGGCAACTCTCTTTTAGTAGATGTAATATAAAGTCGCTCTAAATACTGTACCGAATCTCTCTTTTATATAAAATTTCACTTGTGTTTTCCAATATTTTGAACTATTTTAACTTCGTATTGGGTGGCAACTCTCCTTTAATAAGTGCAATATAAAGTCTCCTTAAATACTCTTACAATGGTTTCTTTTTTAAAAAATTTCACTTTTATTTTGAAATATTCTGCAGAGTTTTAAATTTTTTATTAGGTGGCAACTCTATACCAGAATTTCTTTAATTTAAATAGCTTAAATAAAATTTTCTATATTTTTCTCCGTATTCTTCCAACATATTTTGTAAATTTTTTTCTATTTAAATCCATCAATAAAGGGTGGCAACTCTGTTCTAAAAATCTAATTATAAAATTTCACAAAATACTCTCCAGAGTATCACCTTTATTTTAAATTTGTCACTCATTTTATATATTTTTCATAATTTTTCAATTTCCGCTATGTGGCAACTTTACCGCGAAATATTTTTAATTAAAAAAATAATTTTCGATATTTTTCTTAAACACTATGTTCTACAACATATTTTGCAATATTTTTCTCTTCTAACTCCATCAAAGGGTGGCAACTCTGTTCAAAAAATCCATTTAAAAAATTTCACCAAATATTCTTCGGAATATACCCTTTATGTTGAAATTTGATACTCATTCTATATATTTTTCTTAATTTTGCATTTTTCGCTAGGTGGCAACCTTAATCCTAAATGTGAAGAATTTTGAAAGATTCCATCGCATTTTTCGCATTTTTTTCTTGAACTATACAGTTACGTTCGGGAAAATTTTTTAGTATTTTACTTTGTTTTAATTTTGTTACTGGGTGGCAACTCTATTTCGAATTATATCTGAATTCAATACACCCTTCCAACCTAAGGCTCTCTTTCTTAAACATTTTATGTTTGAGCACAATTGGTATTAGTTTCAAAATTCTCAATAGATGGCAACTCTATTTCGAAATATTAAGCTTTATCAGAATAACACGCGCTTCTATTGATATTTCCCGATATGAGTTATCACCACGACATACTATATGAAGGAATTTGAAATTTTTCTATTAAGTACACCAGAGTCTCTATTCTATACTGGCAACTTCAAACAACAAAAAGCACAACAATAATACGCTACTACAGAAACATGCGTTGGGTATAAGCAATGCGCATGCAATTCTTAATTCATTTTTGTTGCCATTTTATTGATGACGTTGATGATAATTAAGGCATACAAAGTAACCAAATGCGAGCCTACACACACAAGCAAACATAATCACAAAGAAAACACACATACATACATGCAGGCATGCATTGTGCACTGGCAGTGTGCACCGGCGCAACAGGTTGACCGGCTGGCTGACTGCTTGACTGAGGCTGACTGCTGTGGCTACTGGTTTTGATTGCACTGGTTGCGCTCGTTCAAATTCGTTCTGCTTCGCTGATGCGCTATTGTGCAGCGCATACATACACACACACTTACCTACATGTCGAAGTAGAAATGCATGCATGTATGTGGCTCTGTGTGTTGCCCCTTTGCAACAGTCAGCTGTCGGCGGCGCCTTTGGCTACATCAAAAGCGCGCATTTGCATTAAAAGCGAAACAACAACAACAACAAAAATAATAACAAAGGCGTAGAATAATAACAATAATAAATGCGAATTGCATTAGGAAACGTTTTTGCTGTGCGAAAATTGCAAATTTCATGCATTCAAATGGATTTCTAAATATTTTTCCTCAGCGCGAGCAACAACAATTGTTTATTGGAATAAATTCGAATGGCTGTTCCGCTTTATTTAAATGCCGCCTCAGGGTTGATATGATTGCAACAGCCCTGTCGAACTTTCAATTTTTCAGAATTCTATTAAGAAAACTTGTTCATTCTTTGCTTTTAGTCTTTTGAGCTTAGATCGCATGGTTCTTCATTATGCAAATAATGGAAATGAGTGCAGTTTGCCAATTTTTCCATTCGAAGCAATAGAAGCAGTTGCGATTGCAATATTTATTTCAATTTATTATTATTTTGAAAAAAAAATGCTTTTAAATATGAGACAATGTGGACCCAATATGCTATCACGCTCTATCCTTAGAAGTCACTCTTGCCAAAATATTTCCAGATATTTCTTCTTCTTTATTGGCGTAACTACAGCTTACGCCGTTATAACCGAGTTTACAACAGCGTGTCAGTCATTCTGCCTTTTCGTTGTTTGGCGTCAATTGGATATTCCAAGTGTAGCCAGGTCCTTCTAAACCTGGTCTTTCCACCGCGGTGGAGATCTTTCTCTTCCTCTGCTTCCACCGCCGAGTACTGCGTTGAATACTCTCAGAGCTGGAGTGTTTTTATCCATTCGGACGACATGACCCCATCGACGTAGCCGTTGTCTCTTAATTCGCTGAACTATGTCTATGTGGTCGTATATCTCATACAGCTCATCGTTTCAACGACTGCTGTATTCGCCAATTTCAATGCGGAAAGGAGCATAAATCTTCCGCAAAACCTTTCTCTCGAAAACTCGTAACGCCGACTCATCAGATGTTGTCATCGTCCATGCCTCTGCACTATATATCAGGATGGGGATGATGAATGAGTGAGTGAAAAGAATTTGGTCTTTATTCGTCGAGAGGACTTTACTTTTCAATTGCCTACTCAGTCCAAGGAAGCACCTGTTGACAAGAGATTCTGATTCTGCGTTGGATTTCCTTTCACGGGTCTCTTCCAAGACTGGTCGATTTTAGATTTTCCTGGTCTAGGTCCTCGCTGATAAGGTCTAACCGATGTTGATGGGTTATCCCACAGTATTTGGCGCAGTTTGTGGGGTCTCTCTTTTTGTGGATTGGGCAGAGCACACTTAAATTCCAATCCTCGAGTACATTTTCGGTCGACTATATTTGAGTAGCATGGCTGGTAATCCATCGGCCCCCGCCATTTTATTCTTCGAAGACGAGTAATTGCTATTCAAACTACTTCATGGTCAGTCAATGGAACATCGGTCTTGAAACCTTCTGTTATTCGCCGTATCTTTTCGTATAATTTACGAATTACCCCTGTCGGCCATTTTGTTAAGCTCTTCGTATTCACGCATTTCGGCGTCTTTATTTTCTTCTTTTTATCACGGCCCTACTCATTGTACTGGCTATCCTTATGCCTTTTCATAAAACCACAGTTCCCTTATACGGAGTTGCTGATGAGTGTCCTCAGAAAGCTGGTATTCAAGTCGAGTAGATAATCATTCGACTGTTTGTTTTGAATGTAGCTTCTAGACGTCAAACCTTCTTTGTGTTTGTTGACGTGCACGAGTCTCTCTCCCACCACGGGTTCCACCCAGAATTAGCACTCCTTTATATGGACAAGGACGTACTTGCCTCAGTTATTGTCCCGTCCATCACACGTCTTGGACGGCGAAGGTGTCAGCCTTTAATCTTACGCTGGGCAGCAGCACCTTCCCAATTAAGGACCGGACATGCCAGGTGCATGCCCTTAAATCGTAATCCTTAACACGTTAGTAGTAGTCAAAAAAGGGCCTCTCATTCCAGGCTGGTTTGATCTTTTCATTGGGGGTGTTTTTCTTACGTGGCTCACTAGTCTGGGGAAGATATTTCGCCTTCTCAATATAGATGCTCGCCTTCAAAAAAGTTATATTTTTTTATTCAAAGTAGTTTCCTTGTGCTTCGATACAGCGTTTAGCCCGGTGAATTAGCATTTCAAATGAGTGTTTAAGGTCATTTTTCGAATGCTCTGGAATATCGGTCGTCGCCTTTTGGATAGCTGAAATGTCCTGAAACCAGTGTCCTTTCATGTGGTTAATATTGTAAAAGCGTCGACCGATGACACGGCGCATTATCGTGCAACAGGCGCCAGGACCCTGCCTCACGGTATTGTGGTCGAGCACGACGAATGCGTGACAAAAGACGCTTCATAACACCAAGGTAAAACACAGCATTAATCGTTTGGCCAGGTGGGACGAACTCTCGGTGTACAATACCCTCGGAATCGTAAAAACAAATCAGCATTGTCTTTATTTTTGACTTCTGAAGACGACTTTTTTCTGATCGTCACAGAGGTCCTCACGACCTTCTTGGAATCGCTTAAACCACTCATGCACATTACTACGGGATAGGCACTGATCACCATAAACTTTTTCCATCATTTGAAATGTTTCAGTAAACGTTTTTCCAAGTTTAAAACAAAATTTAATATTTGCTCTTTGTTCAAAATGCCTTTTACGACCGATGGCCAAAAGTTGCTGTCGTACTTTTGATCGATAGCGACAGACCTTGTAGATATCATTAGCCATAACAATGTTCTGCTTTCTACAGAATGAATAAGGAAGCGAAGCAATTGGGTCTAGTAAGGAACGAGGACAAGGAATTATCTCCCGTCCTGCTTCCTGAACTCGACAAAAAGAAGTCGTTTTTGCAATTGTGACCCTAAATCATATCCAAATTTAGAGCAAGGCCGAATATACATGAAGCCAATGTGATCTGTATTTGGTGAGATCAAAAGGTCGAACTGTATTAGGAGTTTCTAAAACCATTTGAAACCAGATGAGGAACGCTACCAACAATATTCCAACAAATTGAAGTGAAAGTCGAAAAACGCACAGACTTTGAGACAATAATTTTTCATCATAAAAGCGCGCGATCTCAGCGGCTGAGACCTTGATCTCTTCCCTTCTAACTACCATTTTTTCGGTCAATGCAAAATACTCTTTCTCTGAAAGGCAGTTCACACCAGAACAGTGGTTAAAAAATCAAATGATCCCGTTATAGGTTTAATTTTGAAAAAAAGAAACATCGCATGAGTATATACTGTTGAAGAATATTTCATACCTGACACCAAGAAAAAAGAATTTCACCACAAATTAAATTTTTATAAATTGCGAATATTAATCACTACCAAACCACTGTGCACTAGATTTTCATATTTGTGGATAATTATCTCAAAGCGCCATCTATATCTGGCAATAAATAAAAACTTTAAGTGAAGTAAGCGGTTTTTCGTATTTAATATTCAAATTGACTACGCTTGAGGCGTTACATATGCTGCAAGCAAACTCATGCATACATAAACGCTTGTGCAAATATAAATATGTATGCATATTTATACAAGTAGACATGTGTGTGAGTATAAGTGTGTGTGTGTGCGCTGTAATCGATAGTTTTGCCCATAAAAGGCGCGCCCACGCACAATAAACGCAAACAAATGTGGTAAGCAGCTCGCGTGTCATTTTGTTTTTATTGTTGCTTTTTGCTCTAATATGTCAGTTATTGTTGTTGTAATTGTAATTGTTATAGTTTTTGCGCGCTTGCTGTAAGCGTTATGGAAAAGTTTTGGCGCTCTTGGCTCGCTTTGGCGTAATTACTGAAGTGTTATAACCAAAATAGTTGGCCTTTGTTGTTTTTATTGTTAATTCAATTTTTTGTTGTTGTTTTTTGTTAATTATCGCCTTGCAGCCACTTGAGTGATTTAAATATTTTACAAAAATTTGCTTATGTGTAACCAAATACAGAGAAATACAAACATTGTTGGCATTTTGTTGTTATTGTTGTTTATTTTTGTTTTTGTTGTTGTTGTAAAAACTGTATCACCGCCGCACATAACATTGCCATTACCGGTGTATTGTTGCGGTGTTGTTTTTTTGTTGATTTCTTTGCTGTAATTTTCCACTTTCCATTGTTGTTGTTGCTGCTTTGCGCCGTTTGTTGTTGTTGTAGCGTTTGTTTTTATTTCAGTTGATATTATAATTACCCTCTGTTGCTGTTTTTAGCTTTACAAGTGGTTTTTACCGTATTGGTTTTACAAATTTACACCTGCATGACGGCGTCCAGCCAAACACCCGCCTTACTCGTCCCTCCTGCATGCGTCTCACCACCGTCAGCAGTCTCCTCCAACCGCTTGTGCTGCGTTCCGCGTCAAAATTATTTACGATCTTGTCGCGCTCTATTGCTGCTCGCGTTGCTTTATTGTTTTTGTTGTTGTTGTTGTTTTTAGTGTTTTCTAAAATGAATTTGAATAAATTACTCCAACTCAACAAATATGGCAACTTCTGTCATTTAAAGCCGTTTTCGGCGTGCGCGCCATGGAAAAGTACAAATATGAAAGAAATATTAAAGCTTCATACTCACACATACATACATAGTGTGTACCGACTTATACATATGTATGTATGTGTAAATATTTATTATTTATACGCTCATATGTAAATATATATGGCTATGTGCTCACACTCATATATAATTAAGCAAATATGTGTTTTGAATGCTTCACTGCTCGTTTCTAGGAAATTTGTGATCATTTTACTTTTTATTGTTTTATTGCTGTAAACATTTTTTTTATTATTTTTAATTTTTTTTTACATAAAGCCTCGACAAGCTTGAAAAAAGTTCAAGTTAGAGAGCTATAATTACTATTTATTTTAGTTTTGTCAAGTCATTTATGAATATAAATAATTATGAAACGAAATCCATTTCGAGGTTCTCTACTTAAAAAAAAACACAGAAATGGAGAATGGTTATTTTCATTCGAGAAAATATTCTTTGGCACTAATTTTTTAAAGATTATCTCTTTCAAAAATTGCCCGTAGCTACGTCTTATCCGTTAAGACCAATTTTCGATTATTCGTTCGAGCATTTCTGCATAGAAGCGAGATTGTCCGCAAATACTTTAGACTTTACATATCCCCACAGGAAAAAGTCTAACTTTCAAGCATCAAATAGTCGGTTATTATGGCGCGTTAACGGTCGCCATCGACGATTACGTTCTCACTGGCATCATTTTTGAAAAAATATGGACCGATAATTCCACCGATCCACAAGCCATACCAAACCGTTGTTTTTTTTTGCTATAAATGGCATCTCTTGAATCTTTTCATATTTCTCTGCGACAATTTGGTTTATTACCATACCCATTGAACCAGAAATTGGCCTCATCGCTGAACAAAATTTGGCTCAAGAGCCCATAGAACGAAGCGAAGTCGCTTGCGAAGGTCGAGCGGCTTCAGTCCTGTCTATTGTAACTAAAGTTTTGCTATATTAACTGATTTTAATATGTCAAGTTCCAGATCTACCATAGTAAAAGACATATAGTTCCCATCAAGTGTGATTATAGCGACTCTGCAATTTTTCAATATCCTTCGATTTGTCTTTTGCTTCAAAGTAGGCCCCAATTTCAGCCATTAAGTCTTCATTAGATGAAACTTTCTTCGCAGCGAGAATTTCTTTGAGATCTGATAAGAACAAATAGTCACTGTGGGACAAGTCTGCAGAATACGTTGGATGCGAAAACAATTCGAAGCCCATATCATGGATTTTTGCCGTGATTATCATTGACTTGTTACACGATGCTTTGGCTTGGTGAAACAGCACATGTGTTTTTTTTTTGCACCCATTTTTCGGCAATTTCGTTCTTTAAATGGTCCATTAGCGCTATGTATAAATATACTTATAGTGCCGAATTGCAGTCCCTTTCAGTGAGGTGAGCATTCACTCTAACAGCAGAGTGACAAAGTTAGTCGACCAGCATTATCCCTCACTACAGTTAACAGGCTCATTTAGGGGCCTTGGTCTTAGCAGAAACGCTACTAACTGCAAAGCGCTCACATCGGAATGAGAACTCGGTTGGAACTTGGTTGTCTTATTGCCTTGTCTACCAAAAATCTGAGCTTTTGGACTTCGCGTGAGCTTGGCAGATGCTGGTCAGTAGCAGATCCTTCTGGCCTATATAAAAATGCAGGTGGATCCACTGGGGTACTTGCTTTAAGCAATATTCATCTTGCCGCAATCGTAGGAGTTCTTACTGAAAATTGTCCAATATATTGTATAATACATTCGTGCGGTAGGGCTAAGCATCTTCTCAGATGAAACGAAATGAGGTTGAAACACCGTATAATTTTTTTCATTTATTGCCTAGCTTTTGTGACATCATAACTCAACGAGAAATTGGCCGATCGACTTCAAATTAAAATTGGGTATAGTTGAATATATTTTCTATACAATAGACTACGATCTTTTTGATTGGTTTTTTAAATTGTCAATTTGGCATTAAAAAACGACCATTATTTTCGTAAAAAAACGATTTTTTTTTTTCAAATTACGCCATTCTCTTAATTTTTGATATTTTTCAAAGATCGTAGTTCGATTGTGGCGCCTGCGAACAGAGCCCATAACTCCGTTCGTTATTTTTTAACATTTTTGTAAAAAAAAAATCTTAAAATATAGCTGAAAATATACCTTATTACGTTCAAAGAAGTTTGAACTATTCAATCGCGTAGTTTCTCTTAAAAAAATTCACGAAAATCGCTTAATTTTTCATGCGTCACACTGGTATAGCCCAGCCCATATAAGGCAGAGGACCTTACAATTAATAGCTTATACTGGGAGACACTTCCTGAGAGGTGCTTAAGAACCTATTTTTCAGAGTAACAAAACAGAATTTCGGAACCTAAGTGTGATTGGGTGTAGCACACAAAAAGTGGGACCCCACAATCTGCGCCAATTACCGTGAGATAAGCTTTCTTAATATCGTATATAAGGTTTGATCGAGCGTAGTGTGTAAAAGAATGAAAAACTGATTGGACCTTATAAGTGTGACGTCAAGCCTGGTAAATCAACAACTCACTATACATATAGTATATTTATCATGCGCCACCCTTTCGTCGATTTTAAAGCTGCCTTCGATAGCACCAAAAGCAACTCCCATATGGCGCTATGTCTGAACTTGCTGTCCGTACAAAACTAATACGACTAAGCAAGCTGACATTGAGCAACTCCAAAAACTCCGTCAAGATCGAGAAAAACCTTTTCGAGCCGTTCGATACCAAGCGAGGTTTCAGACAAAGCGACTCCCTATCGTGCAACTTCTTTCATCTACTTCTAGAGAAAACAATACGAGCTGCAGAACTAAATAGAGAAGGTACATTATTCTTCTAGTTTTTAATAGCGCAAAAAAAGAGCCCTAAAAAGTAGCTATCGGCTCATCATAAACGCACACCTCACTGCCAACTTTCCCACCAGCCATACCTTGAGGCAGGTAAGGTTGTTTACCCCAATCAACTGGGCCGCACAACCATTCACTTTGATTTGCTCTGAATTGACTTCGCGCTGACAGCAATAAATATTTCATAATTACTTTTCACTTCACAAATGAACTTTTTGATGACTCGCGCCTAGACACCTCTGCACCGATAATATTTACGTTGGTCTCCCGGTGGTTCGAGTGTTGTGGTTTCAACTGTATTTGCCTGATCCATAAATGTCAAAAACTTCAACAAGATCGGCGACATATTTGCACTTTGATTGTGTTCTCGTTCATTATCAACGCGATCAATGCGATCGACGCGCCGACTTTTGTTTGCTTAAAAAATAATAATAAATAAATTTACACCACAATATTGACGCGATTATTTTATGTGAATTTGTTGCGAACAGACAGACAGACATACCTATCAATATGCACATGTGTGTGTGTGTGTGCGTGAGTGCAAATAACGCGCGAAAAAGCAGAGTTGACAGCGTTTGTTTGCACACAGTGGCAAATACAATAACTAAATAGCAGCAGTGTAAACGGACGGCTTATTTACAATAACAAAACAAACATTGGTCAGCGCAAAAATCGAGCGGGAAAGGCACCGGAACCATAGGCGCATAATACACATAAGCGTGCGTTCAAAGTATGTGTGAATGTGTTAGTTGTGGGCTTGTGAGCGTGTGTTTTGGTGGCTTGCGTGTCCGCCTTTGTTATTGTTGTTGGATGTATTGTCCAGCACAGTTGATGACACATGACATGCGCAGCGCTTTGTTGTTGGCGCTTTACTTTATGTTTTTTTACGGCTCTTGTTATTGTTGTTGTGGGTTTGTTTCTCCATAATGCTCAGCTCCCGCCGGCGTTCGGTGGCAGGCTTACAAATGCCGCCGACTACAAAACGGCAGCGCTGACTAATTGCTGATAAGCGAGCGTGTGTGCGGCGCGCGTTGCTGAAATACGCAACAACAACAACAAAGCGTACATTGCAATAAAATTAAAAGAAATAAAACAACAAAAACAAAAATAAAATAAAACAGTAAAATTTAAGAAATATTAAACGCATTGTAAACAGAAGGTACTGTTAGGTCTTATGAACCCAAAAATCCCCATAAAGTCACCGTGATTGATTATTTATTGTTTGTGTTGTTGTTTTTTTGTATTTTTTTGTTTGTGCAATTGAAAATTTGCTATAACTAAACTCATACTTTAATCAAATATTGACAAAGCAAAATAATAAAATTTAAGCAAATAATATCTGCTAATTTCGCTTACCGCGAAAACTTGGTGAGGCACAGTGGGTTCAAACTGACAAAATTTTGAAATTTTAAATTTTAATTTAAAAAAAAATGTTTATATCATCCTACTAGCTTTAGACAAGATAAAAAGACAAAAAAAACAAACTTGGCGCGGCACAGTGGGTTCAAACTGTCAAATTTTTGAAATTTTAAAAAATATTCTTACCATTTTTTAGACTTAGTAAAGGTTAAAAATATTAAATTTAGCGCGGCACAGTGGGTCCAAACTGACAAATTTTTGAAGTTTTAAAAAATATTTATATAGTCTTATTTGACTTAGAAAAGACACAAAATATAAAACTTAGCAAGGTACAGTGTGTTCAAACTGACAAATTTTGGAGATGTTAAAAAATATTTTTATCATCTTGTTTGACTTCGAATAGACTGAAAGTACTGAAAATAAAAAACTTTGCGAGGCACAGTGGCCATTACTTCCAGCTATATAGCCATTACTTCCAGAGAAGAGTGGGAAGGCGTAAAATGGACGGGCCACAGGAATAAGCATCTATGTGAATGAGTCCAAACTAGATACTTGAGTCTGGTCTGGTAGTCTTTATTAGTTACTAGAATCACCTTCTAATTATCAGACCACAGAAATATCTTCCATGCGTAGTTCCAAGTGTATTGTTCTGGCAAAAAGTGTGTTTAAGAAATACAGATAGACAAACGGCGTCGAAATCACTAGAGCCTCTCTACTTCTCTTATTGGATCTAACATCCTATAGTGATATTCCTACCAACTGTGAAACAGATAAACAAGCCAGACGAGACACGACTCTATAATTAGAGAAAAATTTATGGAATATATAAAAAGAATATGATGAAATGTTCTGAAGGTTGCTCTCATAAAACTTTTTGTATTAATGAACATCCCCTTAAGCAAATGCTGGTTCAAGGAGGACATAATAGAGTGAGCGGATTTTGGTCCCGGTGGTTTCTTAATGAGTATCCTAAAGACTTTGGTGCGCTGTCAGAGTTCCCTCTACCTACCTGTTCATGTGATGTTTGGTTTCCATTTGTCAGCTGATGTGTGTTTGACAACTAATCTGGAGTGGATCAGCTAGAGTTTTTGTTAGTTAGTACAAGGTATTACAAGGAAAATCTAATGGAAAATCTTTAATGTTTTATATAACTATTGGAACAATATTGCTTATTCCTGTCAAGTGGTAGAAGGATCCGTGGAGTAAAATTGGTTGTTTGGAGATAAATTTTGGAGCTTGCCTTCGTGCCCAAAAATATAACCCAACAGCTATTCTAACAAATTATTCAAGCTGGGAAGGTGAGAATTTAACATTTCTGGCTCGAAGAAGCTATGGTCTGTAGTATGAGGGTAGCTGATTCTGATGAAAGCTACGTTCAAGGACAATTCAGGGTGTGATTTGTGGGCTCGTAGAATTATTGGTCCATATTTATTCTTCTTCTTCGTCAAGGGCGACCGTTATCACGCCACAATAAACGACTATTTGATGCCTGAAATTTAGGCTCTTGGTCTCGACGACAATTGGTTTCAATAAGATGGCGTCACTTTCCACACATCGCTTGAATCAATAGATTTATTGAGAGAACACTTGAAAGCCAACATTTGAAAGAGATGATGTTCAAAAAAAAAAATACCAAATAATATTATTTCGAATGACAATAAACATTCGTCAAGTAGGGAACCTCGAAATGGATCATCCTTCTCCTTGTGAATTTACCCCTGTCGAACAGCTAGTGATGACTTTGCTTGAAGTTTATTCCATTCATATTATATGGACTTCGTCTTCAAGAAAAAACTTGCTTACTTCTCATGACAGTGTAAAGGGTGATTCATTTATGTAGTGTTCAAGTTTATATTCAACGTAAAATCGACGCAGTGAACCAAAATAACCCAAAACAGGATGTTTTCTGTAATCTTTTTAGAATAGATAAAGATATTTTTTCAAGATTTTACTTCCTGTTGAAGCACCTCAAACCCACTGTACCTATACATACGTATACCTCTCAGTGTATACTTTCTTGCGTGCCTTGCTACCGTCGCGGTGGAGGCTGTACCCATGAGTACTTGCTAATTTTTTGCGCGTCCACGCGGAACGGGTTACCAGCCGGCAGTTGGCAGCAATTCTACACACACACAAACGCACATATGACTTCTAACTGCTTAGGCCGCTGCGGCGTGTTGATTTCTATGAGTCAGAGCCGCGCCGCGAGTGAACTGGAATCGAGTCTGCCGCTGCCGCTTTGGGTTTTTTGCTTATTTTTTGTGCGGTTTTTGCAGGTTTTCTTATTGTTCACTCGCCGCATGAAGAATATGGGCGACAGTTGTTAGCAATTGTTTATTTTATTATTTATAACCATGTTTTATCTACATTATTCTATTGTGTGTATTTTTTGCCTTTTTCTATTGACTTTTTAATTATGAAACGCTGTCGCCTTACTACTGTTTGGCGCTGCTAATATTTTAGCATATGTTTGCATATATAATTTTGTATAAGTTTGGTGTGTTTGTATGTGTTTCGTTTATTAAATTCACACACGCACACGCGCAATTTATCGCCGCTCTGTGCTTCGCCCACAAATCATAAGCGCTTGGCACCGTGCGCCAAACACGCTTTTGTCTGCGATAATTGCTGGCAGCAACACAAACTATCACACAAACGTACTCATAGAAACATATATTCTTATGATATGTAGATATGTATATTATATATAATTAGTTATAATTTTTTTTGTTTTATCTGAAACACAGCCACTGCCCACGGTTGCCATTTTGCATGGCTGTTTGGTGCTTGGCGTGCGCTGTCGGCTATCGTTCATTGTGGTCACTCACTGTGCCACTTGTCCAAATGACGTCAATGCAGCGAAACAGCTGAATTTACAATTTTGTATTATTTCTGCGTTTCTTTTTCTTGCAGTTTTATTTTAATTTTATTTTTATCTTTTTTTTTTACTTTAGTATTTTTTTATTTTTTTTTTTATTAAAAACATGCTTTAAGAACGCTTGTGGTGCGAAGAATATATCTACACATTAGTATATGTGTGCGTAAACGACTACGAAATATTTTCTGAAAAAAAAATTTATAAAATTTATATTGAATTTAAAGTTGTTTAAAAAATACTTACTTTTAAAGAATTTAAGTTGATCCATTTAGAGGTTCCCTCCCTTTACTTTTTTGAGATTTTTTTACGGTTTTCAATTTTTTTTCCACGTTTTAGAAATTTTGCTAAATTATGACTAGTAATTTTAACTAATTATTTATTTTATTTCTTCTCGTTTTAGGTGAGTAAACAAACAACAATAAATATGCTAAGAGTTAATAGCTGTATGCCACCAATGTCTAAAGAACAAATTCCCCAAGGGACACAAATCGGCTAAGTTCAAAATAAAATTTATTAATTAATTAAAAAAAAACTCTCAAATACTACTTTAATAATACGAGTATGTATATTCAAGAAATCCATTATTATTAACTTCCGGGTGCTTAGAAGAACTTACTATATATGAGTTAAAACACGCATAGGTGAAAAATATTGAAATAGTGATCCATTTCGAGGTTCCCTATCATATTTAATGGTGAATGTTAATTAACATTCGAAAAAATATTCTTTGGCATTTATTTTCTGAAGACTAGCTCTTTCAAATATTGTCGCGGCTAAGTCTCAGATTGTCCATCCGTTGACGATGACTCGTGCGAGCGTGTGGGAAGTGTGTCGCCAAGATCACGAACTTCAACATCAGCCATCAAATAGTTCGTAATCATGACGCTATAATGGTCGCCATTGACAGTTACGTTCTCACTGGCATCATTTTTGAAGAAATATGGACCGATGATTCCATTGACCTACAAACCACACCAAACCATTGTTTTTTCTGGATGAAATGGCAGCTCTTGAATCTCTTCAGGTTACTCTTCGTCCCAAATGCGGCAATTTTGCTTGTTTACATACCCATTGAGCCAGAAATAGGCCTCATCGCTGAACAAAATTTGGCTCGAAAACGTCGGATCTTCTTGGAACTTTTCAAGAGCTCATAAAGATCTCCCATACGTCAGTCCGAGTTGCTGCGATCGGCATCGAATCGACTCTACTCGGTCTCCGAGTACACTCTCAGCTATGGCTGCTATATTTTCTTCACTGCGTTCTGGACGTGACCTATTCGGATGAATATTATCCAGTAATGAATGTAGCGTCTCAAGATGGGTGATGGTGTTGCGAATAGCACGCTCAGTAGGCCGATTATGGTGATCATAAGTTGAGTGAAGCGCGTTAAACACATTCTTTACAAACCTCCGTAATAAAGTTGAACGATTTTTAAACGTTTTTCATATGTAAGTCTTTCCATAATGAAATGCCAAACAATACTGAACATTGATAACACATCACATTGACACAAATCAAGCATTATCCGTCAAAAACAGGCTATTGAAAAAAGTACATATACTTGAATCACATGGAATAGAGTGGTTTTGGAACGATATTGGTCAATCTTTCACTAATTTGATGAAGGAACCATAAATTGTTCGCCCATAACCCCAGACGTTTCAGACGAATAGCTTAACGCAAACGACATACTCGTATATCTCTCAAATAATATTCTGTGTCAATAGCTCGGGCCGACGGAAGAAATTCTCATCATTCTAATCTCATCGTCTTACTTTTTGATGATATATCAAAATTTCCTTAAATTCACGAGGTTAGAGTAAGTTGGATTTCCAGACGGAGAATACGAGCATCGCACTTTAATAGACAATCCATTGTGATACCAAAATTATTTGCCAAAAAAAGCCACATGAGGGTCCATAGAGGAAAGTAGCTTTGATCCTCTCCCAAATTCGTTGAGGTGGCTAATATCGCTTCAACTCAATTAGCCCGAATAGCCGTTGGTTACTACCCAAAAAAGCGAAGAGAAAGTATGCAGATTTTACTATAATCCTAGCCTACCTCAAGAAATCTTTAACAATTGACGTTCTTCAAAATATTTAACACCACCGTATGTATGCCTATTTAATAGTGTCCGGTTAAAAAACTTACATTTGCGATGAGTTGAAGCTTGCTGTAAGCAAATCTTGCGTTCTGAATCGGAAAGTCTTGGAAACCAAGAGCTGATTGACGATCAGCGTTCATTGAGCTCATACAGGCCCCAGTTACGCTAGCTCACGAGAGGGAATCGGAGCTACAACTCTTACCCATTCTAACAATGTCGAATCGAAAGTACTCATTCTTACCAACAAATCGGGTTTGCTGTTTCCAAAACCCCGCATCCAAACAAGTATAATCACGAAATAGCTTGTTGTACTTTACAATGAGGCAAACACTCCTTAAATAGTATCGAACGAATTCTTGGACAGTTTTGTACTTCAAAGGTCGGGGATGAGGATACCATCTAGTCATGAATGGAGAAGAGTTTTGGTAGGTGAGGATGATGGAACGACTATCTACACCGACAGGTTCAAAATACATATACTGCGGAGTAAGGCCGTGTATATACTCCAATGATCTAGAAGTCTCTGCCTCTCTCCGGCTATCAAACTCAGCCAGCATCTTCCAAGCAGAAGTACGAGGTATAGAGAAAGCCTGTGCTGTGCTATTGAATAACTATATACAGATGTATCTAATTATACAGAAAGCAACCATAATACGGATAGCCAGACGGACTTGTCCGCGGCCTTTTTAGCACCGGCGTAGTCAATAATTGCAGGTAGGAGGGCATACAAAAACTGTCGAATGGTGCACTAATTGAGCTCAAAGTGGCAGCGCTCTCCCCTACCGTCATATTTAGGTTATTTTGCGTTATAAATTATATTTTTGGACCGACCGGACTTTCATAATGCCCTCGATTTGAAGAGTAATGTATCAAATTTTATGGAAACTTAAGTAAATCATGAAACCTATTGAAGTCCCTAAAACTAGCTTACCTCAAATCGGACATAGACTCTCAAGCTCTAAGGGATAATGCTCAAAACAAGGAAAGAACTAAAGAATAAGTAATCAAAAAGAGCCTCACCGAAACTCACTATGAATAGAACCATTTAAATTGCTATGACCTCAGTTGAGATCATAAACAACATACGCCTCTACAACAACCTACATCCTATACATCGCGTACTCACATTATTCCGGATATATGTTACGTCTTCCATAAAGAAAAATCATAAAACGTTTTTTATAATTTTATTACCATTGTCGTCACACATGCGACATGCACTGTAAACAAGTGCCGTGCCATTGCCGTCATGGCACCTCGATTATACGCACAAATACAAATGCTGTTTATTACGAATCTACACATACATAAATACCTCAAACAGCAACAAATTATTTCTCTGCTACTCGAGGTAATTAACCAAACGAACGATCAATTCGCCTCTCTGCCCATCATTTGGGGCCCAACGTCAGCGCGCGAACATAAATACTATATAGCGCTCTCAGCAACTGTTTACCTGTGCGCTACACTTCGGTACACATTCTCTCGCCCAACTGTCTGCGCTGTTAGCGCGCGCACATTCTTCGTGGCATTCCTCGTGCACAACTAATCGGAAAAATATTCAAAATATTTCTGTCGTTAACAGCAGCCCCAGCTAACATGGCGCGCTCACACTCGTGCTCTTCATTGCGCTCTTCATGGCTATGCGCTCAGCTGCTCTGTTGTTACTCTCCGTTCGCATATTCTACATTCCAAGCATTGATGGGGAGCACAACAGCTGGCCGCAGTTGGTGTATGACGAATCCGCTATGCACTTACCGCCGCCACTCATTGCTCGGGTATGGCGAGTATCTCAAGAACGCAAGTCTCCGCTAAAGTCTACATGATTAATAAAAAGAAGAAAACAAAAACATCATCGCTTGTATTTGTGTATGAGGTAGAGCGCAAAACCCGTTCGGCCACTCCTTCACACCGCAACACCTGCGCGCGCTCTGCCAGCGCGACTCTAAAGTGCGCGCGCGTTCGCGCAACGTTACTCGGTGGGCCGCAAACGGCACCGCGCCGCCTCACTTTGTCTTGTCTTGTCTTGCCTGCCGCCTTACCCGTATGTTTGCATTTTCTTGTGTGCGCTTTGTTTTTCTTATTCTTGCCCGGTCTCCAAACAGATACCCCACTTGTTTGACTGCTTCCCGCGCGCGCCATTGCCACTAACAACGCGGCGCGTTCTCAGCGCGCTGTTTTGCTGTGATGCTTGCTTCTTGTCATTCGTCGCTTAATCTTGACTCTTTGTGCTGTTATGTTTTGTTGTGCTTGCGTGTGTGTGTGTGTGATTTCTCGGTCTATTGTCGCGGCGTTGGAGCTGCTGGCTCTGTCTGGCCGACTGGCTCACTGGCTAGCTGCTGGTTCGCGTTTGCTTTGGGCCCTAATCACTGCCGCTCGCTCAGCGCCGCATTCAGTCTGTGAGTTTCTCTCGATTCTGCGCGTTGCGTACACTCGGCTCGGTTCGTTACGACGATATTTTTTGCTTGCTTGCTTGCGCTTTGCAGAGTTTATGATTTGATTTGTTGTTTAACTACAAAGTGCTCGGTGTAGAAAAAAGTTTTTCAGTGAATTTGTGATTCTTCCGCCTTGCAAATTGTAGCGTTTTCGGTTGTCGGCTATATTCTAAACCGAATTAGGACGGACGCGTCGTGGTTCTTAATTCTCCGTTTGCCATAAATTGAAAGGGAAAAGAAACGTGGAACGTAGTGTACGCACTTGAAAAATATAAGAAAGCCAATTAATGAGAAGTAAAGAAAGGAAAAATTGATCGACACTCCCACAGTGCTTTTCCCTATGCAATATATTTGTTTGTCGTCGCATTTGCAACGCTCGTAAAAGGGAAATTGTCGTCAGTTCGTGCAGTTTTCAGTGTGAGTGTGAGTTTATATGTGCTTTTCGTTGTTGTTGTTGTGCTACGTAATTATTAAAAAAGAAACAACTTGAGGAAGAAACGAAAGAAGCAATCAAAATCCATTGATCTGGGTTACTAGCCGCACACACCTCAAATCCAATTGCGCGTCGCGTCACGTCGCAGCGCTGCACAGCAAACCAAACCCCGATTCCCATACGAACCCATTGGAATTATACGCAAAGCCAGCGCAAAACGAAAAAAAATACAAAAAATACATGCAACAACTACAAGTAGTTCTTCGAACAGCGATCGCGAAACGCCAAAAAGTTTCTCGTATCTCTTCGTTCGTCTTTACAAATTTACATTTATATATGAGACACACACACATATCTACATTTTTAGAGTGCCATTGCATACGTGCGTGCGTGCGTTGTTTCACCAGTTCTTCGCCCCTCTAATCGCGCCTGCTACACACACACCCATTTGCGCCCACTTCAGAACCCCCCACCCAACCGCCAACTAGCTGCTGGCACCAGGCATCGTCGCTAATTTTATCGTTGCCATCGGCACGGTTTGGCGGCGTCGGCGTCATCATCATCATCGTCGTAGTCGTCGTCGTCGCTGATTCTAACCGAAGCAGGCACAGGCGACTGACGCAAACGGCGCTGCTTGCGTCACCTAACAAGCAACTATCAGTGGGCATCAGTAATCGCCGCTACAGCAGCGTCGCAACGTCACGACGTCGCTTGCCGAAAGAACTTTTTGTGTGCTGATCGGGTTCGGTTTGTGACTGGGACGGGTTCTTCAGTCGGCGACGTGCCAAAAAATAAAACAAAAAGCGCTAATAAATGATGGTGTATGCATAAAAATAATGTGTGCTGCTCATATGTACCATACATACATATGTATTTACATACATGTTCTGGCGTGTATGTTTGTCAATTTGTGCTTTGCATAGGTGTATGCGCTTACATTGACTATAGCCACAGCATAGAGACAGTGAAAATGTGAAAATGATTTCAATTAAGTGGACATTAATATTTTTAAGAATGGAAAAGCAAAAATAAAAATAATTTTTTATTAAAAAAAAATACAACAAAATTTTACAATAACAAAGCTTGTAATATAAATATTTGAAAATATTTTAGGGATGGAATAAAATGTGAAATAAAAAAAAATTAAAAAAAAATAAAATAAAAATAAATTATAATAAATTAAATCAAATGGAATTAAATTAAATTAAATTAAATTAAATTAAATTACATTAAGTTAAATTAAAATTAAAAAAAGGAAAATAAAAATTTTTTAAATTAAAATACGCAAAATAAATTTTTAATAAAAAAAAAATAATTAAAATTATTTTTAAAAATAAAATTTAAATTTATACTAAAATTAATAGAATTTAATTATATTAAGTTCTATGAAAAAATAGAATAACATTAAACTAAATTAAAATTGAAATTCAAACCAAAATTAAAATGAAAAAATTTAATTAAAATAAAAATTAAAAATAAATTAAATTACATCAAACTAAATTTAAATTAAAAGTAAAAAAATTATAATTAAATTAAATTAAAATTAGTACTGAAGCTAAAAGTAAAATTAAATTTAAAAATAAAATATAAATACAAATAAATATGAAAACTAATTATCATTAAATTAATTACTACAAATAAAAATTAAAATAAAAGTTAATCTGTGCCAATAAATAAAAAAAAAAAATAATTAATTAAAAAAAAAATTTAGTAAAATTTAATAAACTCTAAAACGTTCTTAAATCAAATTAAATTTTTTTTAATTAATGTATTTTTTATCTTTTTTTTTAATTTTCTTAAATTAAATTAATTTTTTTTCCTATGCACATATTTTGTTTTTTGTTCTCATATTTTTTTTTTATTCAGTGCCAGTAATTTTTATATTTGTTTTTATATATTTTTGAAATTTTTAATTTTAAATATTTATTTTTTTGCCTTAGTTTTCATATATTTATTTTATTTCTACTTAATTTTTTTTTCTTGTTTTTCAAATAAAATTTTTTTTATAGTTTTCATAATTTTGCTAATCCAATCTCTCTGTAAATTTTTGTACGAAGTTTTGTTTGCACTTTTTAATTAATTTTTTTTAGTTAAATTTTTTTTTAAAATTTCATGTTTTGTTTTTAGTTCAGTCCCACCATAAGCATTATAAAAAGTACCAAAATACTGTTATTAATGTTTTTTTGCATTTTTTAAGATTCTAATTTTTAATTTTTTTTAATTATAAAATATTTTTTTCTTACTATGTATTTTTTTTATAGACTCTATATTGTAATTTTTTTTTAATTTTTGTTTTTTTAACGAATTTTTTTATAATTTTTAATTTTTTTGAATTCACTCCTACTGTATTTTTTCTTTTTTGGATTTTTTTATTTTTTATATTTTTTTAATTTTGATTTTTTCTTTTTTAATTTTTTTTATAAATTTCGTATTTTTCTTATTCTGTCCCACTGTAAGATTATAAAATATTCATTAACAAATGACAAAAATTTTGTGAATAATAAAACTAACCGTACAACAGCAGTTGGGGCAATTTTAATTACATATTATAATTCAAACATTAAATTTGCTTTAATTAATTGGAAAAATTAGCAAAATTTTAATTTACAAAATTCTATTTTCCAAGTTACAGCACATAGCAACTGCGTTGATACTTACCGAATTCAGTAAAAAAAATATATCTAAAATATCGTAATTAATTTTAACGACCAAATGAAGTGTTGCCATATTGAAAGTTCGTATTAACAACTCACAAATCTCTCCAAAAGTGCCAAGTGTTAAAAAGTGATTAATAAAATAATAAAAATACAAATAAATATTTTTGAGTAATTCGAAAGCAGCTTCGTTACATATCTAAAAGAATATAAAAATACATACAAAATCACAAAGTGAGAAAAAAAATTTAAAATAATTAATACTCAAATTAGTAACGAATATCAACGAGCAAAAAAAAAATCAGCGCTCAAAAAGTAAAAGTAAGAGGGCTGCCACTAAACGAAACAACTACAGCAAAAATAGCAACAAAATAAAGGAAATAAAATATATTCAGTTCAGCGCTGCTCGGCCGCCTTTTTACCTGTTCGTATAGCACTTCGTTGCTACGTTCGTTTGTGTGATTTTCTCCTGCTCCACGCTACGTATAAACTGGCTGCATGAAAAACATAACCAGCTCCAGCACTTGTGGCAGTGGTCTGCTGCAATTGCAAAACAATCTCAGCAACTCGGCGACCAACACATCGACCATCGTCGGCGGCAGCGTTATCGACGACGAAGACGCCATCCTGCACGAATCAAAACAAAAAGGTTTGTTGTTGTTTTCATTACGAACGCCTTACTTGGCACTTGCAACTCACTTACAAATGCTTCAAGTCATGCCACAACTTCTCTATGTAATGTTGAAAGTCTGTATGTTTGTATGTGTAGATATGTATGCATGTATACATACATATGTATGTAGGTGTGATTGTGTACGAAGTGAATTGTATTGATTGACTGCCTGACAGTCTGACTGTTTATTGATTCAACTGCTTGCTGCAACAAGACGCCTAACAGGGCAAGACGACACTCTCCGTCCAGTCCGTCCGTCCAGTCTGCCACTTAGCTCTAATTTTGCATCGCTCCACTTCGTTCTAGGCTGCATTGACTGGCCTGGCCATTTCTTCTCTGTTTGTTGTCTTTGCTCGCATAGCCATTTGTTGACTATTTTTCTCTCTTGCCACTTGCCTCTTACAACTCTTTGTGTAATTAACCAAGTTCGCCTGTTTTTTCACGTCTTCCATACGGTCACTCGTTGTCTGCCGATAAGCATCCGTCCTGTCTGCGCCTACTGCGCTGTTATTTCACATCCGCTTCGCCTTGTCAAGTTGTTGCCACTAATCAAGCCATTTTTGCTATACAGACAGGGGTTTTCAACCTCTTTAAAGCGATATTAGTAAGAGCATGGAGTTACTGATGATGGTCTGCAAAGAAATATGGTTGTTTTGAGGCGTCTGAAATCTTGGAATCTTCCGACACTCTTTGAGATCCAATTCTTTAAGACTACGTCTGTAAAATGATCGAAGATGTCAATAAGGGTCCATCAGAGTAGTTTTTTTCTTCCGGATGTAGTCTATGATACTCTTTGACTGACTTCCAACATGGTAAAGCTATGTCTGAAAACTTATCGAAGAGATCGATAGATGTTCCTTTGAGAGGCAGGATGCAACTTAAGAGAGAAATATTGAAGGGTTCTAAAAACTTTAACTAATTTCTATATGGCTCTGTGAATTTGTTGTTCTTTTGTAACATAACTTATCAGCAGCACATTATTATTAGAGCGCAGTCATTATCCGGTTATGACTTCGTCTTTCGCTTCGATTAAGTCGATTTGACAACTCTGTAAAGTTTATACTAATTAAGGCGGCAAGCAAGCAGCTATAAATATAAATTTCTCGAAAAACCAGAATAGCTTGTAGCGCAACCGACTCCTAGGAACATCAAGAGGTCCTTCCTTAACTACCTCGACGATATAAAACAATACGCCGACCAGACTTTGGACGCAACAAACTTCAGACATGCATTGACCGCTATTTACAGTGAAGCCATAAACACCTTCACCGACTCCCTCTCAGTGAATGGCGTGGCCATCTCTTTGCATGCCCTGCTAACCCTACACATCTGACAACCTTTTCCCTTTGGTCCGGCCCCATGGAAACAGCACGTTTCCTGGGCCTACCGTTGGATGACGTCGACGATAATGTATTTGAACCTTACCTTCCTAACTACTAGGAACTAGATAACCTTACAACAACATAAATTGCTTGAGGGAACTTTTATCCAGAGGCTACTCTAGAGCTGTCATCAGCAGTTTTTAACATTTTTTAACCCCAAACTTCTATAATCTCTATTTGAACGTTGCCGATTTTCTTAAATTCCCTACATTCGAAGGCTTCAAAGTAGTTCTAAGAAAGTTTTATATCTATTATATATCTTGATTTCGTGAATCTCGGATTGAAATTGTTGCCTATGTACCTGATCATCGTTTTAATACTTAAAAAAATGTAATGTCACCCTAAATGTAGGCAATGATTTGGTATAAATAAATTAAATTATAAGTAATTAGGGATAATACAAATTTGTCGGCTTGGCCGCCAGTATTTACGTTGCACTAGTCCCTCAATTTTTGAGATATCGCTCTAAAATTTTGTAAACATCTTTTTCTAACAAAGAATTGGCTTATTTGTCGAAAACGCCGATTTCGGACCACTATAGCATATAGCTGTCATACAAACTGACCGATCAAAATCGAGTTTTTGTATGGAAAACTTTTTTATTTGACGAGATACGTTCACGAAATTTTACAGAAATTATTTTTCAGAACAGCCCTACAAACTCCGAATATATTGTTCAGATCTGAGCACTATAGCATATAGCTGTCGTACAAACTGACTGATCCAATTCAAGTCTTTATATGGAAAACTTTTGTGTTTTATATTGTACCCTCACGAAATTTCGCATAAATTAATTTCCAAGGTAGACCTACAATATCCGAAGAAATAATTCAGATCGGTCAACTATAGCATATAGCTGTCATATAAACTGACCGATCAAAATCAAGTTTTTCTATGGAAAACTTTTTTATTTTTCAAGAACAAAAAACAAAATTTCGGAAAAATTATTTTCCAAGACAGTCCCACAATTTACGAATAAATTTTCGAGATCGGATCACTATAGCATAAAGCTATCATACAAACTGACCGATCAAATCAAGGTAAAGATCTTTTTAACCCTTACTTGTATGCCAACAAAAACAGCTGTGAAATACTAGCTTTAACTTTTTTGCAGCCAAGTTAGTGTGTTTGCTTTTTTTTAATTTTTTTATTTTTAATTTCTATAATTTTTTAATTTTTTTAATTTTTTTTTAATTTTTCTAATTATTTTAATTTTTTTTTATTTTTTTATATTTTATTAAATTTTTATTTACTTTTTAAAGTTTAATTTTTTTTTATTAATTTTTTTTAATTTATAAATTTTTTTAAATTTTTAGAGTTTATAATTTTTTTTTTAATTTTTATATTTTTTTAATTTTTTTTTATTTTCTTTTTAATTTCTTCAATTCTTTTATTTGTGTTAACCATCTCCTTCCACACAGATTTTTCCGCGAAACTAATGATCTTCTCAATCACGTCGCTTAGTCACCCTAATCGCTACATACCTTTGCCATTTCATAACTAACAACTACTTCGACTTTATCGCGTTTAGCAAAAGCACTTCGCATTAATCTCCCAGCAGCAGCTAATCATCCGCAACAATTCTCGCTGATCGTTTTTTGCCTTTAAGCCAATTCTACTGCCAACACTTCAAGTGTCTTCTTAGTACGTTTCCTCCTTTCTTTTGCTAGTTTAATTTAACAGTTTTTTCACTGATTTTTATCAGCATTCGGATTGAATGAATTAATAAGTTCAGAGTCGTAATGTGGCGGTAGCCGGTTTGTGATACCTATAAGTGCTATATATGTACAAGTATGTGTGCAGTGTCTAGCTGTGTTAATATGTATGTAAATAAGTCGTTGGGTTCGTCATAGCGCTCTTCTGTTGAGCGCACACATTTTCCCGTATTTATATGCCAAACAGGTAAGCGCGCATGCGCGTGTATTTACGCACTTAACACAATGCGCGCTTATTAAGACGCACCAGCAAACATGCTGGTACTTATATATGCATATAAAACATGCAGTTAAGCTTATATATGTATATACACATATACATATGTATATCAATATATGTTTTTTATGCCGATCGCACATCAGGTTGTTGGGTTATGTTTTGACTAACTCGTTTGCGTTTTGCTTTTTTTGTGGCGACCACTTTGTTATCTCGTTTGTATTTATTAAGTTTGTGTGTTTTTTTCCTCACGCAACATGTTGTTGGCTCTTTAAGCCGTTGCGCTTCGGCTCGATACTGCCCTCTGTCGATAGCTGAGCTTTGTTGTTGCCTTTGTTTTGAGGCCTGTTCACCTTCTTTTGGCGCTTACAAGCATATAACTCCAGTTTAGCTCCAGTTCCAACTCTGCTATCAGTTGCATGCAGTTTCAGCTCGAAAGCGCTCTCTTTTTTGGTTAAACTGTTCTTTATACCCTGAAAGGAATCGATGTGGCCACGCCATACTCTCTCAATCTGTATATACCCTCACTAGTCCCTCATTTTTTGAGATATCGATCTGAAATTTTGCACACGTTCTTTTCTTCTCAAGCAGCTGCTCATTTGTCGGAACCACTGATATCGGCCCACTATAGCATATAGCTGCCATACAAACTGAACGCTCAAAATTAAATCTTTGTATGGAAAACTTTTGTAATTTACGAGATATCTTCATGATATTTGGCACAGATTATTTTCCTATCCAAGGCTAAAATATCTTAGAAAATTTTCCAGTTCGGACTACTATAGCATATGGCTTTCATACAAACTGAACTATCAAAATTTAGTGCTTGTATTATGGCTGCCATACAAACTGAACCATCAAAATTAAGTACTTGTATGAAAAACTTTTTTACTTGACAAGATATCTTTACGAAATTTGGCACAAATTATTTTCTAATCCAAGCGTAAAATATTCTGAAGAAATTTTCCAGATCGGTCTACTATAGCATGTGGCTGCCATACAAACTGAACTATGAAAATCAAGATAAATTTCTTTTTTTGGTTTAATTATTGAATTCAAAACTTTTTCTAGGAAAAAAGCACAACCCTATTTATTTCTCATATGATTTAACTTTAGCTTTGTTCCATTTTCTATTTGAGTTTTCTCGTTCGTCATCGTTGCCAGCGTGCGAGCTCGTAATAGCGACGTATTCAAGAAGTTGCTCCAACCAGTTTAGGTCTTCTTGTTTGCTCATTGCTGCTTGTATTTTGTGGTCTTTATGTTTGTTGCTATTGTTTTTTTCTATTTTTTGCTTTCTCGTTTTGTACACTTCTTGTGGTTAACGACAACTTTTGTTGTTGTTGTTATCATGAATTTTGTTGTTTTTATTATGAATGCTGTTGTTGTTGTTATGAGTTTTTTATTATTGTTGTTGTTATTTTGAATATTGTTGTTTTTGTTTTTGTTGCTGCCATCATTGTTGTTGTTGTTGCTATTACTGCTGTTGTTGCTGTTATTGTTATTATTATTGCTTTTGTTGTTTCTTCCATAACTGCTTGCGCTTACTGACTTCATAGCCAGTCGCCAAGCACACCTTCGTCGCCGCATGAGCTTAATTCTGTATTATGCTTGTAGATATCTACACACATACATATAGATATCTACACACATATATATACTTAGTATAAATGTATGTGTTTTTGTTGTGGTTTGTCGCTCGGCGCTCAATATTTTGTATTTTTACTCACTTACTTAACATATTCATTCGTCGTTGTTGGACTGGTTTTGGACTGGCAGCCTCTTGGTACCTCAGACTCCACACTGCAGCTAAATACATAAATACAATCACATGTATACTACATACATACTATACATATGCACACATGTACGCACACAAATACTTAAATTTGCTTTCCTGCCCATTCGCGCGTGTGTGTGTTGTCTTCGAGCTCGAGCGCCATCGTAAAGGGTTTCAGCTTGATTAAGCCTCTCCGCGTGTCCAGTTGCATTTACATAAAATTTCTCTTTATTTTATCTTTTTGTCCAATTCATTACTACTTTTTTCCTTTGAGTGTGTTTTTTCCGAATTGTGTCATATGTTTCGTTGTAATTGTTTCACCATAATCTCTGCTTTCTTTCATCTCGCAATTGGCTTTTAATTTTCAGGCTTCTTTTTCTCCTCCACTTGCCCAGCAGGTCTCGTTGTGTCTACCTGATGTTGCAGTGCACTTGTTGCTGACGCTTAATTCCAGATTTAAATGTCATCACTTACTTGTTTAACCCATTTTCGTGCTGCCGCAAGGTGCTAATGTGCGCTCCTTTCACTTGAATCTGGTTTGGGTTCTTCCTTAGAATTGTTTCAGCGCCTTTTGCTTTTTGTTCTTTCTTATTTCGCACACTTTTGCATTTATTTTTACATTTTTGCTTTCTCTTTTCGGCTTCCTTTTAAGCTTTTTAATTTGATTGCGTGTGATCTTACTGTTAATGCCTTGGAAATTAAGCTTTCGTTGTAGCTGTGTCGTTTGGAATGATCGATTTGTGGTTTATTATCTTAAAAGTTATCATTTCGTATCAGACCCATTTTATTCTCTCGACAGAACTTGTCTTTAAGTTTGGAATATTGTCAGATCTCTGTTTTTAACTTGTTTGTTCTTTGAGCTTTCCTAAAATTTATTTGGTATTAGAGAACTCTTATGTAGCTGAAATCAAAGAGATCGAGTGAACAGTTAGAATTTAAGTGAGAATTTTTCCTTTTTTATATAGTATATACATATATGAAATTCTTCCTCACTTACTTCGTTGTTTTTTGGTGATTTCCTGGAAGGACGATCTTTAATTCCACAGATTACTAAATTCAAATATTCTCTTGCTAGATCACAAAAAAACACTTTCATTTCTTACTGTCATCCAACATTGATTGCTATAAATCCAATCTAAGAGCATGAATGGCAGGTTTCATTGGGTATTGTTACCTTGTTGGCTTCAGCTGACTTTTTATCATATCATATATTGGTTTCTTATAGGGTTCGTCGTAATATTGAACTCATTTATTTTTTCTAAATGTTCATTAACTTGGGATTCTCTGTTGGTACTATCAAGAATTTTTCGCATTTTTGAGCAATGAATTTTTTTAGCAACGGAATGCTTTTTGGCGGAAATATAACGGAGAAATTGTGAAAAACAAATATCTTGTGAAGTTTTAGCACGATTTGCTGACTATAAAGTCCTAAGATTTACTCAAGAGATCGCTATAATAATTAATGGAACTTAACTAATGTTTGAAGTTCAAAAATTGCCTATAATTTGAATCCCCTTAATTTGTTTCTATAAAAACTATGTGAGGTTAGGCTAATCTGGTAGGCCAATAAGCCACCCATAGACCAGTTTTGATGCTTTGCGTAGTCAGATGGAGTTCAGTTGCTAAGCTTGTGAAGAGTACTCAGACTTTATGACTCAAATTTCAACGGACTCTGTGGCCTCAATATCGATACCTCTTTCAGTGTATAATATTTTGGGGACCCAAATGCTTATAGCGTATTCTTGCCAATGTGGGACTGATGCCTTGCACTGTACATTTCTTGCAGTCTTCTCGATCTTTCAGTCCCATTCTACGGTTGTATGTCGCCACATGTGGCCAATTAGTATTTCGATCATGTTCCTACAGTCTCTTCTATCGTTTGCCAATAGGAATTTTGTGTACTTCCGATCTACCAATTTGCACATGACTTTTGCAGTTTTGGACTCAGGTAACTCATTCCATCGGGTTTTGATTTTCTTTACCATGCCTCTGTCCAAATCGTCGTATAGACAATGCATGAGTTTGTCATTACTGATCACGTTTTCGGGTGTTAGCCGCACATCATTCTCGGCAATCTCGTCCAATATTTCATTGTTCTCGATGCCTTTGTGGCCTGTCACCAAGTGGAAATGAAGTTGTCAGCTTATGGTTGCTGCTAGCTTCCACTGCTGTCTTGCTTCCCAAGACACTTCTGACCGATATGCGGTATGAGGTTACTGCCTTGATTGCCGCTTGACTGTCGAGTACATTAGAGGCCAACTCCGCGACTTTCGCAATAGAAAAGACTTCAGCTTGAAAAATACTGCAGTGATCAGGCAACTTACTCTATACCTACACATAAATAAATTCAAAGGATCTATAATTAAATATTAAAAGTCTTTGCTCTCTGAAATTATTATCCATGCAATTGAAATGTTGCCTACATTTGGGAACATTATGACACTCTTATCAAAGTCGCACACCAAATGGTTTAAAAGGTATTTTTACCTTATTCGCAAATTATTATTAAATTTTGTTTTTTTTCTTATTTTTTATAAATTGTTTTTACTTTTTATTTTTTATTATAAATTATTATTCAAATTAATATTTAATATTCTTTTTATTTTTTTTTTACATTTTATTTTATTTTACCTTTTTCCTTTTTTCAATTCAATTCATACCTCTCATACCCTTTTCAATTCAGCTTTTAACTCACATTCAATTGTTTTAACTCCACTCTGCATAACCGATTGACACTTCCGGTTATAAAACTCTAGTTTTCGGTTAGTTAAATTAGCCTTATTTTCCTCAAGCCATTCACGCTCATTCTAGCTACTTCTTATCTACTTTTCACATAGTTATATTTGTTTGTGCGCGTATTCACCTCACCTCACCTGACATTTGTTTGCAATTTTGTTGTTAACATTAGGTTTTGTGTTCTTGTTTTTGTTTTGATCAATTATGTTCCATATTATGCTCTTTCTATTGCCTCTTTTCCCTTGCACTTGTGCGCCGGCCCCTTTTCATGAAGCTAACTCACTCTTAATGGTTGTCGTTTTGTTTGCGCGTTCTGCTGAGGTTGTTGTTATTGTTTGTTTATATGTTTTTTATCGCTTGCGGGCTGATAAGAATTGGGCTTGTTGATAAGCGCTTTGAAAGCATCAAGTATCGCATATACAAAAACTTACATACAAACATAATTTGGTACGAAATTAGATTATTAATATGAGACAAATTAGTACATAATTTTTGGGTGAATTACTAAAAAAAGATTTTTATAATTAAATTGCACAAAATTCGAAATACAAATTTTTAAATCAAACTTTGACCTTTAAAATATATAACGGTAATTAAATGTTAACTTTTTTCTCATTTTATTATAAAAAATTGAACGTAAAAATTCTAAACTCCAACTTTGACCTATAAAAATAATAAAATATTTTTTCATATTTATATGTATTTGTCATCCAAAAATTTTTCTTTCAAATTATTTTTTTCCAAATTATTATATTAACTCTTCAAAAAAATATTATAAAATTCTAAAACAAATTAAGAGCAGCGATTAAAAGGCCAAGCATCTAACCCACCGCCTAATAGTCGCGGCAGTCTATAAATCATCTGATTATCACCTGTCAACCGGCTAGCATGCAATATGCTGCAGGCTCTTTAGCAAATTGTTTTTGATTTTTGAAATTTATTCGCAAAAATTGCTTTATTTTGGTATTAAATTGCTTAGCCATTAATTTCTTTTGACCTTAAGTGTGAACTGAACGATAGCAAACAGACAGATTTTTTTATGTTAGACTGAATACATTCTCATAAGTATGCTAACTATAAATTAGTGCTTGATTAATCTGCTATAAATTTTTGTTATACATATCAGCTGATTTCAGAAACGCAAACAAAGCGGCAGGTTTGTGTATTAAAGACTTATCATACTCATATCTACTGAAAAATAATCTTAATATCTCAAAACTGTCAATATGATGAAACTTTTCTATCTGGATTTTTGTCATATAACTAAAATGTTGCCTACATTCGGGCGCATTGTAATGCTTTATCAAAGTCACACACCAATTCAAAACAGCTTTATCCGAATCTCGATCGTTATGTATGCCCTTACCTGTTTTCTTGTGTTGGCTGCTGTTAAGTTTATCGTCGAGTGTTCGATGGGGCCCTATAGCGCTTCTTTTACAGCCCCTGCTACTTCTTCTTTTGTTGTAAGTGAGTCGAGGTCTCTTATCTTTATTCTAGCCTTAGATTTAAGTTCGACAACAGTTGCAGAGTCTTGAAGGGTGGTCTTTAGTGGCTCACAGAAGCTGGCTTTTGAAGCCTGTCCCACTCCCAGCTCTAGTAGTACGGCCTCGGCTCGTTTTTTGCGGGTATCTTTGATCTTAACTTCTGTCTCTTTGAAATTTACCGTGCTACGGATATTTTTAAGGACCTCTGCGTAGCGATTGTCTTCTGTTGATTTAGTGATTACTGCCTCTATTTGTCGTTTAAGACTTTTTATGCTCTCTGACTAGCAGCTATGTATGTTCTTCCCTTTTATGTGCTTCCTCCGTCGTTCCTTTATTTGCGTGAGTCTTCTTAGCACTTTTAGGCATAACTTTTTCCCATTGTCCGTCCTTTTCGATTCGTGGTCTCACAATTTCTCGAGACTCCACCGGGCTTGTCACCCGCTGCTTCGAGGTTATTGACTCTGGGGTAGATATTCCCGTCTTTTCTTGTTGTTGTTGCTGTTGTAGCGGTAGAATTCTGCCGAGTTGCCAGTCCTTGGCCGGATAAAAATCCGGGTCCGTTCCGGTTACGTAGACCCGACTGTCGTGGGAACGGTCCCCGTCTTTTCTCGTTTTCTACGATGAGCCGGTTTCTACGGTAACTCTTGATTACGTCGAAGAATTTACCTAGCTGTGCTGCCCCGTTCTTAACCTCCATGCTGACGTTCTTTTGTTCAGTCTTCCGCCGGAGTTTCCCTTGGCGTTATTTTTTCTCCAGTTTTGTTGGGTTATTTAGGAGTGATGGTAAGTGTAGGGGATCTAAGTATCCTACTAGGTCTACGGAAGACGGTCCTGAATTTCTTGTCTTGGCCATTTTTATTTTATTGTTCTTCCTGTTGTTCCTTCTGTTGAGGTTTTCTTCTTCTTTTGCGATTTTTTTTTGTTGTTTTGGTGTATTCAGTTTGGTTCAAATGGGTCTTCGCTTTAATATGTAGAGACTCCTATATCCGTACATACCCGTTTTATCGCCGAAATCGGGGGATGATATTCAAAATCCCAGCCTTTTATTTTAATTTATTTTTTCATTTAACTCTTTTATTTTTATTTTTTACTTTTATTTTATTTTTGATTTTTTTTAACTAATTTTATTTTTTAAATTTTTTATTTTATTTCGATTTTTTTATTTTACTTTATTTTATTTTTGTTTATTTTTAATTTTTTTTTTAATTTTTTTTTCGATTTTTTATTTTACTTTATTTTTTAATTTTTTTTATTTTTATTTTCAATTCTACTTAATAAAATAAAAAATATATTGAACCAGCAGACAAGGTAATTTTTATTTATCGCATTTCACATTGAAAATGTAGGTATTAAATTAAATAAAAAAAATTACTCATTGTTGTTATCTATTATCTTTATCAATGTGTTCCACCACTTGATTTCGAAATTAATATTAATACCTATTTATCTACATTGTGGCCGCTAGTGCCGCTCACGCATTGCCCACAAGAGCAGTCACTTCGTAAATAAATATACACACATGTACATGTACAAACGTTTGTGTTCATGTCTTGTTTGCCGCTAAGGTCATCGCTGCCGATCAATGACGCTACAAAAATAGTTCTATACAAATATCAACAACAAAAAAACAGCAACAATCTAGACAATTTATTTATAGCGCATTTATAGAAATTACACATTACAAATATGCGCATATGAACACATATACATAATACATGTGTGTATGTTTGTTTGTATTCTTATTAGAAGTGCTTTAAGTACTTAGTCACAGCGAATTCTAAGTAGCGGTAAAAAGTTTGCTTCAATTCAGACAAAACAAAAAATAATGAATATTTATGTACTTATGTATGTATGTATAAAGTAAGATGTATATTCATATACATATGTACATACATACATATGTATATTCAAGCCCTCTCACTCACACCATTAAAAACATTTCAAAAATCCATGAAATTGAAAACTGACCAGCAACAATAAGTGCATGCCAAACAAAAATGAAAAAAGAAACAATAACAGCAACAGCAACAACAACAGAGCGTGATAATCACATTAAAGCTACAATCATGAGTACTCATAATTCATAATTGAAATGGTCAAACGAGACCAGCAGAACCTTTGAATGCGGCGAGGGCATATTTAGACTGGCGTAGCGCTTTTGTTATCAGCCGCCAGCGGCTAAGTGTCTCGTAGCTCATTAAGTATCAGTGTTGAGCTTTGTTTCGTTACTTAATGCATATGATTTATGACTTGAGGCTAAGCCGCCTAGTTCGAGAGTGCTTAAGCGCCGTTCAAATGCATATGCATGCCGTATATCTACATGTATTAGTGTATATGTGAGGTGTATGTGTGTGCAGCATGTGTTGGTAGTGGTGTTTCATTTGCGGAAGAAACTCGCACGACTTTGCTGTTGTAAAGCAAAGAAAAAGGCAGCAAATAAAATTTTGCACATCCAGGCCTTACTTAGTACTTCGTATATTAAAAATGGATCAGTTGACTAATAGCAAAGAAAAACTTGCGACTTCTCCGTTCTCCGTATAATTTTGTAGAGCACTTTACAGGGCATAAGCTATTCAGAATCAAAGGGAATAGCTCATCATGTGCTAGAGCTTTGCTCAAAGCTTTCCATTGTAAAACTAAACAATAAATGAGTCACGGTTTTTAATGATAGCACTAGAGAGTCTAATCGACAGTAGAAGTGGTTGCAGTTGATGAGTCGTATCCAAAGCGTAAAAGTTATATTGTGTATAGTTTAGGATGCCCATGAAATAATTTTCATCCTCGAAAAAGAGAGAATATTATCAATAGGATCGCTTTTCTTTACAGAGAGCGTTCTCTGGAGCTCTGAGAAAAGGAAAAAGTGACTGTGATCGAAAGCGTGGCGACGTCATTTGACTAAAAAATTGCTATGAATTAGGTTTCGAAACGATTCCGCATACAACGTGTTCTAACGATTTCGTTCCCAGTCACTTTTTCCATTTCCCAGACCTCAAGAGCACACTCGCTGTAAAGAAAGCGGCTGTGTATTGTTAAACGCTAAGAAAGTTTTCATCTTTAACTCATTCATATCTTGTTCAAAATAATTTTCAGCCTATAATCTCTCGAGATTACTTGCTTTATTACAGCTTCTAAAGTCTTTGTTGGACAACTTTTCTATAGATTTGGGAACCCCAAAGATAACTTATCATTTTATTGTTAAAAATAACAAGAGAAAGACCCAAAGGAAAACTCCAGTCGGAACCGTCGTACCATTATATAGAATAACTGACCGTTCCGAATTAAGTTCTTGTAAAAAAAACTTTGACGAGATATCTTCACGAAATTAGCACTGAATAGTTTCCAATAACATTCAGATCGAGTCACTATACCATATAGTTACATATTATAGCTGCCATCACAAGGTTGGGTTAGGTCAATCTGGTACGTCAATAAGCCCCGCATAGACCAGTTTTGGTCCTTTGCGATACCGAATGCAGTTCAGTTGCTAGCTCCATGAGGAGTAGTCATCCTTTAGGATGCCTGCGCTTGACGCGAATTTTAACAGACTCTGTGGCCTCACTATCCAGTGTAACATACCGTGGGGACCCCAGATGCTTACAGCGTAGTCTTGTCAATGCGAGACAAGCGCACAAGAGATGCTCCATCGTCCTTGGTGCCTTGCTCTAGACATTTCTTGGACTCTTCTCGATCTGGCCATACAAATTGACTGACCAAAATTTCGTTAAACACATTTTTATACCCTTTTATGCTACAAGAATACGCCTGTGAAGACTATTATAGCTTCATTTTGTTGTCTTCAGTTAAATCCTCGCAAATAACCCTAAAATAATCCTCTAATTATTTGTCACACTCAATTTCAGTACCTCACTAGCTTGTTGCTTTAGTTTCCAGCTAAACTGTCTATTAGTGTTTAGCTCCCAGTGTCTACTACACCGTCTTGTTTAACAACTATCCAATTGACTACTGGAAAAAAATAACCAGTTTCGGCGCGATATCAACGCTATGGCCCACAATGCAACGTCAAGTGCCTGTCCGCTAGTGAAAATTTACATATTCTTTCAAGCTGAATGTCTTTCCACTCACTTGAATATTTTTTACGATTTTTCGCATTTTCTTGCTTTTCTCTTTTCGCTGAAACGTTTGTGTTTTTTCTTTTTAGTTCTTTTATTTTCTGCGCGGCTCCGCGCGCTTCGCTCCTCCTACCACGCTGCCCCGCAATAAATAAAGATTTATTGTCGAGAGTGCGAAAATGTATTTTCAATATTGCGTTTATTATTAAAAGTACTTGCCTCACTTGTTTTCCGCATGCAGCGGCCGTGGCAGCGCGGCTTGCATTTCAATTGGCTGGGCGCAGCGCTGACTGGAGGCACAGCAAGCAGTTGTATACATAATAATAAATATGTACATACATTTATAGGTATATGTGGGTATTCACAGACACACATACATACACACCACTTTGTGGAGAGCAACGCGTCGCCAGCAGCGGCTAGCGACAGCGCACCTGTATGAGTCATCAACGCCAATCGGCAGTAAACACACTCGCCTATAGTCGTGCTTGCGTACATGTACAGCAATAACAATAACAATAACAACAAGTCAATTCTTTATGCAATGCATGCACGAAAACCACAAAACTACGCGACGCTGCTGGTGCTGCTGCCGCCGAGCAACAACCACTTTTACCTACGAGCTCAAGTAGTTACTTGACAAAAAGAAAAAAAAACGAAAACAGAAACAGAAAAAAAACTTTAAATTAATAACAACAAAGCCTTTGGTGAATGCTGAGACAATAACAACAAATACTTACCATACCCGTTTCCATCACATAAAAAATTCTCGAAAGTCTATGTCGCCTCCACACGCCGCGCCAAACCAGCGTCGCGCGGCTCTAAAAGTCTCTGTATCTGCATCCGTATGTGTTTGTTCATTTTTTTATTTAGCTCTTTAAAATAAAACAGGTTTCTAGATCCTCCACACAGTCGGTTTGCTCTCACTACGAAACCTGAAATAAAAAGATAAATATTAAATGAATATCAAATGAGAAGAAGAAAAGAAGCTGTAAGACAGAAACAGGCGAAGAATAAGGAAATCGGCAGCCGTAAATCTATCAACTGCAATATGCCACCTTTTGCTAGTTTGGCTTGCCGCTCAGCTGATCCATGCGCCGCTCACGCTCAGCGCCACTCAGCTGTTGACTTGCTGTTAGCGGTGCGCTCACAGCTGTTAAAGACGCGCTCTCAGCTGTTAGTGGCGCTCTCGCAGCTGTTAATAGCGCTCTCGCAGCTGTTAATGCCAACGCCAACTGTGCGCTCTATCGCTTTCTAATTCTGCTTTGGACTCTCTCTCACACTGTTATTGTCTCTATTGATATTTCTCTCACTCTTATACCGCGTAAAATCAACTCGGCTGTCGTTTAATGACAAATTTTGTTTACTTCTATTTATAAATGCGGTTGGGTTTTTCTACATTCGTCGGCCGCTCTCTGTCTTTATTTATTTTTTCACTTAGTTAAATTAACAAGAATTGAATTGAATAATTTTTCCGCATTGCCCGTGATGTATTGGCATCACCGCAACGCTCGTCAGTCACTCGTATGTTTTCTAATTGGGATTTTTATCTATGAGGTTATTTGTATGTATGTATGTTGAAATGCGCTAGATTTCAAAGACCATCTGTTTCGAAATTTCATTACTGAAGCCCCAATGCACAGATGGTTGTTTTCTTTGAAGATACCAAAAAATAACAGAAAAACTCTCGAGGTAAAAAAATATAAAAAATTGGAAATACACCAAGGGCTTTTGGCTGATCTGTTAAGTGAAGCAGTGTTTCTAATGCCAAAAGATTTTTTTATTTTTTTTTATTTTAATTTTTATTTTTTTAAATTTATTTTTTTTAATTATTCTTATTTTTTTGACGTAGAGCCAAGCACTTGCACTTGGTCGCATGCTTCTAAAATCTAAAAATGTCGTAAGGTCTTGTGATTTTGACTGCTGCCTTTAGCTAATGCCTTGAAGCAGGTGTCTGCTGACGATTAATCTATAATATAAAAAAATCAGCAGGCAGTTTAACGTTGCCATATTGAAAAAGTGAGGGCAATATGTCAAAAGTTAGCAACAAATAATATTTGCAATTAATTTAATTTAATTACATGCTTTCATCTACACTCTTGTTCTCTTCAGCCTGCTCTTCATTGCTCTGGTATTAGTTCCACTACAATTACTTTCGTAGCCTTACGACAACAAACGAGTGACTGTGCTCATAAGTTACATCAATCTCTGCCGAAATGAGGGCATGTAGACTGCATGACTCAGTTACTTGCTCTCTGCTTCTCATGTATTTCAAGTAGGCTTTCTATGCTTTATCAAAATGGGAAAATTCTTATTAACTGTAAATTACCTCATAACTAAACTACCGAGCTGATTATGTACATACATAGGTTGTATTAGTCACTCCTATAATTAAAATCATACGCCGAGTTTAAGTGAAATAGAAAGTTATGGGTTTTTTGTAGGAACCACATCTGATATGATTTTCAGTATGAATGGCTGCTAATGTTATATGATGAAGTGTAGACCTATTGTCTAAGCTTCTGAAATTCACAAATATTAGGTTGTCAAATATCTCCCTACCGCCTTTTTGCTCTTTATTCAATGTTTTACGAAAAGTGTTACAGTGATCGGATTTAGTTCAAATAAGCACCGTTTCGTTCGATAATCTGCTCTATCTAGACGGCAACTTCCTAATAACCTCCTCGTACAAGCTTCCCTCTTTATTTGCGAAGAACTCGGACAGCTATTTTTCAGAAGCCTCTTTTGAGTTGAACTTTACACCAACAAGGACATTCGCCATGGACAAGAACAGGTAGTAATCACTTGGCGCTATGTCCTGGCTATATGGAGGATGCGATAAAACCTCACATCCGATCTTCCATAGCTTCTGACGAGTCACCAACGAAGTGTGTGGTCTGGCGTTGTTCTGGTGGAACACTACACCCTTCCAATTCTGGTCGATCGCCTGTTTCAAGCGGTCCAGTTGTTCGCAATAAATAGAATTAAGCATCTGGCCATATAGGAGCAGCTCATAGTAGATGAATCCCACCAAACACATAGAAAACCCTTCCTGGCTGTCAATCCCGGCTTGGCCACTGTTTGGGACGATTCACCGTCCTTCGACTACGACCGTTTTCGCTTGATATTGTCGTATGTGATCCATTTTTCGTCCGCTTCTGCTTCAAAAATGGGTCGAGTTCGTTCCGTTCTGGTCTAACTCGATGTTTTCCATGATTTCATCGGTATTCGTCGTTACAGGTCTTCCGCCGGCTGGCCGAATGCGCTATTGCCGCTGTAAAGCAGAGTATCGAAGGAAATCCCAACGTGTCCATCCGCCTTTGCCCGCAACAGTTGGAGCAGTTCAACTCCACTTTTTAGAAGATTTTGTTGAAAGATCTTGCTTTGCGGGCTAACATAAGCCAACTCGAACAAGAATAGCAGTTGGAAAATTATCAAGCATAACACATCATCACACTTTCGGTGCTTGGGCCATAAACGAGTTGACCACCGATCGCGATTTCCACAAGAAAATTTCGTTTAGCAATGAAGCTCACTTTTGGTCGAATGGATACAAAATAATAAACAAAATTGTCATCTCGGCGGTGAGATAATCCACAAGGTATTGTTGAGACGATTTGGTATGTTCTGTGGGCATTGGGAATCACTCATCCATATTTCTTCGAAAGTGAAGTCGGCCATAATGTAACAGACGTTACAAATCATACAGCCTATGAAACAATTAATTTATAGAAGAAAAATTGTGGTGAGTGCGTTATCTCTCTTCGTGGACTTCCAAGATCGTGCGATTTTTGTGAGGTTATGCAAAGTCGTTATCTACGCCGGAGACGATTGATTCATTGAAAGAGAATATTCGGCGTATTATTGCTGAGATCCGTCTTAAACTCATCAACTTTATTAATCTATTTAGGAACAGTGGAACCATATTGAGTGTCGTCATTTACGCTCTCTGAATCCTATTGCTTTGCAGCGGCAGAATTCTGCCGAGTTGACAGTTCTTGAGCGGATAAAAAATCCAGGTCCGTTCCTACTACGTAGACCCGACTGTCATGGGAACGGAAGCCTCATTGTTTTTACAGTTGGAAGAAGCTCTTTTCTATGATGATTGATTTAAAAAAATAAAACTTTATTTATACTCAAGAAATTTCGACGAGTATTCAGAGAATTTTATATTAAAAGTTTTCATTTTTTGATAAGCACTCTGCGCCTCATACAAATTGTTCTCAACATCATAAACGATTTGCTTGAGAGTAGGAAAAATAAAACTAAAAAAAATCACTTAATTTTGACTTTTGAGGATCAAAAAAGATGTCCGTATGGGTTTAAAGTTGAATTTAGCTGATAAGACTGCTGATTTTTTCTCTGATATGTACCTCAGTGCCTGAAAAAACCGCCCGCCCATGTGCATTAGAGTCTACTGAATTGCTGTGGGCAGTCTGCTGTATGCACAAATATCTATAAACCCAATGAGAATTACCAGCGAACGTTAACCAACGATAACATGAAATTCAGCCAATTTAAAGTAACTGTTTTGGTTCTTCACTCTACGTTCAAATTGAAGTAATTTCAAGTATTTTTTATGACTACTCCAACGACCTAAAAATCTTTGCGCGCCAGCCTCACGTAACTGTAATTTAATTGTAACTGATTTGGAAGAGGAAACTCATTCCGGTTGATTTGAAGCTTCATCAGCAGATAATGCAGTATGTGGGCCATGAACAAAACATTATCCATATACATACCGAATGCACCTGGTGGAATAAGTACAATTTCTACGCTCTTTCATGGCTCACCTTGGAAAATCTAAGCGCATAAATTAGCATTCATGCCTCTAACTTAATTGCCAATAAAGATTTTATTAGACCTGTCGGCCATTTCAGGTGCACGAGGCTCTGCGCACACTTACCAAAGTAGAGGAAGAAGCAGAATAAGCGTTTGCCACTTCTTTTTTTATCAAATTACTGGTGTTCTGTGTCTGTGGGTTGCTGGGTGCTCGTAATGCCACGGCTTTGCTCAACTGAGACAACTGTCATAATTATGTCAACGTGCTGTCAAGACGCCTTTTGCGCTTTTGTTTGCTTCGCTCCGCTTTCTTACACGTATGTATGTATGTAGCAGCTGCCAAGCAATGTTGCAGTCACCGGGTGACGACAAGAGAACGCTGCTTCACCTCTTCACAATGCTCGGGTTGTAACTTTTGGTTTATTGCTGACTTGGCTTCACTTCGCTTTTTGTACGTTTTTGAATGTGTAATTGTTTGTAAGTATATATGTTTGTGTATGTAAGATTGTATACATTTGTTTTTTGCTGTCTGCATTCATTATGGCCAGAGTAATTTGACACTTTCTGTGATTATTTGTTATTAGTTTGCCTGAGTGTTCATGTGTTGATACATTTTTGTTTATTGTTGTTTTACTTTTGTGTTCTTATATAATAACTGCACTCATAACGTAAACTCAGATTTCGCAGCAGCCGCTTGTTGCATCTACAAAAATTATAGAAATTTGTTGTTAATGAAAGGAAGTTCTTACGGAAACTTTTTTTTGTTTTGGGAACATTTTTCTGGCTATGTCAGATCTTTAGCAACCATTATATTTAATTTGCCGACGTCATTACCGACATTTTCGCCAGTTTAGTTTACTTCTTTGCAAAAATTAATCGATAAAAAACGTTAAATTTAGTCGGCATTAAATTTTGTTTTTAAAATAATAAATTTTGTAACCAAAAATTTAACAAAAAATGTCGATAACCATTTATCGATTTTTATCGATATATTTTTATTTTCTTATATCAAAACTTTATTTTTGATAACAAATATTAAATTTTTGCTGTAAAAATATTTTTCCGCAAATCAATTATTGATATACATACATGTGTACTAAAGATATCGATTTTTATCGACATTTCTTATTTTCATTATATACGAATTATATTTTTGATAATAAATCTTAAATTTTTTTCCATAAAATTCTTTCAATAACCATTTATCGATATACTCATCTAAATATATCGATTTTTATCGATTTTTTATTTTTATTATACAAAAATTATGCTTTCGCAGATAAATATTACATTTTATATTTGTTTCTTCGATAAACACTTAAGAATATTTATCGATATTTCTCATTTTTATTTTGAAAAAATTACGTTTATGTTAATAAATGTTACCATTTTTGTGTAAAAAGATTTTTTCGATAACCACTTATCGATATACAAGTATAACGATATTATTTTAATCGATAGTTTTTTCAGTCTTTGCCGTTTGTAGGAGAATAATCTTAAACTCCCGCTCTTGTTACACTCATTCTACCCGTTCGATCATCATTAAATCTCTAATTTTCGTTCACTACTATTCTTTCTCCGTTAAGTCGCCTTGGGCACCTCTTAACTAACCCAAATTTGCTTATCAATATTTCTTGCTCTGCGTTTATTGAACATGTGTAGCGCAGCTTAGTAAAGTGTCTGGGTAATTAAAAAAGATAAACAAATAAATTGATGATTTCCTTTTAGATTGCGCGCGATATTGATACGAGCATGATAACTGTTGTTTACTACTTTCTACTTTGTTTATGGACAATCGTTATCTCAAAGAGTGTTTTGTATTTGCTTATGCAATATAGTGTAGCAATTTTACTTAACCGATTTGAAAACAGCTGTAGCCTTTCATAATACAACGCTAAGTATTATTCATTAAGTTTCAGCTTAATGGTTTTATTGTGGCGCAAAATGCGGGGTTTCTTCTTATCAGTTTCCGTGTGTGTGTGGCTTTTGAAGATTTTCGTATTAAATGTTACTTAATACTAGGTTTTGTTATGGGTATTAATACCAAGGCGCCACTTAAAAGAGTTTGTCTTGAGGTTATGCAGGTGCTATGTGTACTTAGTAGGCTATGTGTGGAGGTATGTACTTAAGATAAGATACTTGTAAATAAATGAGGATTGCACCCCGACTTAAGGGCTATTGCGCCCTTTCCTAAGTCACAACAACTCATTAGTCCCAGCCTATTAATAAGTTCCAATATCCGTGGAGATAGTTAGAGCTTGATAAATTTAGAATTGGAATTATGGAATAATCTGACTTACTTTCTTTCTGTAGTACACTTATACGTAATATAGGATACATATTTCAAACAAAACTAATATTAATTAAAAATTAATAATTCAATAATTTTTAACTTAACTTAGCCATAACCGTAACCTTAACATAATGCAATACTTAACTTAACTTAATTCGAATTAACGTAACTTAAACAAATTTATTTACATTATATTTATCTTAACGTAGCCGTAACCGTAACCTTAACGTAACGCAATACTTGACTTAACTTAATTCGACTTAACGTAGATTAAGTAAATTTATTTATATTGTATTTATCGGAACTTAACCGTAATCGTAACATTAACCGTAATACTTAACTTAACTTGTTTGGACTTAACGTAACTTAAGAAAATTTATTCATTTTGTATTTAACTTAACTTAGCCGTAATCGTAACCTTAATGTAACGCAATACTTAACTTAACTTAATTTGATTTAACGTAATTTAAACAAATTTATTTATATTATATTTATCTTAACGTAGCCGTAACCGTAACCTTAACGTAACGCAACACTTGACTTAACTTAATTCGACTTAACGTAACTTCAGCAAGTTTATTTATATTGTATTTATCCGAACTTAGCTGTAAGCGAAACCTTATCGTAACACAGTACTTATCTTAATGTAACTAAAGCAAACTTATTTATATTGTATTTATCTTAACTTAGCCGTAACCGTAACCTTAACGTAACGCAAAACTTAACTTAACTTAATTCCACTTAACGTAACTATAAGCAAATTTTACTTTTATATTAACTTTATTGTAGTTTTTATTTTTAGAATGTTAAGAGTGTATAAGGTATGGGCTGTATTTTCCATTTTCATGTTTTCCTAGATAAAGAAGCTCTCTTATGACTCAATTTTCTTCAAATCAGGTATTGTGTATTTTATACCGTTTATTATGATTGCTCCTAAAATTAAAAAAAAAATATAAACTACTGAATTTACTACATTTTAGTTCACCATAACCTCACCTAACTTGAACATAACCGATTCAAACCTATATTAATCAAGTTCAACTTCTGTTTCAAGCTTCTTATTGCCACCCTTCTCCATTATACATATTTGCAACCATAAAATATTGTATCAGAATCGGGCGCTTATCGCTTTATGGTCCAAAAATACAATTTCGGTTACTTTTTTCGTTAGCGATAACTTGAAAGAAAATGACTCACATTTGCCAACCAAAATTAAAAGCTATAATTTCTCCAAATATAATTCGTTTTACACATAAATATTGAATTTTCTTAAAAATCTGTAATCTGCAGCATGCTTGTTCTTACTTGCGTCAGTCAAAACCCCCAGATGTGCTTATCGAACCCACACACGTGCTGATTTTTAATTTCGTTTGTATAATTGACTCGTGTGTGTTTGTATATCTAATAACTAAGCTTTGTTGCCAAGTATTTTTTCGATATATATGTGTATGTGGGTATGAGTATTATCTACTCGTTTGTCGTACAAATTGCTTCAGCGCATTATTTACATACATTTGACAGACATTGCCCGAATTCTATTGACTTCTGCGGCTATTACGAGTATTTTCGTATCGCAGACTTTGCACAAAACAAAAATAATGATTGCCTTGCCAATTGAACAGATGTGTTATTTTGGCGTAAAAATTGATTTTAAATTTAGCGCAGACAAAAAAGAACCAAAACACAAAAAGAAAGATAAGAATTTAAAAAACATTGTAAAATTAAAACCAAATAGGAAGTGACTTGCACAAAAGAAAACAGAAGCTAATTAAAAAAGGTAATTGAATTGTATGATGAAAGGAAAGTCTTGTGTGAAAGAAATAAAACACACGAAGTAAATTAAATAAGCGATGAAAAAAGGAAATGCTAAAAATAACGTGAGATATATAGAGATGGTCATGAGTACTCAGGAGGATGCAGTCATATGTAGAAGTTCAAGCAAGTAAGGAAAGTTCTCTGAGCGCCATTCACTTGGGTGTTCCCGGAAATGATTTTTTTACATATGGCTTAAGCAGCTCACGACTTTTGGTCCTAAACCAAGTATCCTTTGGAGAGCCATGGTAGCGCTGGGTTTAGAACCCGCCACGCAAAACAACGCCTCCAATGAAAGGACTAGTATACAGTTAAACAAATATATTCTTAAGTACACTTTAGTTTATGTCGACGTAAGCTTTTGCATAGAATATATTTATTCGACCTCAAAAACCTTCATTGAGCTGAGAATATTTTCATTCATTTGGTCCTTAGAGCCGGATTTTCTCTCTATAGAATATTCTGGTATTCCTGATATTCATCACTAACGTTTATTTGCCGATACATCTTTTCTTTTTTTTGGCAGATGCATCAAAGACTACTCATAGCTTTGTTGTGGTGATTTTTTTTTAATTGCTGCTTGATGAGACAAATAATATTTATCTTGACCCATCTTGTCTATCCATTGATATCTATCTATGTCCCATCTCTTGATACTCCCGCATGAACTTTTTGTAATTGTCTTCTAGATCCTATCTCTCATCAAATTTGTTTTCCATACTGATAAGTTGTGGGATTGCTGCCTTCCTAGATTTATCATCTAGATTTTTAAATAGAATGGATACTACAAATTCGCCATCTGTTAAATCTCGTGTTGTTCGCATATGCCATCTTCTGGTTTAGGCTCCTAATCATCTTTTTTCCATTTCACAGAATTTTTACAATTCATCTGATTTAAGTGCTGTCATTGCTGCTATTCCTTCTTTGCTTCTGGATCTTTCAATATTAGCAGAAATAATCCAACCCAGTATTGTGGTCCAATAATCCATCTTGAAATAATTCACTCATATAAACAATTAATGTTTTTTTTTATTTTTCTGCTATAGATTATATTGGTAAAAATTTTTTTCCGTTTTTGAAATTTTTAAAAATTATTACTAGAAACTTTAACTAATTATTTATTTTATTTCTTTTCGTTTTAGGTGAGTAAACAAACGACAGCCAAAATGTTAAGCGTTACCAGCTGTACCTGTATGCCACCAATGTCTAAAGGACAAATACCCAAAAGGACACAAAGAGTTCAAAAAAACTCTCAAATATAATTTTAATAATATCTACTACTATGAGCAAAAACTAGGCTAGACTTCATACATAATTTTAAAAATCCCAATATGTTCTTGAAAATCCCTGTCGCGCACCTCAAAGTAATGCCGCTTGGTCCCAGTACACTGGTGTCAACGGTTTTACCAATCCTCGAAATAGTTGTTAAATTCAATTTCCGGAATAGCCTTCAATGCGCGTAGCGATTCACGTTTAATATCTTCAATTGATCAAAATGGTTTCCCTGGTGCGATCTTTTGAGTTTGCTGATTAGCCAGAAGAAGGCACGAAGCTAAATTAGGCGAGTACGGTGGTTGTGGCTCGTCATTTGGTTGAACTCACGAGGAATCAATGTACTAAGGTGACGGTGCATTATTGTGGCACAAAAACAAAGAGATGTCGCACGCAAAACACTCAAATATTATTCCTTTTCGATAGCTTGGCTGGTCAGGAGGAATTCGGAGTGCAGCACACCTCGATAATCGAGAAAAATGTCAAAATAACCCTGATTTTTGACCTGGTTCTTCCGGCTTCGGCTTATCTTTGCCACGATATTCAGTCGATTGATCAAGATCAAGATCCAAGACTTATCAACAGTAATAATACGTTCTCATGACATCCTGGTAGTATGAATGCTTTGTTACACAGACGTTAACGCGACGATGTTTTTCGAAAAAATTTAGGGATTTTGGAACCAATCGTGCTTTCACTTTTCTAAGGTCCAAATTATCTTTCAAAATCGTTTTCACTGCAGTAAAATCTTTAACTGCTAATCGCCGATTCTCAAGCACCAATTACTTTTTTTATTGACTTGTTCATTATCAGTTGATGTTGATGATGAAAAATTCTAACTATTTTTTTCCCACAGTAGTATCTGTTTCAAACTTTTTTCCGTGAGTAGAAGCTCACCAATTACAACACCTTATATACACGGTTGATCTTTGAAGGCATAAACCATAAGGATCTCCATATTATTCTTCTTCTTCCGTTTACAATATATACATATATCTATAACAAGGGGACATTTCGAAATAATCTCTAAAACCATAATACGAATTTCCTGTAGATAATGAGAAGGTAGTTAAATTTGAATTATTTTTAAGTTACAAAAGTATTGTTTGTAATAATACGAGATTTAATTGCAGACAAAATTTAAGTGAACAACACAACTATATGTGCCATTTTGTAGCAAATCTAAATTTACCACAACTTCGACTTTTTTCAAAAAAATGTTCTGCTGCTCATTCAAAAAGTTATTCTACGTCACTGTATGAAATACACTTCAGCACGACCCACAATCGCAAAACAACACAGCCAAAATCATAATTTACCCAAAACGCCCGCTTGCAACCAACAGCAATCGATTAATGCAACAATATTTGTACGCACGTGTGTGTGAGGCACGCTGTCGAATGCGTTCAGCAGTGCTTTAACTTTTGTGTTTACGGCTATTTGAAATACGCGTGGCACACTTTTAGGCAAATAAAGCAGACGTGCACACATAACGGTACATAAATGAGCGCAATCGAGCACGATAATTGCGCGGCTGGTGCACTGCGATTCGATTGTTGATTGCCGAAAATACAAAAACAACAAAACATTATTGTAATAATTCCAAAAACAACAAGAACAACAGCGCGGATGACGGACATTAGCAGCGGCAAAGACGCTGATGACGACCGCGGCGCCGGCAACTCGCCAGCGACGTGCCGCAACGCTTCAATGCACAAGCAAATTGCGCAAAAACAACAACAGCAGCAATTGCCGCTGCCGATTTCGATTTCTCACATGTTGCAAAGGCAGTTGCATTTACACGCACACACACGCACATATGCATTTGTATGTGAGTCGCCGTGCTTGCGTTGCGACTACTTGTGGCATGTGTGCAATTGTGTTGCATTATGCTTATAAGCCATTTGTGCGCTGTGTTTTATTGCCAATGCTCATATGCGATGCGCACTCAATTGTTGCAATCGTAAAATTTGTTGTTTGTTGTGTGCGCTTTGCAGCGCTTCTTCACTGCTTTGGCCGCGCCAAGCGCTTTGCCGCCCCTCACACGCCGCCATTGACAACAAAATGCTTCATTGTGCGGTGCGCCGCTTATAAGTTGCCTCGCTGATTGCGCTACTGCTTTGTTGTGTTTACTTTTGTTGCAATTTAATGTTTCTTGTTCTGCTCCAAATCGGTCTGTGTCTGTTTCTTCGTTTCTTCGCTTCTTTCATGTGCCACAATTTCATTGCGCTGACGATCAAAATATTGCTAATCTATATTTTTTGGTTTGAAATTTTTTTTTACGAAAAGCTTTAAAGGAGTCTTAAATGCGCTTTTTATGTACTTCAATTGGGGACATAAGCTTAGATTGCCTCTCTGGAGGTGTGCTTATGCAAAAATAACACCCCCTATATTAATTCCAGACACTCGAATTACCCTGTGATCCACATTTTGAGATCTGCAAAGTTCTGATGTTAGAAATTTATCGTTAACGATATCGCAGCTCAACCGCGGAAGCGATCTACGCCAATAACGAAGAAGACCTCGCAGCTCAGGCTTCAGACCGCGACTAAAAAATATGTTCAAAATTTCTGAACTTTCACTCATACCTAAATTTTCAAAACATCGAATCTCGACACACTTAGTTACATAACTAGTGTCCGCATAGGATAGTCTGTAGGATATAATCGCCTAAAAGTCAGCTTTGGCCATTAGGAATTGTCTTCCATCAGGATAACACCAGCCCAAAGACATACATACATAGATGGTAGACATAGTGCAGAAAGCTGTGGGAGCTTGGCAGGGAGGCTTTCTTGCATACACCTTATAATCTGTATCTAAAAACATGCAATTACTAACAGTTTATATCTAAAGCGAATGATTTTGCTTATGAAAAATGGCTTCTAGAGTTTTCCTGAGAAAATCTCCCCTCCTAGTTTTGACCAATTGGAAGGAGGGCTATGAGAAACTACCTTCAAAATGGCACCAAGTTATAGAATAAAAACGCGAGCCAGTCGTTCTTCCTTTTTGCTATTTGGCACCAAATGGAGATTCCAAGTGCAGGCCGGTCCTTCTCCACCTGGTTTTTCCAACCGAGTGGAGGTTTTTCTCTTCTTCTGTTTTCCCTGCGGGTACTGCGTCGAATGCTCTCAGAGTTGGAGTATTTGCTTCCATTCGGACTATGTCGAACAACTCATCGTTCCGTCGACTACGGAACCTTTCTCTCGAAAATTGCTTACGTAGGCTCTTCAGATTTTGTCATCGTTTAGTCTTTACTTCTCAATTGTCTACCCAGTCCGAAGTAGTACCCGTTGGCAAGAGTTATTCAGCATTGGATTTCGAGGCTGACGTTGTTTTTGATGTTAATACTGGTTCCAAGATAGACGAAATTATCTACGATTTCTAAGTTATGTCCCCGGAGACTGTTTGTTTAATGACAGAAGATATTTCGTCTTGCCCTCGTTCACTACAAGACCCTTTTGCTTCCCTTCCTTATCCAGTCTGGAAAAAGCAAAACTAACGACGCGGATGTTGAGGTAAATGATATGAATATCATGTATTGTAAAAGATTGTACCTTCTCTATTCAGCTCGAATTATTTGAAAAAGTCGCACGATAGGGAGTCGCCTTGCCGGAAACCTCTTTTGGTTTTGAACGGCTCAGAGAGGTCATTCCCGATCCTGATGCAGCTTTTAATATTGCTCAACGCCAGCTTAAGTATTAGTTTTGCGAGGATACCAAATTCAGACTTAGGGGTATAAAGGCAGCTCCTTTTCGTCCTGTCGAAGGCTGCTTTAAAATCGACGAAAAGAGGGTGTGTGTCAACCTTTCTTTCACGGGTCTTTTCCAAGATTTGTCGCATGGTTGTTTATTTTCCAGGCCTAAAGCCACACCGATAAGGTCCAATCAGTTTGTAGACGGTGGGCTTTAATCTTTCGCACAGTATCAAAAAGGGGGTGTCTCAACCCTGGGGTGAAACGTTTCGTCTTCTAAAGTAAGAATTCAAAAGGATGTTTTTTGGCTACCCAGAGCATACTTGGTATTAGACCGGAAGTCGTGAGCTGTTTGAGCCATATGTAAAAGAATCATCTGTGGCCACTCCCAAGTGTATAACTCTTAGAGAACTGTCCTCACTTGTGTGAACTTTTACATGGCTCCATCCTTACGGACATTAACCTCTTAAATATTTATTATTACAGTACTTACTTTACTCCAAATTAGACTTACGTGTAGCAATTTGAGAAATTGGACAGGAAAAATTATATACCATACCGACACTGCTTGGAAACATTCACGAACCCTTTGCGATCGATTTTAGTTTCAGCAATCTGAAGCATATTTTTAAGATGCTTCTAAGGTTAGTAAGAGGGCCAGCAGTTGATATGACAATATCGTCATCATTCGCCAGGTGTACTCTATAGACCAAAAAGTCTTGGATGTTTGTAGAGAAAATTTTAAGGTCTACTCTACTGCTACCTGTCGAAGTTTACATTTTCTTATGTGCTGAATATTAATTTGCCTAAATAGTGATTAATGAGCAAAATATTTGCAACTAAGAGCCAATGATTTGACAGCTCACAACTTGCTTCACTGCCCGCCACACCCGTAAAATTATTACTCCAAAATTTAATATCTATACCTTTTTTATTTACTTCTCTTCTTCTTCCCCCAAATCTATCTTCATCTTAATTAGTAAAGAAACATACAAACCCTCGCACCCGAACATGCATAAGTCATCATCAGCTGTCTTCGTATGGGCTTATCGTCGCAATCATGTCTACATATTTGTGATTTATCGTTATTGAATCGAAAAAATTCAAATTAAATTGTCAATAATCATAAATTTCGTTGCAGAGGTGTTGTATTTTAATTGCCAGCAGTTACAATGTAATCGACAACAACATAATTTAGTAAGTGGGCGGCCATTGTGTGGGTGTGATGAGAAATTTTTGTCGACATCAGTTAAGACAAACGAATCGTTTCATATTTTTCTGCACACATACACAGATACATAAAAATAATAACATGTAAATGCAAGAGTGACAAGGAAATGATGATGAAATTGCAGTAGACTTTAATTGCTGGCAATATTTTATTGCTGTTGTTGCATAAAAATGTACTGTTATCATTTGGAAAATATATGGCGTGCATTTGATGTATTAAATAATTTCGAAAATTCCGCAAAAACCACAAAATAATTAATTTGGCAAAACTTATTTGTACAGTCGACCTGCCGTACTCACGGCAAAGAGTGTTTTAATGAAGTGCAAAAATCATCTTATCACTGTTTGGTGATAAACATACGTACATTTCTATATTTTGAAAATTTTCCCAGAGACACTTGAAAGTAATTACTTTTAATTAGTGGAAAATGTGTAAAATTTCAATTATTGGCAAAAATATGCAATTTTCGGCCGTCTTATTACTTTATTTGGAGAAATTGACTAAAGGGTGTTTCTGTAAGTAGTAAAGGATATTAGTTACATATATGGTATATTGTGTAAAGAATAGCTTAGATATCACTGATATCAAAGAGGGCTAATCACAATTGCGAACCAGTTTTCAATGCATGCTTCATATCATAGCTCCCATAGAGATCTCTAAGCAGCACTCTGATTGCCTTTTTTGTTCTCCTAAAAGCTTTCGCTTAGTCTAAACCTTCTACGAATGTTTCCAAAAAAACTCAATATATAATTTTCTTTATTAAATAGTATACACATGAGAGGTATTATAACCATATTCGCCTAACCATATATTTAATTTCCAATTAATCGCTTCAAATAGCATCCATTTTTGCTGTTGGCTTTACCAAAGTTGTCTTCAGCTTGATGCGGCAAGTTGGAGGCTTAAATTATTCACAAAGATCTGAGGATCTCTGTCAGTTAAATCTCCTACCGATACTGACACATGTTCTGTCAGAAAATTCAACACAGTGAATAACATATTTGTAATCTTCAGTGTTCCTACATTAGTTGAAATTTTAAGGTATACTAATATAAATCTCAATATTATATGAAGTAAAATTTAAGGAATCTAAGGTGGCTTTATATTTTTTAAACTATTATAAATATTTAAAATTTAAACACAAAGTACATCGAGATAGTCTACTAAATCTTCCAGCTTTAATAAAACTCCCCAAATCGGCATTAACAAAATTTTCCAGGAAATGAAAATCTCGAACAGATTATTTCACACTATAACTCATCGGTATATTCAGACGCCGTTGGTTCAGTACGACTTTCAGATACCACAATATGCTTACCTAAAACTTTCATGCGATTTGAAGGCCCTGTATACATTTCAAGAAAACTTGAAAATATGAAATTTCAGTTTCCGGCTGCTTCCTGCATTTTCCTACAAACATTTGGGTATAGCATATCACTTGTAATGTGTATATGAGTGTAGGTGTCTATTAACTAAATATTTTTATGGCAATTTAAATATTTTCATAATTTATTAAATATTTAATATCAATTGGCAATTAATTAGAATATTTCACTTTTCGTTATGAATTATTCTAAATATTTTAACTTGAAGCAAATATATTAATAAGTATCTTATATAAGCCACATACATGTCTGATTGCCATTGGAAATATGTAAGAAAGCAACCGAGTGAGGTAAGGTTAGGTGAGGCTAGATTCGATGGCTGAACAAAGCTGTAGTCCTTTGTGAAGTCATAAAAAAGAAGAACTTCTGTGTTCGAACTTATAAATTAGACAAAACGCTTAGTATTCAATATAAATTTGCACAGGCGTTTAATTTCCATTCCCGCCAGCTCGGTGAGTTATCTGATGGTATGCGCTCCCAAGCGCTTAAGTCTTGACCTCCCAAACGCGGGACAGACAAGATCACTAAATCTCTTGGGATCGATCTTGGCCCAAAAGGTTTTTGCAACAGCGCGGAGGCCAGCTATCTAGAAGTAGGATAAGAAACAACAATCAATAAGCAGGACAAATCACTGAAGCGTTTGATCTTTGAGAGGTGTTAAAAGCGATTTTCATAAAAAACAAGAGTAAATATAATACAAGGATGTAAGAGAAATACTTTTATATTGTCATATTTTTTAAATATCTCACACATCTGTGTTTGTAAACTCTTTGAAATTTCCAATGTCCTGTAACTTTAAGATCAATGGTCATCATACCAGCTTAAATTCGAAGAGTTGCGACTGCTAGTTAGAGTAGAATGCAGGAGAACTACTGAACTACCTGGCTTTGGCAAAGTTAATCTTACCGTAATCGCAGCGTATCTTACTGGACAGGGTCCAATAGGCATTCATGCAATAAGGCTAAAATCTTAACAGACGTAAGTTGTCAAAATTGTATGGAGGTGGTTGAGGAGAATGCATTAAGCCACTTACTACTCCATTGTTAATGCTTCGTAAGACTGAAATTGAAACATCTCGACAGGCTCAAAGCGCTTTCTCGATTAGTGAGAGTTCTATGATAAAGTACATAGAAGTTTTAGGTGTCACAAAGGCCCGGCGTTCTAAGCTGCCTAAGTAAAATCTCTGCTAGGATTAACCTTTTAATATAAACTAACCTAGCGTCATATATCCAGGAGAAGTTTACTTTTTGTAGAGCTTGGTATCTTGTGAGCTTCAGAGGAAGTGTCACTAAACAATTTCTTGCTTTAATTCGCAAAGTAGTTTAAAGAAAGAATAGAAATTATATTCAAAAGTTTTAGAAAAAGTATTGGTAACATATTTCCAGCGGAAATAACTGATTTCTAAAATAAAATAGATATTTTAGTTTAATAAACTTTGCCAACTTATCTGAAGATTTCATCTAACGATTAAGGTATGTTAGCTTAATCTGGTAGACAAATAGACCACGTATAAGCCAGTTTTGGTACTTTGCGATACCAGATGGAGTTCAGTTATTAAGTCTATGAGAACTAGTAATCCTAGGAGGCTTGCGCCTGACTCGAATTTAACAGACCCTGTAGCATCACTATCGATACCTCCTCCATTGTATTATACCGTAGGGACCCCAGATGCTTACAGCGTAGTCTTGCCAATGCGGGATAAGTACATAAGAGATGCTCCATTGTTTCCCTGGTGCCTTGCTCTAGACACTTCCTACAATCTTCTCGATCTGCACTTCTTCCAAGAGGACTAAAAATTTAAAGTTACACCTCGATTAATTAAAAATATGGCTGACTTATCAAGTCGCCCTTACATGAAAAATGCATTTCACTTCACCGCCATTTCTTATCTATTTATCTATCTTACTGTAAGACTTGGTCGGTCTTGTTTAATCGTTTTGGCGATCGGCAAAGCGCCAAGCAATAATTGACCGTCAGTTCGAAGTCAATTAAATGGCATTAAAACCACTGTTATAAAGCCAAAGAGCCGCAATGAATAGGGAATACATGTATTTGATGAAATCATCCGAAAGTCGAAGGTAGACAAATGGACTGACCGCCGCGCGGAAATGACGCACTCGTACGTTCATGTGTCTTGGCAACTCTACCTTGTAGGATTATCGAAAGCGTTTAGTGACAAAAAATCAGCAAACTTCCGTTTATGCTTATGGAAATGTCTGCCATATATATGTATGTATGTATGTGTTTGGTCAACACGCAAAGCCATTTCATTTATGCCTCCATTGAGTCGTCAGCTAAATTGGCAGACGATTGTGAACGTTGCAACTCAATTGGTAATCTCGCCAAAGCCGAGCGTAAAAAGACATTCGAGGTTCGGTAATTGCTGATGCAACACGAGAAAACGAGAAGAAGAGCGAATAGAGACACAAAAATATATCGACGCAAGTCCCTCAATTCCAAAGTCACTTAGTGAGCTGACGCATATTGTAGCAACTTGCAGCTTATTGCAAAGCTTGAACGATGGTGTGTTTGTCGTTGAGGCCGTCAAATCTTCCCGCAGGCAGCGGAATCGACATGCAACAAAGCGGAGCAAGCATGAAATGAGCAAACGAAAAACCTGTTGGAACAGTGCAACAGAGCAACAACAATTTTTTTAAGTATCAATATTCTTACCATTCGCCCCATCGCTTTGCCACATTAGGTTGCATTTGTGGCATGCATGCAAATGCTCCATCAAATGTTGCACGCTGCAAGTAATAATAATTATAATAACATTTTCTTAATAGGTTTTTAAGTATGTAGGTTTGTTTGGCGCTTTCGGAGGTAGTTCGCTTGGTTGCCTTTCGAAATGCGAGCTTGTAATTGTCGGGTGTTTGAGAAGCAAAATTGAAATGGGCACTTCTATAATCGCCAATTATTTCTTCTAAACAAAATTTTATTGTTTAAACTAAAAAACAGATAATATAAAATACTGAATTCATTTGGTAACCGATCATTGTAGGGTTTAATAGTTTTTCGTTGACGTCTTATGGCCCAAAACAGAAATATCTCGAATAAGCTCTGTGTCTTTGCTAAATTCAAGACAATTTCAAATCAAAAAAATTATGTATTCATCCGAGGCGGGTGTGTAATTTTCATTGGATGTATTTTTTTACGTGGCGAGTCCCGAACCCAGCACCCTGAACCCAGAAGAGAAATGATTCGCCTTTTTCTCACTTTAGCTCACCTTCAAACGGATATGTTTTGCTACGCAGATCATACTCGGACAAAGACCGGAGGTCGTAAGCTGAGTTCGTTGATTCGTTTCTGGCCACTCCCAAGTGAAGGACACTCAGAGAAGTTTCATTTACTTGAAATTTTGCATTTTGCTTCAAAAAAAAGTATATTTTAACAAAAATCTTTTCTCACAACATTAGTCTCCTGGAAAGCTTTTCAAAAATTCCTAGTCTTTATAAGTTTGGAGTTTTTATAAGATCTCTCATTTTTAAAATTTCATTATTTTAATTTCGGGTAGCTGACTTGGATAGATTCGGTGTCTATGCTAATCTGCATGTAGTAGAACATAACTCTGCCTCTCGTAACAACTGTTTCATTAATTGTCTTTAATCAACAGCATTATGGAGCTCATTTTGTTCAGACACTTACATTTGACAATTTTTTCTGTCCGCAAACAAACAGAAACCGAAACTCTCCCTTTCATGCTATATCAAACTTATTCTGAAATATCTCATTTCCGCTTTTTTGCTCTTTATTCAATGCTTGATAAACTGTGTTACAGTGATCGGATTTAGTTCAAATATGCGCCGTTTCGTTCGATAATCTGTTTCCATCTAGACGGCAACTTCATAATATCCCCCTCGTAGAAGCCCCCTTCCTTATTTGCGAAGAACTCGGACAGCCACTTTTCACAAGCCTCTTTTGAGTTCAACTTTACATCAACAAGGGTGTTCGCCATGGACAGGAGCAAAGGGTAATCACTTGGCGCTATGTCCGGGCTATATGGTGGGTGCGATAAAATCTCCGATCCGAGTTCCCATAGCTTCTGACGAGTCATCAACGAAGTGTGTGGTCTAGCGTTGTCCTGGTGGAGCACTTCACCTTTACTGTTGGCCAATTCTGGACGCTTCTGGTCGATCGCCTACTTCAAGCGGTCCAGTTGTTCGCAGTAGATAGAATTAAGCGTCTGGCCATATGGGAGCAGCTCATAGTGGGTGATTCCGTTCCAATTCCACCAAATACACAGCAAAACCTTCCTAGCCGTGAATCTCGTATTTTTCGTCACAGGTCTTCAAACTCAAGAGCTATTTTGATTATATTAGAATCTTCTCGTACCTGAAGCAAAATAAAAACGGTCTCTTAATTTACATAAGACTTACTATTATATTCTTAACTTAGCATAAATTTGTCGCAAAAAAAAAAAAAAAAAACATTTCTAAAAAATATTAAAAATCATACTTAAATTACTAGATAGGGTTATTGTGAAGCTACCGGTTTGAAAAACGCTGTCTCGAGAAAACCACTGACTGACTTGAATGACAGTACAACAAATTGGTTAAGAAAAAATTTTCACAATTTAATAATAATATTTTTGGGATTCTGAAATATGCATTAAGACAAAGACCACAACAAATGATTTTTTAAAAAATCCCTGATTAACCTTATACTTTAAGTGTTTTCTTTGAACTCATAAATTGATTACAAATAGCAAATTGTTTGAAAGCGGTGTGTGACTTCGATAAATTGACAATTGCGCCTAATTGTAGGCAACGTAAGGATGTATTTAAGCATATTTATGAGTTCTTGAGCACTAACAAGTGAAAAAAATACTTTTGTAGCCTCTTGGACACTAACCATAAGGCTACATAGATTAAAGTATTGCTGAAATGGGAGAAAATAGTGAAAAGAAAGACTCTAAATTAGGCTTGAAATCAGCTTACGTTGAATATATAAGTACATATGCGTCTAGGCTATCAACCATAAATTTTCTAAGGAAAAAGTCATCAGCGAAAGACCGACGAGTGATCGTTTGTCTCTTAATATATTTAGAAAGTTGCAATTATGCTTTCTTCAATAACTTGAGCTGAGATGTCCAACAGCGTGATTCTTTTACAGTTTGAACTACTCAAGCTGAGGCGGAGGGTTTAAGGTGATCGGCGTGACAAACATTTTTGTAGATGTTATGGAAATTTCTAATGAGGAGTTTGTGCCACAGCTAAGTCCAACTAATTTTGGAACTATCGAAAATATTTCCATGGAATTTCATACTAAAAATCCATTCGTAATTCTTTGCCAGTAACACAAAATTGGTTTACTTAGCAAAGAACTGGAACTATATTTTAATAAAGCAGTACAACTAACCTGCTCCCCTAAGCAAAGCAAAACCGATCGGCAACCACACCCTTTGAGCGCTTGTTCATAAATTTCTCAGCCACTTACGCGGCGCTTAGTGCTGAGCCAGCGGCTCGCGGGTTGCAAAATTGTAATTATTTTTTATTACACGCATACATGCACACATATGCGCATAAAGGACATTTCCACACATGCACACATATATTTTTATTACTGTTGTTTTTGTTGTTTTGCATGGGTACAAACAAATTCCCACTCATTCGAATGTAAGCATTTACACACAAAATATGCGCTTTCCTTTCGGCGCGTTTACTTTGTAAGCGAGTGGCAGGCAAACACGCACACACACACACACAAACACATACACAAGCGCAGCGTACAAAATGTGAAAAACTCATAGTGAACGCGAATGCGACGCGTCACCGTTAAAATGTTGCATGGAATTTGAAAAATGCGTCTCCTTGCTGCCGCCGCCAAACCCCTCCCCTTCGTGCCGCTTCCTGCCAACAATAACAACCTTCCCGTGCACAGCGTTTACTTCCGTTCGCTGCCAAAGGACACACACGCACACACATACAAGCACGTGTAATTTTACATATACATATATATATATATATGCGTGTATGTGTTTTTGTGTGAGAAACACCCTAAGCTATCGCACAACTACAACAAGCGCGTACTTCATGCCAAAGCCCAGGCGCTGTAAGGTGACTTTGTTGTTACTGCCTCGCCACATCGCACTGCATTGCGTCGTCCTGTGTGCCAGCCGCCTGCAAAGGACACGGTAAGCAACAACAACAACACAACCATGATGCATTCGCTTACATTTCCATTTGCTGTCGCTTTGAATGCCAGTTGGTGTAACAGTTATTGTTATTGTCAGCCGTGTTGTTGTTGCTTTGTGTTGTTGTTGTTTTGTGTTGCATGTTGCTTGTTTGCTATTCATCATTGTCGTCGTCCTTGCTGCCGGCGGCACTGTGCCTGCCGGCAAAGTGGGGGGTGCCTTGGCTTCGCGCTGCACATATGCCACAATGCAAATGCAGGCACTCATGCACTTATATACACATGTATATATGCATGTGTGCGTATGCAGCTGCGTGCTTGTAGTTTGGCAATGCTTTATGGCTGTGCATTTTCGTACTGTGTGCGCGTCGCGTGTTTGTTGCGCTTGCGCGAGTTATCAAAATAATTTTTACAAATAAATTCCGTGTATGCAACGGGAAAGTCACACACACAAATAAACATGCTCAAAAATTCAATATATTTTGTTAAGCGAATTTTTTTTTCGACTTTCTTTTGATTGCATGTGCATTTCTTTGGTGTTTTGAAAGCGAGTTCTGTAGCTTAAATCAGACGAGTTTTCTTTGGAAGCTCATTAAAATTTATTATATAATCAGATATTTACGGAGTAACCGGTTTGCAACAGGAACTAACTTCAACCCAAAGTGTTCACATTCCTTTATTCTAACCTTACAAAACTTTGTTGAACATATCACTATGTATTGAAGTGAATCGTATTCAAATTTCTCCTCGGTATTCGATTCATATTGCAATAATGATTTTAAAGCCCAGAGAAAGAAATAATAATGGATAAATTTTTCAAAATTTCTGAATTTTTTTTTTTGTTCCAGATTTGAAGAGTATAGATGCTTTGAATACTTTTTGCTTTAATAGCCTGATCTATTCTTTAAATCTAAGTCCAAAAATAGGTTCCAGAAATTTTTAAAAAAATATTTACTACTTTTTCTTTATTATTCTCTAGATTTTAATGCAAATTGTATAAATTTTGTCACTTCAAATACATTCTCAACACACCGATCTATGAATTTGCCTTATTTATCGTTCCTTTAAAGCATCCATAAATTTTCATTCGCCTTTGTTATTTTATACGGCTGGCTTTTATTCTAATCATGCCTAAAAATCACTGCCAAATACCTTAAAAATATGGAGATGTTAAAAATTTACTTAAAAATAATGATTTATTTGCGTAATAATGCCTAAGTCTCATATATGCATATATTTTTCTCAATATAAGCCTAAATGTAGGCAATTAAATTTCACAAAAAGGTTTTTTTTTAAATTTGACATAATGGGAGGCTATGCCTAAGATTCATAGATTTTTTTTTTTTATTTCCACCTAAATGTAGTTTAATTCTTTAATTGCAGCCTAAATGTAGGCAATGCATAAATGAAGTGTCGGCCTAAGTAGTGGGCAGTTCCTAAGTTTCACAATTTTTGTTTTCATTTTCAGCATAAATGTAGGCAATGACTCAGTTTCATTAGAAAAATTCAATTTCAACCCAAATGTAGGCAATGCAAAAGTTTCATAAAATGGTATTTTTCAATTTCAGCCTAATTGTAGGCAATAGATAAATGTTATTTAAGAAACATTAAATTTTAGCCAAATTGTAGGCAATGCCTAGATTTTATAAAAAAGTTTTTTATATTATTATTTATTTTCTGTCAAAATTAGGCAATGTATAAGTTTCAAAAAATTTAATTTTTTCAATTTCTGTCTAATTATAGGCAACATAAAACTCATATATTATCAAAAATAATGTTAAATTACTAACCATAAATGTAGGCAATGCTTAAGTTTCATAAACAAGTCCTTTTTTCAATTTCGGCCTAAATGTAGGCAATGCATAAATTACTTAAAATGATATTTTTTTTCAATTTCAGCCTAATTGTAGGCAAAATAAAACTTAAATATTATCAAAAATAATTTTTTTAATTTTAAATTTGATTTGCTTAAAAATCTAAACATATCCTGTTTCTTAATACTCGTCATAACTATAAAAAACTTAACTTCATCGATTTCAGCCTCAATATAGGCAGCACACGCGAAATTTCTAACAAAAATACATTTTTTTCTTAACACTACATTTCATTAACTTCGAAATTCCATTATTTGGTAAGCTGTATGAGCTTCTCCCACCATTTAAATCGCTGTGAGATTCCATATAGATTCAATAAAAACTGAAAATTTTATGTCAGCCTAAAAGTGGGCAACAAAAACTAAAAATTCAAACAAAAACTAAAAACTTAAGCAAAAAATACAAATCTAAACAGAAACTTAAAGCTTTAAACAAAAATTCAAATTGTTAAGCTTTAAATTTCAGTCGCTTTCGCAATATTTTCAATTTATTAAGCCTTCCGCAACCGTCTTAATGTCAAATCATTCCACAAAAGCAATATAAAAATCCAAATCATCGCTAGAAAATTAGCCAAGCATGCAATAAATGCAGCTGTCGCTATAAAACTACGCTTATTCGGTGGTATGTGCGTATGTCTGTGCATAGATATCAAAAATCTTGCACTACTCTATCCATCAAAGTGAGTGCATTTGCAGTAAACATAAATACATGCACACTCACTTCAAGGATCTCATATGCCCTCACTCACCCCTCATCGCCTCTCTCTCTATAAGTATGTACATAGCTATTTCTCTCAGATCATCTATGATCCTTCAAAAACTAGTAATGTGTGAACTATTCGCTCTATCAATAATATTTGCCGAATTTTCAAAACGCGAGTTTTGCGGCAGAGTGCATTCACCTTTGCGGTGTATTGAAAACTAGATTGTTTGGAGAAAAAAACGGAAAAACATTTGGCATCAAAATGCTTTGAAATATCCTGAGATACTTGGTGATCTTCTAATGATTAGAGTAATTTATATGTATGTATATGATAGGATGATTCTGCAGTTTTAGTCTAGACTACTCGAACAAGTATATACTATCATTTGTGGTATCGCGGTAACTTATATTATAGACGCATATGGATTATTACTTTTCCTCCGTTTCTGAAGTATTCGTCTTAAAATCAAGTCAAAAGGGATATTTATTTCTCAGTTAAAATGTAAAATGAACGTAACATCATTTTTCATAAGTCTACAGGCGAAGGAAAGGCGATGTAATAGAATCTCATATTCAAATAGAGTTTGAGTTTCGGTTATAAAAAGGTCATGTATTGGTTATATATGAGAGAGGAGGCTTGAAATTTTATGATATTACGTATGAATTCAATATTTTAGGTATATAGGCAAAAACCACGAGAGAATCTTAGTCATGGGCCCCGAGGTCCGCATATTCAATATTTTGGAACTTGAAATGCTATTGTCCCATTTCGCTCGCTTTTTGAAACAATATTTATGCCCTGAACAGGATATATTAACTATACCACAAGGATAATACCACTCAGCAGGCAACGTCGGAGACCTTATCAAAGTCACATACATATACATATATAAATGATCAGCATGACGAGCTGAGGTGATTTAATCCTTTTTCCAAGTATTTGTATACGTGAAATACTCCCTTAGGTTTGGAGATATCGATCTGAAATTTTGCAAACATCTTTTTCTTCTCAAGGAACCGCTCATTTATCAGAGCCATCAATATCGGACTGCTATAGCATATAGCTACCATACAAACTGAACGTTCAAAATCATGTCTTTGTATGGAAAACTTTTTTATTTTACGAGATATCCTCCCGAAATTCGGTTTAAATTATTTTTTTAGTCAAACATATAATCTCCGAACAAATTGTTTAGATCGGACTGCTATAGCATATAGCTGCCATACAAACTGACCATTCAAAATCATGTCTTTGTATGAAAAACTCTTTTATTTGATGAGATATCTTCACGAAATTTGGCATGAGTTTTTGTTGTAGGTATCCCTATAATTTCCGAACAAAATTTCCAAATCGGACTACTATAGCATATGTATAGCTGTCATACGAACTGGCTGATCAAAATCAAGTTCTTGTAGGGAAAACTTTTTCATTTGTCGAGATATCTTCAAAGAATTTAGCATGGTCTGTTGTCACAAGCAATGGTGTAATATACGAAGAATTGGTTGAAATCAGAGCACTATAGCATATAGCTGTCATACGAAGTGACCGATGCAAATTATGTTATTATATGGAAGTTTCTTTATTGGTGAAGGGTTTTCTAACGTTTTTCATCTTTTTATTTCTTTTTTGCTATCTACTCTTTTATAAACAGTTTATTATTATTTTTTAAGAACTTTAATCAAGCTCTAAAAACTCACAGAAAATAAAGTCTTCAACCAGCTTCATACGCTGCATCATGCAATTCATCTCAGCTCACATATGTATATGTTTTTGTATTTGTGTGTGTGTGTGCATATGCATAGCATTCACATCGCATACTTTCAGAATTTCAGAAGCTCACGAATGCTAACATTTCCATTTGATTTGTAATTATGCGCAGCCTTAGCCGAATATTTACTTACCAACATTCCATAATTATAGGGAGTCTCACACACACATACATACACCCATACGCAACATAACGCGAAACATGCCATTTGTATATCGTTGTTAGGCATTTGGTCTACCTTTGCACCCCTAAAAAATTCCAATCCAACAATCCACCACAACAAAGTCAGCCAAGTGAAACACCAGCACGATCGGTGAGCGCAAATGCGCGCCGTGCAAAGGCTACCACCATAAGCCACCACCAAAGGCATAATTATTTATATTTCAATAAACGTATGTATATGTACATGTGTGTGTGTGTAATCACTGTGCGCCTGCATTTCGAACGCACTTTATTGCAATTTCTAATTGGAAACTTTGGTAAAAATAGTAATTCCAAGTGAGAAAGCGCACATGAGCAGCTGAAATTCTATTTTTCGGGAATGCCAGCGGCGCATATGTGCACATGTATGTACATATGTGCGGCTACACTAGGCGTACTACGCAAAGTAAAGGGGCAATTGGAATTTCGGAAATTCATATGAGCGACGGCGGTTCGACAGCTGAAACACGCCGCACGCTAATAAACCGAAATAGAAATTGTTGAGGCGAAGGTGAAGTTGCTAGGTTGGTTGGTGAGCGGTGTGCCAGTAGTAGGGGAGAGGGGGAATGGGAGCGTATTGTAGAACAACCCTGCCCTATGGCACGACACGCTGATGAATGCTACCGACAACAGAGCGTCAGCATGCATTTGGGCCAACGCAGCGCGCTGCTGCATATTACCATAAAGGTCGCGGTGTTTGGGGTTGTTTTTGTGTCGGGAATTTTTACCAACAATAATGAAAATAAAAAAAAAATGTACATGCTTGCGCGTAAACTGCGACATTTGCTTAGGCTAACGGTTGTGGTTGCTGTTGTAAGTAGAGGTTGTTTGTTGTTGTTATTGTTGTTGTTTTCTGTTTTTAGCTTTGTTGTTGTTTTTTCGCCTTGTTATTATTGCTTTATTCTAGTTGTTGTTGTTGTACTGTTGTTGTTATTGTTGTTGCTTGGTAGTGCTTGTTGTTGTTGTAGGCATTCTCGAGATTCCTGAGATTCCGAAGGGGGCGCGACACGCACAAGCAGGCATAGAAAAACACACACATATGCACTTATAAATATATAGTACATACATACATTTGGATACATACATATATACATACATACACTCATGCCACATCGCCCTGAAATATGCCCAAAACCTCTACATTGCCACATAAAATTAATGAGAATTATGATTATTAATTGCGCGCTGCCAAGCGGCAAATATTGAGTAGGTGTAACGGAGGTACGGGGTTACGCCGAAGACGTCGCCGAGCGCACATTCATTGATATTAGCGACCGTGCAACACAGGAAATGTCTAACAAACCACGTTTTCATGGCGTTCATGCGACACACACACACACATACACATGCATACAAACATACAACTCCTCACATATCAGATATCCTTGTAGCTGTCAAGGTGTTCGTTGAGTGTGTTTGCGTGCAATTAGAAACACTCAAACGCTCAAATACTCAAAATTGAGTGTGAGTGTGAGTGATTTTGATTTCTTTTGAATTGCTATTTGGAAAATTTTCATGCCTCACACATACACAGGCTCCCAAACCAACAATATTTTAGACTCGACACAATTTCCTGGCAGCCGCACTACCACAGGCTCATTTGACTGCTCGTAATTTCGCTTTCACTCAATGCGCTCAAATCAAGTCTTATATATTTATACATATATACATACATATGTATATATATATATATATATATATATGCATGGCTAAGTGTGCTTGTAGCGCCACAACAATGAGTTATCCTGCGTTGCCGTGGCATTGCCTTTTGCCTTCAATACACTAATACAAACACACACAGCGGCCTAAATATCAAAACCCATACGTGCACTCTCTTGTCTCATTTGCTTTTTTCTCTTTGCTTTTACATTGTTGTTGTTGCTATTTGATTATTTTCTTGGCTTTTTGTTTTGAATCAACTCAGCAAATGCCCGCTGCTCGCCAGTTTCGTGTACGTATTCGTGCGTGGCGGTGGTGTTCGTGTCGCATTGTCCACAACACACAGGCGTTTAGCGAGTGTCCGTGCGTGTTGCGTCTTAACATTGTTGTTGTTGTTGCGTGATATTTACTTTGCAATAATTTCCATTATTATCTGGAAATTCTCTAGTTTGGCAAGAGTGTATCCCTCCCACTCGTCGGGGCGCTTGTGACCGGCCTCATACAATGAAGCGCATATAAAAATGCAAAATATTTGGCAGTGAATTAAAATATACACACATATACAAAATACATACATATACAAGCGGTGATATACATATACAAAAGGAGTTATATACATATCTACATATGCATTTTTGTGTTAAAATCACGCTGAGATTGCAGTAAATAAATATATAAAATATTTAAAGTGCTTCTCTTGGAAATTATTTTGTTGTTTTTGTTTGTGAAAATTCAAAATTTATTCGAAACCTGAGGAACACGGCTCCAAAGTGGCGCCGTTATCAAAAAATATGGATTATCTGGAGGAATTTAGGGCCCTGTCCGGTAAGTCTTAACATAAGTGTAGGGGTCAAACCCCCCCCCCATCTACTAAATTGAAAAAATTATCTGTACGAGATGGAAAATTTTTAAACTGAAACACGTAATCCGAACACTTCAAATACATATCAAGCGCTAATTTTCACTATCAGATTTGTTGACTAGTCTATTCATACCGAAAATATTTGTATGTGTGAGCAATTAATAAACTATGAATGAATGACCTTTGATTTGATACCTACTAAAATTGCAATCTGTTTAAATTTTTTCCATAGTGCCCAAATGGAACATCTGGCCCCAATATCGAATTCTTAGAGTTTTTTTTCAAACAGGTGGCAACACTTGTTCACATTTTTTTTAATCTCCGTTAAGATTATTATTTTTTATGTTCTTATTGTATTAAAACAACTATTTATCATTAAAATTATTGGAATTGTTTTTTCAAATAGGTGGCAACACTTGTCTAAAATAAGTCTGATGAACGTTAAAATGCTCTTCATATTGCTATACTTTATTTATTTTAAATAACATTTGTTGGTATAATTTTTTTGGAACAGGTGGCAATACTTTTCCAAAATATTTTTGTTAAAAATCTTCGTTAGGATTATTAATTTTGATATTCTTATTACAACAATACATTTATATATCATTAAAATTATTGGAATTGTTTTTTTAACAGGTGGCAACACTTTCAAAAATATCACCAATAGGAATCTCTCTTTAATCTGTTTAATTTGGTGTCTCTATTGCAATAAATACTTTTAAAGAAAAGCTGTGAAATCAATTTTTTTTTCAACCAAACGAGCTTGAACTGAACTTAAAATTAATATGAGAACAGCACTTCTTATTTCCTACAAGAAAGTTTACAGTTCAGTGGATTACTTATTTCCTTCAATAAGTATCTTGGCATGAATAGTGTCGTAGTCTGATTAAAGTTTGCTTTAACTATATGTAAAAGGTGATCCATGTCGAGGACTTTTTAAATTTTTTAAAGACAAAACACAGATACGTCGAATTTAATGGAAAATGTTTATTGTCATTCGAAAGAATATTCCTTGACATTTATTTTTTGAAGATTATCTCTTTCAAATGTTGACCGCGGCTACGTCTCAGATGGTTGAGTCCAATTTTCGATGAGTCTTTCGACTATATCACTGACAACTGACGAATGTTACATGCGATGTTTTGCTTGACTTGAATCGAAGCGGGATTGGGTACATAGACTTTAGACCTTACCCATCCTCACTAGCAAAAATCAAACGATGTGATATCACACGATCTTGGAGGCACAAAACGTGTAATTACCTGTTCACTGAAGTGTTCTCTTAATGAATCCATTGCGATGTGTAGGAAGTTTCGCCGTCTTGTTGAAATCAAATGCCGCCAAAATCACGAGCTTTAATGAAGGACGAAGTGGCAGTTTTTGAATCTCTTCAGGTAGCTCTTCGTCCCAAATGCTTCAATTTTGCTTTCTTATATGGTATTCCCATTGAGCCAGAAATGGACCACTTAAAAACTAAACGATGTATGGCTTAGTCGTACTTTTCGCTATAAATTCAACGTCGAAATTTTTCAGCAACTATGAGTAAGCTTTGATGTTGAAACTTTTATTGGCTTGCGGTTTCTGACGACCTCCAAAATTTATTATAAAAAGTTTGTAAATATCACTCTTGTATCTTCAATGATTCATGGCATTATTTTATAAATAAATTTCGCCTAAAGGATTGTTCTTAGAAAATATGTTTAATTTGAAGCTCAAGTTATGGTTAACAAGAATTTTAAAGAAAAAACAAGAAATGTGCTATATATAAATTTATAATTATTTAATCTCAATCGTAAAAAAAAATAATGTGATTACTTAGTAGGAATGTATCAGTCACGAATTAGTTCTGCGGTGTACTACATTCTGAGCTGAAGTGCTCGATTACAAAGATAAAAAAAAACTTCATAAGCGATGGAAGTAGTCAAAAGCTCAAGGGAACTTAAAATAAAGTTCCTTAAATGTAGGTTAATCTTGAGAAATTAAACCTCAAAATTATTTCAGTGCTAAAATAGCGCTGATGAAAACTTGACTCTGTTGAGGCCCGACTCTTAAGTCATGTTACATTCTGTTTGCATAGAATTTCAAGAATGTGTTATAGAGAATTTTCTTTAATACAACCTGCATTCAAGTCTTCTTCTTCCTGTCTTTTGAGTTCAAACATTTTTTCCACGGAACCAAGCACGAAATTGATCGATATTTGAATAAGTAATTTTGTTTAACTAAAATAACCTCCACATCTATATGTAGACATTGCAAACTTATCCAAGGCAACTTCAAAAGGGTTAGGTCACTAGAATCCACTTTAGAATAGAACCCTTGAATTTGTTTGTATTTTTACTCAACAAAATCAGAAAGATCTAACAATCTTCCATCAATGGACAATCACAACACATTATATTTAAATCACTGCAAGCAACAACAAGTGGATAGAAAAAACAAATTTACGCCAGCTAAGGGCACACCGAACTCATACGCACACCCCTGCCAACCCCATCTCCACCCTCATCCTCATCGAGAGCTTCGAACTCATCGCACTATTTCGATGACCGAACGCCGAGAGATAGCTTAGCGAATTTAATAAAAACGTCAAAATGAATAGAAATGCGCACGAGTGAGCATCATTCATCAAATTCATGACTTATCTCCGCTTTGTTAAACGTTTCTTTCTGCTTTCTTGTTTTTTTTTTTGTTTGTGTATGCGTAAAAATATATAAAAGCACTTAATGAACCACAGCTAAAGGTTGGTTCTACAGTAAGCACGGATGAGGCAGGGGGCGACGCAGCTGGCTCGACTGACTTTGACTGACGTTTAGCTAAAGACGCAATGACCCAGTGTTGCTTTGAAGCGCTTTGCTGGAAGGAAGATAGTGAAAGGAGAAGGGGACATGATTAGAAAACTAATAATCAGTTGACCAATATTTGATAGTCTGCATGATTTAATAACCGGTTTTATTTAGGTTTGATAGAAGGACTTTTAAATGCCAAAATTGTTGTTGCTCTTGACAATATGATTACTGTTTGGTTATGGTGGTAGTTACGCTAGTTTAGGGGTTAGTTGGATGAAAAAATTAATTAAACTCATTTTTAAGTAGTTTATGAAACTTTTAAAGAAGTGAATTGCTTTGTTGTTGGTTACATACTGCTCAAGTTGTTGGAAACTAACTACTTTTTAACTAGTTGTTAAGCGACTAGACCACAACTGGTTATTTTGGAGTGAGTTCTAAAATATTTTTAATTTAATTTTATTTTTTTTTTATTTCTAGCTATTTTTTAATCTTAATATAAATATCTTTATTCCTCAGTAAAGGAAAGTGCGACTAGACCACAATGAGTTGTTTTCGAGCGAGTTCTTAAATATATTTTATTTGTTTTTTTTAATTTCTAGCTATTCTTTTTAATTTTAATATAAGTCAGTAAGAAGTAGCTTGTTGTTCTGTAACCAGCCCACAACTGGTTATATTAGAGTGACTTCCTAAAAAAAATATTTTTTTTTATAGTTTCTACCTATCTGTTAAACTTAATTTAAATTTCTCAACATAAAGTGCATTACTAGTTTTTGTGTGACTAGACCCTAACTAGTTGTGTTGGAGTGAGTTCTAAAATACCTTTCAGTTTTTATTTAATTTCTACGCATTTTTTAAATTTTTAACTTATTTGAATTCAATTTTATCAAAAAAATTAGATCACTGGAACTAAGTAACTAGTACTTTTGTGACTAGACCACAACTAGGTCGCTGGAAAGTAGTTACAAAATATATTTTTAATTTGTGTTTAGTTTTTGCTACTCAACTGAACTACTTGAAAACTGAGTTATTGAAGTTTGCTTTGGTTTAAACACAAATAGTCGGCAGTCGAGTGACGAAAAGATGCTTTTATTAGCTTCTTCTGCTAAAACCTTTTCACAATTTAATTAAGTTTTAAATTAGTTTTTACATTTTTTGCAACTGACTGCAAATAACCCCAAAATAATTTTTTTCCCGTTACTAGTTCACAACTAGTTATTTTTGGGTGAGTCTTTAACTTACATAATCTTTGCTGCCATACGCTTTTTTTCCATTACCGCTTCTAACAACGATCTTTTTCGTCACTTTTTCCATATCAAACCCTTTCAATTTTTTTGGACACAAATTTCGTCCCTTATCTCTCTACTTGTAAACTTTCCCGTTTACATATTCTACGCCTGCTGCAAGATATAATCAAGAGAGCAATTACTAACCCACAAAATAACAAAAAAAAAATCCGTTATGCCGAAAGGACTCTACATAGCATGCTTTCATGCGCAAAAATAGCCTCGAAATTGAAATTGAACACACACACATACAAACATGCAAACACATACACACATGCAAACAAATACACATGTACACACTCCGCAAACGCCTGCTGACAAAATGATTTAAATTTACATATTATATACATATAAGTCTACATTTGTGGTTGTTATTGTTGTTTTATGTTATTTCTCTAACACACGCACTTGCACATAAACAACAACAAACAAACGGTGACAGAACAAAATGTGGCAGACTCAACTGGTTTCGAAAGTGGCAGCTGTCAGCATGATTTTCAGTACATTGAGACGACGGCGATAGCGAATTGGTGGAGGTGGTGGTGGCCCTGCCATTGGTGGTAGGCAGCAAAGAATTTCCTTTTATGAAGAGCCACAACAACAACAAATTGCAGATTGTTGTATTTTTTTTGCCTGTCTGCTGATGAAAGTGTCCTTCGATCCTCGCCAGCGCGCGCCTTCGCTCACTACCGAAAGTCACCCCTTAAGCGAGGCGTTTTGACAAATGCGTAAAATGAAAAAGCACTTGAGATTTGCCTTTCAAGTGCATTTTTTACGCATTTAGCAAATAATTTGTATGCTTAAATGTTTCAAAACAGTGACACCAACGTGTGTGTGAGTGTATGTGTGTTCGATATATCAGCTTTCGATTTATTGTAATATATGTACATATGTGAATATAATAAAAATGCATTTTTTTTAATCTGTCCATAATCCAAAAATAAAAATCAATTTATATTCACCTAAGCAGCTACACACACATATGGTATATAAGCGTAGAGAGATCATACTTTGTTGATATGGAAGCCCACCCTTGGTATGTGCGGAATTCGTGCGAGCGAGTAGAAAAAGTTATGCCAAAAATTCGCTTGAATATCATTAAGAATTGTTTACAAGTGTGTGTGCATGTTTGCATACCTGTATGTGTGTGCAAATGATGTGTCTCGCTTGTGGCAAAATATGAATTTAAATTTCTATTTACTTGCAATCATTCGCACATAAATATACGCACCTTTTCAGAGATACCCTGTAGGAAATTGTGGATTAAAGAAATACGATTTTTTTAAGTAATTTATAAATTTCTTTTTAAAGGACCACAGAAGTTCTCTAGACACTACAGCTTGTCAAATAAAAAGTTTTTCATACAAGGACTCAATTTTGATTAGTCAGTTTGTATGGCAGCTATGTGCTATAGTGGTCCGATTTGAACAATTCTTACGTAGATTATGCAACTGCCTTGGAAAATAATCCACTCCGAGTTTCGTGAAGATATCTCTACAAATAAGGTAACTTTTCATACAAAAAATTTATTTTAATCGATCAGTTTGTATGGCAGCTATATGCTATAGTGGTCCGATTTAAACATTTTTTCCGAAGATTATACCTTTGCATTAAAAAATAATCCACGCCGAATTTCGTGCAGATATCTCGTCTATTAAAATAGTTTTCCATACAAAAATTTGATTTTTATCGATCAGTTTGTATGGTAGCTATATGCGTTTCCGATCCAATCCACACAATATATGCACAGATTGTAGTGTTGTTCGGTACAATAATTTATACAAAACTTCGTAAAAATATCTTGTCAATTAAAGAAGTTTTCCATACAATAACTTGACTTTGATGGATTAGTTTGTAGGGCAGCTATATGCTATAGTATTCCGATATTGATGTTTCTGACAAATAATTAGCACCTTGACCAGAAAGGTATGTATGCTTAATTTCATTTCTATATCTCAAAAACTGGGCGACTAGTTCACGTATACAAGTTTTATAGGCAAAAAATACACTCAAATCAGATTCCATCGAATTTTCTGTAAATTTATATATTTTTTTTTTTATTTTAGCACGGCAAAGAATTTTTACTTTCAATTTCCTTTTAGAAATGTAACTTTTATTTTATATATGATATTTGCATTCATAATTTTTGCTGCTCGAAATTTTCCTACTGGGTTTACTCACGTGTTCATTGTATTGGTTCCAATTAGAGTTCATTGCTTTCAATGTTTTGCTTTTGGCGTAGCTTAAGCTGCCAAAAAAGATTACGAGCTAAGCGCCGATATGGCGTATTTACGCGCCTACGGCAGTTTACCACTTTATCAGTTGACTTTACCTACTTATAAATATACTAATGCATGTACATACATATATACACATACATATATGTATGTATATTTTACGTAGGTAGATATTACGTCTACTATATGTATATATTTTTCCGATTTTTTCAATATCAG